>NC_092862.1:123161593-123262474 GCF_032062135.1 Pyxicephalus adspersus | reverse complement strand
TCCAGGTTTGCTAGATTACCCAGCTTCACTGGTGAAAACTGTATCCTCTCCAACCTTGGAGAGCTTTATTAACCCCCTAGAGGTATTCCCAAGTGTGACTCGAGGTGGATTTACCATGCAAAAAGCGGTAATCTGGAGTCACACTCGGGCTCACGTTAAACTTAAAAAAAAAAAAAAAAAACACTTGCCAGGTTTCCCAGTGACGTCTGTGCGGGCGGGAGAATCGGCGGGATCCTGGATTCAATACAAAATAACTGTATTGAGTCCAATACAAAGAACTCTTCATATATATAATTATATTATGTATATATATTACATATACAACTGTACAGTTATATTACATGCTTAACTATTATTTTTTTTACAGATTTTTTTGTTTTTTGTATTTAAAGTTTATTACTAAATTTATTCAACATTGGACATATTTCGGTAAATTATGCCTAAGAATTATTGCCTACATTGTAAAATAAATTTCCATGCAAAAAAAATGTAACGCTTTTTGCATGGAAATATGGGAAGAATTGGAACGCTAGGGGGGTGAAATCAGGCCCATTATCTCTAAAATTTTGTGATCACTGCAATAGAATGGTAAGTATCATGAACTGTTAGTAACATGAATTGTTTTGACAAGGCAATAATCAAGTAGTATGCTGTACATTGTACTGGATAATACAAGGGGGTAAAACAATAGCAATAAGTGAAATGGGAACTTTACCCAGATATGATAAATAGCAGAATGAATCGGTTGTGGAAAAATAAAACAAAGTCTTTTAACAAAAATGTAAACATTTTTAAACATATTTGCTGTAGGTTTACATAAATCTACTGCAAAATGTTTAGACCTTAACATTTAAACCATACATACTTTTAAGTTAGTTGAGCTATATTACTTTCATATTATGACATGCATTATGAAAATATTTACCAATCTATACTATTACACACAGGCTTTAATTTATGAGCATCCCGGCCAAGAACTGGAGATTGAGCTCTTTGATGAAGACACAGACAAGGATGATTTCCTGGGCAGGTAGTAGCTACTGTATTTTACTTCACAGTCTTATGTCTATACCTCTACTTGTCGTGGTCCTAGTTCTTAATTTAGCACAGTTGGCACTGTATTGTTCACAGTATTTGTCTAATTTTGTCAGAATTGCCTATTTGCCTAAACAGCTACATGAAAGAAGCTATACATATACAGCGCTACATTGTACTACAGTGCAGTCAATATCTACAGGACGCGCATTGTCTTATTATTTGGGCACTTTTAATACAGGATTAAAATCAGCAGTGGTAGAAGAATCAGGCTGTACTAACTGGCTGACACACGGGACATTGACTTTTCTGTGCTTCCGCCTTTCACTAAGCTTAGGGCGTTGGGCCACCAAGTGTCAGTGTTTGAGTTTGTATGGTGTCTCTGGCATTTGACTGTTGAATAGCAGTAGCAAAGAAATTGTTAACCCTCCTAAAGCATCTGGCCTCCATTACTGTTGTTGTAAAATGTATTCACTTTAAAAGCTCACCTATTAACATTCATACGCAACAACCTTAACATTAATTAAAATAAATCTCTGTAAGAAAGACATTAAAATGTCAATTGATTTGTTAAATAATGTTATGGTAATTGGAGGGTTCAGATATTTCCATGTATTAATTTACATATATTTTTTTTCAGTTTGCTGATTGACTTAGAGGAAGTGGAGAAGGAAAGAGTAGTAGATGAGGTATGATTATTTTTTTAACTGTGTATTATTTAATTTCAATCCAAATAGTATTGGAGAATTTAGCCCAGTTCCTAGGTGTGACCTCAGTTATGGGACAGTTTCAGGACTGATCAGGAGTTTCCATGCCCCAAAAATGTCATTTGAAGATTGCCTTGATGTCATCCCACCAAATTGACAAAATTACCCATAAAAGCTAGGTATTTGTTAGTTCAACCTGCTCTGGCAAATGGTAAAAAGCAGTCAGTGTGTAGCCTTCCCAAATAGAGGAAAAATACAGAAAACATTAAATTATATGGAAATATTGTTAAAACCTTTTTCAAACCTTTAATGAAGTTTGCTATACCGAGCACCATTAATTTTGAATGACCAATGGTCAAGAAACACTGCAAAAGGTGTTCCTATTTTTCGCTAAAAAACACTTAATAATTGCTCACATGTATACTGTTCATTTTCTTTGTAGATCGGACTTGTGCAGTATGGGGTGGCAGGTTGCCTTGTCCCTGTTTGGGAGTACCCTGTACAAATGCAAGTTTATAGAAAACTTTTGTCATTTAAACTTAATAATCTGTTTTCTTTTTTAGTGGTTCAGTCTGGATGAAGCTACATCTGGAAAACTTCACCTTAAGCTCGAGTGGCTTTCCCCATTGTCCACCACAGAGAACTTGGACAAGGTATCCAACTGAATTGCATCCACTGAATTTGCAAAATGCATATATATATATGTTTACACAGTGTACATAACAGTGCATATTTGTACAGCCAAAAAAAAAAAAGGTTGCTTAGGCTATAGGTACTCACGTGCAATAATTATTGTTTGAAAACGAACGATCAACGATTATTCCCAAACTATTTTGAACGATCGTATCGAGCACAATTCTGTAACGATGCAATCGTTCAAAAATGTACACCCTAGATATGATCGTTCAAACGATGCAGGAAGTGACATGTACAGGAGAAAGAGTATCACAGAACCATCCACGATCAACGAGCAACCATACACACAATAGATTACGAACGATCGTCGCCCAATCATATCCGCCGAGACCGTCGTTCATTTCCAGCGAGATTCCCGGTTTGTTGGCGTCATTGACCGGTCGTTGTGCTCTTTTTTTGTTAACAATTATCGAATGATCTGTCGTGGACCGTTCATCCAATATTCGTTAAGAAAAAAAGTGCCCAACGACAGTGATCGTAAATGGTTCTGAGCATGCGCGATGAACAAACATTCATTTTCTGTGTGTTTAAGTATTTATGTATGTTAGTGTATGATATATATACCATGTTTCCCCGATGATAAGGCAGGGCCATCAAATAAGACAGTCCCCCCTTTTTAGGTAAAAATGAAAAACACACACACAATTGTATCGTTACAGCATGTACAGAATCGGGCACTATACGATCTTCACAAAAATCGTTGATCGTTCATTTTCAAACGATAATTATTGCAGGTGTGTACCTAGCCTTAGTCTCTGGTTTGTTTATTCTGCCTAAACAAACTTGTTTATACAACATGTCCCAACACAGTGGCTGGCTGCAGTACTGGAATGGGGGGAGGGGGATGAACACATAGTCCACCCAAAAACTTTAAAAGATTATGAGATCTCCTCCCGTGCAGAAATCAGACAGTTAAAATAAGGCTGCATACACACATGCAATAATTGTCGTTGGAAAGGATCTTTCATGATCCTTTTCAATGACAAACTACTGCACGATGCATGAACAAGTGTTGTACATACAGCACAGTTCTGTTCTATGGAGAGGGAAGGGGGAGAACGACCGAGCAGCACCACATTGTGCTCTCTCCCTCTTCACTACAATTAAGATCGTTCGTCGACAGTGTATCTGCCAGGATGGTCGTTCGGACAATGGACGCTATACACACGCCAGAATGTGAAACCATTGCGAGTGTGTACGTAGCCTCTGTTAGAGACCCAATGTATTTTATGATCACTTAAGATACTGACAAAAAAGGTACAATAAAAAAATGTATTGTCTGCTGGTGCTGAACTCCCAGACAGTACCAGTAAATTTTAAGCCAAACTCCTGGTAAATTAGAAAAATGCTTTTATAGTGTGGCTATCCCTACACTGCAAAGGTTACATGCTTGATTTTGTCAACAGCAACCATTAAAAAAGCAGAAGTAAGTCCAGTCCTGGTTGTGGATGGGCACTTGGCATCCCCACAATACAAGACTTCTGGTATTGTATTGTACATGATGATTTCAAAGCCTGCAGTTGAACAGCCTTTTAGGGGCTGTTCACATGAGGGAATGTCTGTGGAAGCAGTGAATAAGGTAAGTAAGGGGGCTTTTCACTGGTACACTAGAGTTATTGACCTCATAAATTAACTTTACAGCTATGCAATTTGCTGGCATGGATTAAGAATAATGGAGGGGCTAAAATACTTTTTTCTAGTATAAATCTTGCTCCAGATGCCCTCCAGTGCTGATGAAAATGTCACATTTCCAATGACAAAGATATTTTAGGGTTTTCCTTAAGTATAAATAACTTTTTTCAAGGGTTCTTAATACCAGCAAATGTTCACTTTTAATTTTTGAGTTTTCAATTGTTTTATATATAATCTTGTGTGTAGACTCAAGTATAATTTTGTACGATATTTGCATGTGAAATCTCTACCTTGCTGTTTAAATAAGTAACAAATAAAAAAAATGAATCTGCATTTGTTATACAACTTTCCTATTGTATTCTCTGCAGGTCCTGGCAAGCGTTAAAGCTGACAAAGACCAGGCAGATGATGGTCTCTCTGCAGCTCTGCTAATCGTGTACCTGGACTCTGCTAGAAACTTGCCTGTAAGTGACTTGGATGGTTATTGGTCCAAGTACAATATTGATATATCTCTCACATTGCACATGTTCAACCTGCTGATCGGATTAGGAAACTGCGGGCTATTCACATAATTCCCATGCACCTTTCTTAAAGTGGTGTTATACAGGTATATTAGGCATATAGGTTACTGCATTTTCTTCTACAGTTTTTTTTTTTTTTTTTTTTAAACATTACTTGCAAAACATTTATTTCACCCTGGCAGATTCAGCAAAACTTTAGACAATGATCTTACTAGGATGGTGCCATGAGATACCAACTGTGTACAATTGAATCCCCCCTTTTGAAGTGACGGAGGGACTTGGAACATTTGAGCTCGCTGCAAGAGCATGCAAGGCTGTAGCAGAGCCCACTGGACATTTATCAGTCCCTAGGCTCCTGCTTAGGTTGTTTTTTGCATGAAGGGGTTGGTGCACCTAGTTGGTGGAGCATTGATGTGCATCTGCTATGTACAACTGACCTATATCCAGACAGCAATTCACCTTTTTGGGAGGGTTATTCGTAAAGTAGAATACGTTGGAAATATTAATACCCAAGCTTATAGATAGTTGCTTTGCAATGCACAAGGTCTTGCATGTATCTGTATTGAATACTGAATTGAAAGACAGAATACCATTTTTTTTTTTATTTCAAATGAAGCTTCTATTCCATATGCATTAGTAATCAACGACTGTTATCATATTTATTTCATTATGTTTTGCTCATTTGTCATTCATTACAACTTTCCACTCTAAAACCAGAAACATTATATCATATTCTTTGTTCCTGATCAGTTTGATTCATTATTATTTTCAGAATCTCCATGTTACATGTATTGTTTGTTTGCTTACAATGCTTATTTTAGAATTATCATTTTCTGTTGTTTGTTTTGCTTTGCTTTGGTCATTCTTTGCTTCATTGCTTAATTTTTACCTTCCAAGAGTATCTACGAAGGGAACTTGGGTTGTGGATACTTAAAAGAGCGGAAAGCTTCTGGACTGATCTTTTGTGAAAACACTTCTTCCCTCTATAGAACCTTATTTGTGAGTTTCCAGGTGGCGGCTGCTGTATGCTGCAATAGACATGCATGTGTGACTACAGTGCATGTTTTTCAGCATGTCCTCAACACTGATTCCAATACCAAATAATTAAAAATGACTGTGAATCAATTGATTATAAATACAGTAAATGACTGGTTGTAACATGTTTGTGTTGGTTTTAGCTCAAATGCACTACCTAACAATTGTCCTTAAAAATAAATGCTGAAATTATACTTCAGTCTTTGTTGGGATAACAGTAGTTTAAATTAACTCCAAATAATATTTGAATATTTCTCAACTAGATCAGGAGATCTGTGCATCTGATTTGCTGCATGGCAAATGGATGGGAATAGATCTTATGTTCTCTAGTGGTTTGGGAAGCTTTTTCATAGAGAAATCTGCATTGCATACTCTAAGACATTGGAGGCCATGTCAGCCTAGTGGGATTGTTAATGCATTAACAATCCCACACATCACCATATGACTATTGTTGTCATTTTATTTATAAATCATCGTCATCTTCTGTAGGTCTGTAGAAAGGGTTCCTGTATTGTTGCTTATATGAATTGATATATGAATTTGTTTCACATTTTTCTTAATATAGGTGTGAGTAAACCCCTCCAAAAAATGCAATTCTGCCTTTCTAAAATAACCTATGTTGTCAAGAAAACAGTAAAATAGTAATGTCTGTAAACTTTTGGAATTAAATGTTTGCAATTAGCGTGCATATACATAAAACAAAACTTCCAAATTCCATGTCTACTTCAAATGTACATGTTACACTCCTTTTATCCCACCACCCTAAGCATTGAATAAGCAATATTTTTCATTTAAAATGAACCTTTGTACACGCCACGATCATTTAAGTAGTTAAAGTATTTTAGATTTAACATAAACCCTCACTGACTTGTGCTGCAGGCATTGAGAATAAATTCATCCTCAAAGTTTACAGCAGAAGTATTGAAATTGTTCAAGTCATTTCCTCAGCAGCTCACCTCATTCCCTCTCCCAAAAGTTACTTAGCACCCTTCCAATATCTAATAAATACAGTTGCTTTGAGGATCAGGAGTAGACTGAGCTGAGCTGCTGAGGGAACCAACCTAAATGTCTTCAGTCTCTCTTCTGCAAACTTTGAGGATGGATTGCTCCTCGGTGCTGTAGCTTCAGAGATGAGTGAGGGCTTGTTTTAAAACTAATTCACTGCTTCTCAAGAACAAGTATTTGTTTGAATGGTCACAATCTCGTCACATGTTCACTTTAAGGTAACTCTTTATCCGGTTTAAATTCTATTTTATTCCAGATGTACCCAATAGTTTTCAAAATACATGAACAGAATGTATTCTTTTCTCCATTGCACCTTACAGAGATCGGCACAGGTGTCCTATTGTGTTTTTAATTTGCATTTTTTGTGAAATCCATCTCTCCTGCTATTGTTGTTGTGTCTTGTGTTGTTTTTGTTTGTTCCCATTGTGCCCTCCTGTGGTTAACCTGCAAGAGCACCTTCATAGCATGGTTTATTAACCCTACGTGTGTTCATTTTTTCCCATTATAAGAATAATCCATTAGAAATTAACCAGGATGGCATGAAGAAGTCTGCCGTTGACAAAGCTAAAAAGGTAATCTTGACAGTTCAATTCTTCAGAGCCTAAAAATGGAATCAATCTGCTCATGTGTGAGAGAAATAACACAATTCACAAGAAAGTATGTCATGGGATTAGTCTAGTTTATGCAAACAGCCTCAACGTGGCAGTTTTTAATTTTAAAATGCACCAGTCATCTGCATGCAAGGAGGCAGCCAATATACACAGTGCAGATTATAATTTCCTGTGCTGTCAGTGAAATCACTGAAATGTGGCAAATTGCATGTTTATCAGGAAAGAGGTGTCAATGTTTTCACTTTCATGTGTCCACTGCAATATAGGATTGTGAAAGATAGCTCTGATTGCTTGCTTCAGAGATTTTACATCCTTCACTTCCTGTAAATCACGGTGATGTCACTTAGTCTCTAAATCTTTCTCATACCTGCACAATGGCTACTCCACCGCATGTTCATCAAAGCTGCGGTTTAAAGATGTTGGACTTTTTTCAGTAAAGCATCTTTTGTGCAGTCCTGTTGAAGTAGTTATAAGTCTGGAATTGTAGATTTTTTTATTCTTGTGTTTAATAAAAATATTAATTCATATTAAATGTAGAGTTAAAGGCTTCTCCAAGTCTTGTTGACATCTAAGTTTGTATGTCACATTGGCATAGCTAGGAGATAAGATCCTGGGAGATTTTTTCTTCTTCCGGTATCTTTGTAATAATTCCTATAAGGTCCTCAGTGAGGAATAATTAGCGATCTCTGCACAATGGCTCCTTCCAGCAAGGCCGCACCATTTGCCCGACAAACCTTAACCATTTCCTATTTTATACCATTACTAAATTTTTGTGTAAATTCCCTTTTGTTTATATATTTTTTTTCACACAATTCATCTGACTATTACTCCAAACTTATACTTTTTTCACATTGGATTCAATAGGAAAATGTATGAATTGTGATTTAAAGTTAATTCACATATTTTATAATTGAAAACAATGTGAAACAGCTTGGGTAAAAGTTGGAAGAATCTTTAGTAGAAACATTGCATATCTGAATATCTGGATCACTGAACTACGGCTACTTTTGTTTCCTGGTGAAGAGGACCCAACAAGATACCTCCTGCTTATACTACCCTCCCTGTAGAACAACAGAAATGGCTGTGCAGCAACATATAATATATATATATATATATATATATATATATATATATATATATATATATATATATATATATATATATATATATATATATATATATATATATATATATATATAGATAGATAGATAAAACTTTTAGTGCCCCTTGGCTAGGATAGTTTCTAGTAAATGGATTGGATGTGTGCTTTGAAGACTGATCTAGCCCTTGATAATAGTGACTGAAGAAGATGCACTTATAATCAAACAGTCCTTTCATGTAGAAGATAATGCCAATTAGCTCTCTTCAAAGCGGAACAGTGTAAGTTGAAACAGGACTTTCTGCTGCACTTCATTTTTTTTCTCCGCTTTTTTACTGCCATTTTTTCTTTCCATTAAATGTACAATTGTGCCCCTTTATGCTCTGTACATTTTTATTTCTGCATCATATAATATCTTTCCCAGTGTTAACTTGCATGAGCTTGCTAATGTTCATTTTTATTTTGTTGTGTTCCTATTGCCAGCAATAATGTGTTTTATTTTATACTCTAAGATTCACTTTGTAGTGTCACTCACAAAATTTCTAACTAGCATTGGTAAAAAGCTTCTGGACTAAATGTGTGATTACTGTATGATTTTTGGTTCCTTCCACAGTCAGGAAAGAAGATGGGCAGCACACCTAACCCCTTTGTTTTGTTTTCCCTGGGCCATAAAGTACAAGAGAGTAAGGTGAGTGAATGATACTCAGATGCTGTATTACTGGAATGTGTTCTGCAGCAAGGACATGGACACATTCACTGGTGTGATGTCCGTACCATGGCCAGTTGTGTCATGAGAAACCTGTTTCAGATATTACATATTTACCATGGGTCTCCTTTCACCTCTCAATGTGCTCAATATGCTTTTGTGTACACTGGGACAGGGAGTGAGAGCTTGATCACCAGTGTGTAATAATGGGCCTGATTTAATAAGGCTCTGGTCTTTATTAGAACACAGACTATCATAGGAGAAACTGGGTGATCCAACGAACCTAGAATGGACTTCGTCAAAGATTGAAAACATTTCCAAATATTAGAAAATTATTTTATGAAATCCATTCCAGGCTTACTCTATAACCTAGGTTCACCCATGATAGTCTATCTTCTCCAGTCTTGGAGAGCTTTAATAACACCGGAAAACAGAATTTTACCTAGAGTGAAGAAGCGCTATCACTTATGACAACCTTTTTTTTTATTGAAAATAATTTATTTATGGGGATAAATAGTGCCAATAGTACAGTTTCAGGTGTTTTAGGTTCCATCCATCTCACAGGGGCCTGCTATCATCTTGTACTGTAAGCTGCTGAGTTTTGGCGACGATGATGACATTTATCCTATACCATTTGGGTTGTGAACCTTATGCTATGAAGATCAGTCTCAGCCACTTACTGCACTTCCAAAAGTTAGACATCATCCAGAAGCTCAGTATAACACTGGCCTAGGTGGTCAAAGCAACTAATGCTTATTTTTCATAGTAGGTAAGGCTGTTCCCTTGTAAATTGTTTTGATTGTAACATAGGTGGTCAGTTTTAGGATCACATAGTTCTAGCATTAATTGCTTTCCAGCAATAGGGAGTATGTTTCGGTTAGGGGGAAAAAAACTGATTTACTGCTATAATACAGGTAAAAGGTTCAGAGGGAGAAATCCTAGGCATTAGCACATGGTGGCAGCAGTATGCTATGAATAAAACAAACGAAAGCGTTGTCAGTGTTTGGACAATAGTTAATATTTTTTTTTCTATTCTTGTTTGCACTTTTCCATCTTTCTACCTTCTAAATATAAACAGTATTAGTAAAAAAAAAAAAAAGAGATTATTTCATAAACTAGGCAAAATATTTTTTAACTCTTGTCTTTAATTAACAGGTTAAGTACAAGACCATAGAGCCAGTGTGGGAACAAACATTTACTTTCTTTGTCCATAATCCTAAAAGACAAGACCTAGAAATTGAGGTAAGGTTTTATTTTTTTGTTAATAAATTATATGGGTAACCATATAACACAATTCACACTTTACTGGAGCAGTCTGGTAATGGTTGGTTTTAGGGTAAACACATGGGCAGAAGAATAATATAACTGTATATGTAAGCTCTAATTAATTTAGCTAAAGTGCTGTTTATTACAAATAATTGCTGTGCATCCTATACCACCAATCAGATGGAAACCTCAAGGCATGTTCAAATCAGATTGGTGACTATGGGAAAAAAATATTATTGACATTGAGACATCAGGTTTTCTGTCAGAAATGGCAAGCACCATACAGCAGATATGTGTTTAGAATAACTGGATATTCAAAAAAGATTTCCCAAATATTCAGGCAATCAACTTTTGGGAGTTGGTGGTCCTGTGTTCTGCAATTATGCTTCTATAAAAATAGTTAAAGGAGCAGACACGCTCTGGTCCATACCTGGATCAGGCTTTATTTCCGACTGAAGTATTGGAGGACAAAGATGTAGTCACCAGTATTTCATATATCTGATCTTTCATTCATTTCTGACCATTTCTTTTTCCATATTGTCTCTTTGTGGAGCTGGCCATCCTTATAGAGAGGAAGCACTTTGCTTCCTAATTTCAGAACTGCCTCCCTCATCACTGGTTAGGTAATGATCAAAAGGTAGCACAAAAGGTGAAAAAATAATCTAGCAGTCAGATGAAGCAGTGCTTAGATGATCTTATACAGCAGATATACTGCTTATAATGGTATAGAACAGGAATGTGTATGTGCTTGTTAAATCAATATTCTGTGACTTATTCAGACTCATTCAGATAGCGAACATATTACTTAGGGGACTGGTACAGTATACCTTTCTAGCTTACATCTAAGGCTCAATTTGCCATTCTACTTGCCCTTCTCCCGGCTGCTAAAGATCTGCTGTTCCTAAACTGCTGTGTTGTGTTTCCAGAAGCAGATCATACATAAACAAGAGTAGGCTGTCACACCTCTTTCCATATGGCATTTTTCTGATGCCAGATGTCTGTTTTTCAGCAGCCTACTTTCCATTGGTATTGCTCATTTGTAAGCCTGTGCTGGTGTGTGTTGTTTGTGTGCAGTAAATAGATTTAAATGTGAGGCCAGCTTCATAAAACCCAGTTTTTAGAAGGAATGACACAACTCTAAATCTTGCTATGGAAACTGGGCCATGTACTGGTAAAACAGAATCTATAATATGAGTAGGTTCACTGTAGGAATTATAATGGTAACCATTGCCTGAATGTATTTTCTGACAAGGCTTTCACATTTATACATGCCTGCTGCAAAAGTGGGAGTAATTGATTATTGCATTTTATATACAGGGCTGCCATATAAATGTGCCTTTGAATGACAATCTGTATATTAGGGGACATGATCGGCATTCTCACCTTGTTGGATTCCTCCATGCATAAAATTGTCTACTGCTGGCCATTTCTTCTAAAAGTCTGGTTATGAAGGTGGCCTGGTAATCCAGTGGCGAATGGTTTGCAAATCAGTTTTATCTTTTTTTCTGATTTATTATGTTATTGGAATATGTTATATTCCAGGTCATTGACTGTAGGCATTAAAGCCAGAACACTCAGGCAGTTAGAATACTTAGGCGGAGGTCAGCAATGGGCTCCCTGGATTTCTCTGTTGAAAGAATCCTTGAATAGTTGTGTTAAATACCCTGTTTCTTCTACACATGAGCAGTAAAGCACAGTAAGTGTTTAGAAGTACTTTGCAGGAAACTTGCATATGTAACGCGCAAATATGGCTGCTCCGATTTATTTATAAACAGTAAAACTACACATATAGCCAATCATTGGAAGTGTTAATATCTATTCTCTTATTATGGGTATGGGTGCCACTGCTATCCAACACTTGGATGGTGGGTTAAGATGTCCCTGCTGTGGTTTATCCCATCAGCTGCTATGTCACCAACATTCTTGTAGTGATATAGCTTATCAAATTTTTATTGTGGACTCAAGGTCTCTTTAAAGCCTGACTTATTTTCCTATTATTCTTGACCAATGACCTACACAAGAAAGTCTGGAGCCTTCAGGTTGCCTACAGGGGAGCTGGAAACTAGCAAACGAAAAAGCTGTATGGTAGCCCAATATAAGCCATTTCATTACCACCATGCCTCAATTTTGTAGCAAAACAGTACCAAGAGCATATTTAAAATTATAGAGGGTGGGGGCCTGTGTCCCTTAGAGGATTTCAACAAAGGAATTTAACAGAGAGTACAAAAAAACCCTATTTCTTTATAGGAATGTTACCTGGGAAAACTCCCTCTACAAAGATTTAGGTAGACCAATGTCAGAAGGGTATCCAATTATCCCATAAGCAGTTGTTTAACTCAAGGGTACAAGATTTTCTTTGTTCCTCATCCTTTAGATGGCTTGGAGATTTAGAATAATTTTTCATACATTGGGCCTCATTTATTAAAGTTCTCCAAGATTGGAGAGTATACACTTTTATCAGTGAAGCTGGGTGATCCAGCAAACCTGGAATGGATTTCTTGAAAGTAATTTGCTAATTGCTTGCAAATGTTTTGAATCCTGGACCAGATCCATTCCAGGTTTGCTGGATCACCCAGCTTCACTGATGAAAGTGTATCCTCTCCAGCCTTGGAGAGCTTTAATAAATCAGGCCCATTCTTTCCATCGCCAGGAAACAAAATCAACATTTTTAGAAATCTAGGGTATTAAAGGGATGATAAGGATTACAACTCCAGAGAAGGCAATGGTGGGGATCTGAATCTCAGATCACCACTCTTTATAAATGGGTCACCTGGTGTCACAGGGAGATCTTTCCAATAGTGTCACACACATCACAACAATACAAAGCTGTCTTGAACTTTCATCCTTCCATACTCAAGTCATAATTAAAAAAGGTTGTGGCTGGAGTAGACTATAGTTTCATATGTTTACAAACTAAGGTCATTCCTCCCAGCAAGTTTGCAGCAAAAGTTTAAATGAAAGACATAAAACTGACCATTCCAAGCACAGTCATTTCGGCGTTTCCACTACTCACATATTATTGTGTTGCCTCTCACTGTGCAAGCAGTCATCAGTACATTGTTAAAAGTTTCCAAATTGCAAGTCACATTTTATAAAAATATTCACAGTATGTGTGTGTACCTTCAGGAGATTTTAGTGCCACACAGGGCATGTTAAGGCTGGCTGAACTATAACACAAACTAGCCGCACTTCAGTGTAGATGAAATCAATATGCTTCTTTACAGTAGACAGTGCATAGTACCCATTTGGAAAGTCTTGCTGAGTTAATGCAACATTTCTGCCACGCACTGCTGAATTGTACATCGCCTGTAAGAATCATTCCTTTTTCTGCATGCAGAAGCAAACTGTTACTTTATTGTGATTGTATAAAAAAGACACACTTCTGGCTAGAAGACAGAGTCACTGGGGATTCAGCTACACAATGACCCTAGAGAGGATGCACAGATTGTTCCTTTTTTCTTGTATAATAATAGGTTTAGGTTGATGTAACCCCTAACTGAATGGCATTTTGTGTCTTTTAGCACTCCATATCATATGCAGTTTCCATTTTTTTTCTTTTATGAAGACTTTGCTTTCATTTTTTTATTCATTGATCAATGTCAGTGTTACTGATCTTGTGTAGCTACTTCCAGCTTGCTTGCACACACTTTGTCAATACCTGCATGGCAATTCAGGGGGTTTGCTGATGGCGACTGTACACCATGCTGACGAAAGATGCCCCTGTGCCCAGACATAAAGATATGTACATATTCTTAAGAGGCAGTAAAGATCCATAAAACATCCAATACCTGACTATTCTAGCTCCAGGTTGTTACTACTTAAGGATCAAAACAAGCACTCTAGAGTTGGGTCCTAACTGTTTAGAAAAAAATGCTGTGTTTTTATATTAGAGGGCTGATAGCTTGCAAAGCTTCTATGCTAAAAAATAACATGGATTTTGGTGTAACAATTTTTCCAATGCTTACAAATACAGGGGTGAATAAGGATTATTTAAAAAAAAACAGACATCTAAATGACAGGGTAACATTGCAGCAGCAAAGTTACGAAACAGACAAAGCTTTGTCACTCTATAACAGGTCTCTGAACAAGAACATTATGGCAGAATCAACAGGTACTATTTTAAGGAATGCTGCACAAAAAAAGAAGAAAAAAATTTAAATAAACTTGAAATTACAGTAACATGTAAAGTAGATTTTAAAAAAATGGTTTCACATGGGATGTTTTTTTTTGGCACAATTAAATGTAGTGTATGTAGCTGTAACAAGATGTCACTGGGAGAACAAAGAACTTTGGGACAAAACATTTTCTGGAAATGTGCTCATCATCATCCTGGGTTAGTCCTTTAATACTAACTATGTTCACTCTTACAGGTGAAAGATGAATATCATCAAAGCGCTATGGGAAATCTAAAGATCCCATTAAGCCAGCTGCTGACCAGTGAGAACATGACCATTAATCAGAGGTTTCAGCTCAACAACTCTGGTCCAAATAGCACCATAAAAATGAAGATTGCACTCAGAGTATGTATACCCATGTATTGGCTTATGTAATGTGTAATATTTCTGTGTATATATGTTTTAATTCTGCATTACCGGAAAGACTTCAATGCCTAAACAAGGCAGCAAAAAAACAAACGGCCTACACCTATTTTGTTGTAGCACCTTACTAGTTTTTTCACCAGCAGTTATTCCTTTAAAAATCCATTAAAGCCATGTGACCATTTTACATGCATGAATGCTGTTTCTACAGTTCTGTATGTAACAGGGCAAAGGTATAACATTCAAGCACAAAAAGTTATACATACCCGCTACAGGTTTCCAAACCTTCCTGTCGCTGCAGAATATGAAGAGTATAATGACAATACCAAAGACTTCATGTCTGGTATTGGGTCAGTAGATCTGCCTATCACCCTGATGGACCAAAATAATGCAGTGGAGTTGGTCTTAGTAACAAACTTCCAGGCTACCCAAAATTGTCAAGCGCATACAAGAAATGTCACAATTCCCTAGCATTTAGCAATGACAAGAAGTTTTAGAAACCCACTGCAGGTATGTCATCTTCACTTTCTGCACTACCTACCTGCAGCACGTTTGACCTCTCCTTTACCTACAGTGACCATGTCTCTTTCTATTTTGGTGAAACTTTTCATGTCTTTAAATCTTGAAAGCAAAACCATTTATCAAAATTTCTTTTACACCCATAGATTCTAAATGTGGACAAACCTGTGCGGTCTCCTGATGAACAGTACACATCCCAAGTAAAGAGGCCGTCCATTTTTAAAGCAAAGAACCAGCCACCCCCAACTCCTTCCCCTACAGCAGCAGATGCACAAAAACCTCCCCCTACACCCAAAGCAAATGCCAATAAAAAGATAGAAAATGGGGAAAAGGGAAGTCCTCCAAGTGCTAGCCCCCAGAGACCAAAAGAACTAAACAAAAGCTCTTCCAACCTCTCAGGTTCCAGCTTTACATATTCTCCTTCTCACGCCTCCTCAAAGGAGCCCACTCCCAGCATCGCCTCTGATATCTCCCTACCTATAGCCACTCAGGAGCTTCGCCAGCGATTGCGACAACTTCAAAAGTAAGTGCTCATCTTCCTATGTAATGTGGAATGGTCAAAACTCTTGCCAGGACTAAATAAAAGTGTAGTCCTTTTTGTTTTTTAGTTAGATTATTCCTTGTTATCCTACCTCCATGGGCACTTCTCTTCCAAGGGTGGCAAGGCTTACTCATTTCAGCTGCAGTGGTCTCACTTTCCAGTGTGCACAAAATAAAGACAATGTTCTGCCATGGCCCACTGTAGTCACCACAGTAAAGTCATGATGTTGGGCCTCTACTGGAGCATGCACATGTTCATAGAGAGAAGTTCATACAGAAAGCCTACAGCTGTGGTAGTCAACTAGGTTGATATGTGGAACCTAAAGTAGGGCCCTTAACGTAAAACTAGAGCTCCAGTTAAAAAAATGTGGTACGGCCTAGCCAGTAATTCAGTGCGGCCTAGCTCCTCCTAGTTATTTATTGTGAGTTCCCGCAATATCATTGAGTTCCCGCACAGTAACCCCAATTACTATGCTTAAAGAGCAGAAGCAATGCGCAGCTACCAGTCTCCTGAAGGTTGACTTCGAATGTCGTGTCTTCAACCCCGAATAGACTGACAAATTATTCTTCGTCCAACGCGGCAACAAAGCCCTGTGTTTAGTGTGCAACGACACCCACAGCACTTTCAACCGGTCGAATCTCAAGAGACATCTCGATTGCCAAGCACGCGCACACGTACACAGACTACACCGCAGATGAGCGGTAGACTGAGGCTGCTCGCTTGCAGTGACAGTTAGAAAAAAACTTTCCTTGGACACCTTGTTTCTTCTGGCCTAGTGTGCCTTCTTGACCTCCTTAAATGGCCCAGTAGTCCAAAAAGTTTGCCGATCCCTGCTATAGATGTTTCTGGTTCTGAGGATATGTTTAAAGAGACTTCAGACACACCGAGACTACATATATTACAGCCGTTTGCTAATCGTGCCTTCTACATTTTGGTGCCTTACAGCTTACTTGAAAATGACTTGTACAAGAATGAATATTTCAGTGATGCGTAGCACAAAGTTTAATTGTGAAAGATAACCGTGTAGTATACAAAAAGAATATAGTTCCCTATTCATCTCACTCTTTTCTGCACCATTCAGTAAATGTCTCCCTAACGGTAAATAGAAAAATAGGTAGTCAGGTATTGTAAAGTTTGCCAGTAAACAGCACAGCACTTTTAGGTTGAACAAAGTAGGAGAGGATATGGAAACACTCAACAAATACCCTAGCTAATAATATGCTGTACATTATTTCTTTTTCCAGTGGCACATCTTTGGGGCAGTCCCCTCTAGGACAGATCCAGTTAACTTTGCGGTACACCTCTCACAGAAATAAACTTGTGGTTGTGGTACATTCCTGCCGGTAAGTCCATCAAAAGAGACAAAAAAAATGTTATTCGGTTTATTTTATAATCTCTGATAAAGGAAACATTTAAGCACCACTTTGCAATGTTAAATTAAAAAAGAAATCACAAATCAAAAGTTTCCTTTCTTTAGAGAAAAAAAGATCTGTTTAATCCGACCGTTGTGATTTCTATTATGGAATCACTTTGTAGTTTAAACTTTAATTTAGACCTGTTGCAGGAAAAAGCAGATGGTGTTCAATATGCCATAAGTGTGGGCTTCCTCCATTTAAAATAGCTAATGGACAGGAGGGGTTTCCCACAAATCATGGCGACCTCAAGTAAGATGATGATACTTCTATTGCCCTGCTGAGGTTCCTATATAATATTGTTGAATGGTAGAGGACATGACAAAATTTAACAAGTTTACTTCATACTAAATCTGTTAATAAAAATCCTAAAAAAAAGCCTAGGCATTTTGAAAAGAAAGACTTTTCTAAATGAATCCTGATTTACCTTGTAACGGAGATCTCATGATTAAATGTCTATCTTTATTGGTATATGCCTAGCTCTAAATAGAGTCTTTAGTGACATTTTCTAATTGACAAGTTGGTCTTTTCACTCTTCTGTAATTCTTTACTATTCAGTATAGGCCGACTGTTTTATATTTTATTGCATTTTTTTTCTGCATGAGGAGAAAAGAAATGACACCAGCTTTTCTTTGTTTTCTTTGTAGTAACTTAATAGCCTTTTCTGAAGACGGTTCTGATCCATACGTAAGATTGTATTTATTACCAGACAAGCGAAGGTCGGGAAGAAGAAAAACCCATGTGCTTAAGAAGACATTGAATCCTGTATACGATCTAAAGTATAATATTTTCTACATTTTCTCTAGTGTATTATTCATGTACTTTGTAGGAATCAGCAGATGAAATGGATCATCATTTAAAGTGCTGTTCTATGACATCTTAAATTTAAGAATTTAATGAAATTGTAAAAATGCTCAGCAAGCAGAAGAATTGGAAATTGTTACATATGGAACAGGTGGTAGGGCCCTGTACTCCTATGAACTTATCTCACGGCAGTGGCGAGAATTAGAATCACTTTACTATGCTTGCTGATTCAGAGGGACACAAAGGGTATAGTGAATATTTCTGGTGCTGTTCAGTATTTTGTGATATATATGTATACCGTATTTTTCAGACCATAGGACGCACCCAGGTTTTAGAGGAGGAAAACAAGAAAAAAAATATTCTGAACCAAATTGATAAAGAAATATTTAATAAAATATAGCAGAAAAATTTTTAGCGAGAGAAAGATTGCACATGGCACATTGCACATGGCACATTGCACATTGCACAGATCCCCACCTACTAGATTGTAAGCTCTTCGGGGCAGGGTCCTCTCCTCCTGTATCACTGTCTGTATTAGTCTGTCATTTGCAATCCCTATTTAATGTACAGCGCTGCGTAATATGTTGGTGCTATATAAATCCTGTTTAATAATAATAATAATATTGCACTACAAGACTATAGTGACAAGAAAGCTACAGCTCACCTGTCATAGGAAAATAAAGTGCTGCACAAGAAAAAAATGCTAACCAGCACTGCTCACCTCACACTGCCCTCCTCCTGCTCTCCCTGCCCACTCCCCACTGCATTACAAATACTGGAGGTGCCCACAGCCAAGCATAGAAAGTTGTGGTGAGCTTCATAAAGTGTAACAAGAGAATCAAACATTTCCCTATGAAATAATTCATATTTTAGTAAAGTATCAACCTCTAAAAATGTTTTAAGTTGTAATCATAGTGTACCATGCTTGATTTACAGATTTGAGTTCAGTGTGGCACTGCCAGATCTGCAGAGGAGAACACTAGATGTTGCTGTGAAGCATAGTGGAGGATTCTTATCTAGAGATAAAGGTTTGCTTGGAAAGGTAAGCCTTTGTGTTTTTTATAACCTTTGGCAAAAAAAGTGCTAAAAAAAAAAGTTTATTGTGCCTAAACTTTTAACAACAATGTCTAACTTGGTTATATATAGATAGCATGGGCAGTCAAAAGACGTAGAGTAACTAGATATTGGGTTGCTGATCCTTCATTGTCCAATCTGCAGGCAGGAGGGAGCGGCACTAAGGATGCAGAACATCTGCAGCCATAATTTTTTCTATAGTCACTAATCAGGTTTTTATTCTTGTTATAGATTTATATAGCGCCTATTACATAAACTACATATAGATTACATATAGGACCAGTATTCAATGCAGAATCTCTATAGACACCTGGTGGCCAACCTTTAGCCCAAGGGCTGTTTAAGACCCGTTGGTATTGTATGCCCCCCCCCTCCCTCCATGCAGAAGTTGTTGGATTGCAAGCAATGAGTTGTAGTGGGGGTGTGACTGCAAACGCAATAGAGGGCTATTTGGGGACCCTGTCAGATCTCTAATGATTTGAATCCAGAACTTTCAGTATAAGACGGATAAAGACAGGCTTTCTGAGGCGGCAGCACCAACATGGAGGAGAGGTAATTACAGTCCAATCAGTTTAGTATATGCTGGTGGGTGCCTGTTTCAAATCCTTAGAGACCTCACTGGGTCGCTTTAAAATGACCCCATATATTGTTTATGCATGTTCACTACATTATGGTTTAGGTTTCTATGATTAAAAAAGATCTTTAAATTGTAACAAATAATCAGGTTTCATATGGACAAATAATCAGGGATTCTATGGAACATTACAGAAGAATGGGAGAAGCATGCTGGTGGATTTAGGGCACCCAAGGTGCTAAACACTTTCTATAACGTGTAGTCTATGGTTTCATCTTGGAGGTTGTTCAGCACCCTTACTGTATGTACTGACAGGTGTACTTAAAAGCCATGAACTCTTAGAAGTATTAGGAGTTGCCGGAATTATTTGTCTGCCTCACTGTCCCCATTTCTCAATTGTCCACACTGTACTTTCCATGAATCTTGGCCTCAGTCATTGCACAGACTGTGTTAGAACTGAATACGCCTGAGAGAAATACCATCAAGAAGAAGCCTGAATGATTTATTTCCATTCATTTTACAGTTATTGCTGGACCTAAACTCTGAAGAAATTGCCAAAGGATGGACGCAGTGGTAAGAAGGAAATATTTATCTTCCAATAAAACACACAGACATACAAATGGTTTACACACAGGGAAAAGATCTGTTGAAAGTAGGGGGATGGTTTTTGATGAATCATTTTTATATTTTGCCATCTTTATTCTGTAGGGGGATAGACTGCAATAGATTTATACAAATTCAACTGTTCCTTCTCTCAATGTAAAACTTTACATTCTGATGTGAACAAGGCAGATTTTTTCATCTGTTCACATTGTGGTACCTCTGAAAAACACCTCACCTTTGTATACCTAATTATTATTGTAAATTTTTAAATCTATCTTTAGGCATTCAGCAAACTGAATAGAGCTGATTTATGTAAGTAGAAGGCCTAAGCAAAGGAGGAAAGTTTGCCCAGATTTCTTGTTTCATTGTTTGAGAACTGAAACCTGATTACATTTTTGTAAAGACAAAACTTTTTTTTGTTTGTTTGCTGTCTTGTCTTGCTGGGAAAAATCCTCTATATTTTCTGTTCTAGAGGTGCTCACCTTGCCTATATGACAACTTTCTGTCAAGGTGACAATTGTACCCAAGACAGACAAATAGAGTATTGAATATCACCAGCGTGGATGCTGACAGCAATATAAACCTGACAATGCTTCTCTTCATCCCCTACGTCTTTGAAAACTAAGAAGATATATATATTTTTCCCCTTTACATTCATTTTAATTGGTTAATGTAAGGTTACATGTAAAGCCCTCTACAGACGTCTGATAGCATCCATTGACAGATGAATAAATGGAGGATGGGGCGGGGGGAGGGGAGGACGAGCTAGCGGCACCCTGCCTTGGCCATATTAATGAAAGAACACGGGACCGCTGTACACGTCAGGTTTTTTCATGAGATGGAAATAGCAATTCGTCTTTGTCAATGATTATCTGACATGTGCACATAGCTTAAGATTTGTGTGACCCTGTGAAATTCCCCAAGGAGTGTTTTTGCTGATTAAGTTTATCATAAAAGATATTACCTTCTACACCTTTCAATTATATACATTTTCAGCTTATCAGTCCTTAGATTTGGCTGCATTTCTTAACTTTTTTGCCTTTAGACTTTGTTTTATTTTCTCTGGTAATTTAGCCAATGATAAACTTCATGTTCTAGGGTGGCGACAGATGGCAGACAAAGATTTAGTTTCAGCAGAATACAAACCAAGGTTCAACTTGGCAACTGCTTGGGTGACATAGTACACAACATTTTGGAGCAATTACATGTGCTTGGAGGGAATATTCCACCCACTGTGTAAATTCTTACTAGCTTTCTGTCACTCTGATTGTTGGTATACAGTTGGCTGTAAGCCCACCAGGGAATGCAGCCATGAGCTTTTTAATTGGTTTGTGGTGATAAGGGCAGGGGGCGGGAGTGCCCCTACCACCAGCCAATGGGAATGCTCATGCTCACACCCTCATATAGACCACCCAAGGACAGAATTTTATTTCCCGAAAAAAGGGCAATCTTAGGATTGATTAACTGGTTTTGGGTTCACTCACTTCCTTCTGTATGACAAGAAAATGAAAGAAAAACTTACCTAAAAGTTCACCTAATTGTTGATTAATTTAAAGCAAACTTTAAAACCAATCATTTTCTCCCCAGGTATGATTTAACTGAAGATGGGTCAAGGACCTCCGTTTCCAACTAGCCCGCTTGCCTATCAAAGGGCCCCTTTTACCTGCAGCCCAAGAGAATAAATGCATCACACTCACAGGATTTTCTGATATATATTTTTTTATAGTTCCATTTATTTCATGAGTCTTCTGCACGCTTCTTTTCCTTCTTTTGAGATTGTTTTGCAGACTTTGTTGTATACTGTCTTGGAGCTTACTTAGCTGTGCAGCTTTGTTCTCAATCTAATAATGTGCAATATGGTGTTTTAGTTGCATTCAAATTCAAGGTATTCTTTTATAAAGCCGGGAATATGTTTTATGCTTACAGCAGATGGAGTTTTGTATTTACCACCATGTAAATATGTACTATTATATTTTGTATTTTTTTTTTGTTTTCTTTGTGCAGTATTGATTTGGATTTCAGTTATAATGGCATCCAGTTCTAGAGGGCCAGATAATGCGAAGTTCTTGAGCAGATGGATTAGTGTAAACTCTACATTGCTGATCCTTTTAGCTGTGTGGATTACGGAGGCAGTTTGTTGTTTGCTGTTTCAATGTTACTGTAATTGATGCTGTGCTTTCTGAGGATCTCGTTTTAATCAGATGTTCATACAGAGGCCATAAGCAGCTTCCAAATTATGGCTGATTTTAATATGGCTATGCTCAGAGCCTGCATGAGCTGGTGATTATCCTGGGTAGCTGGTATGCTGAGAAGATTGTGAATGTTTTAACTGGTTATATTGTACTGTAGTACATATGTTGAATTTAATTTTAAAAGAAGTATTTTTAGTTTAAGTACTGAGAAAAGCAGGGAAAAGTGTTGCTCTCCGAATTAAGTCTGCTGAGAAAGGACGCTATTGCTTGACTGTTGTCCTTCCTGATGTGTTGTGGCTCAAGCAAATAGTTCAGGAATTAAGATAAATTCATTTTTGGATTATTATTGGAGGTCAGCCAGTAATGGGACAAAATTGAAGGTAGGAGGGAGAGGAAGGGCTAGGCTTTAAAGCCATGAACTCAAGAAGTATTTGTTTCTTAGAACCCATGGGGATTATGGGATACCTGTGCTATTTAAATGTATCCAATCACAAAAATCACCTTTTGATTTCAGTCCTTTAAATCTGGTTTTTGTTTTTACTAAAGTGATACCTAGTGGTCCTGCTTTTATAAAGATCCTTGTTCAGGCACTTCATATAGGGTTATGGGGTGACTGTCTCCCAGTTGTGATACTACAATGTCAACCTGTCACACACCCCTATATTGTGGAGATTATATGTAATTGTACTGACATACATTTTACAGGTATTCTCCAATATTGTCACTATCAGGAAGCCAAACCAGGATAATGATGTGCAGGTAACCTGGGACTGTGTTTATGTAGACAAGAAGTTCCAGGAGTAGATCCCTGTGACACAAAACAAAACAGAAAAATGGTAATTATGGGGAAAATGCTGATGATTTTTTAAACATTGTGCTTTAACAACTCCATGAGCAATATAGCATTGTTGCCACCTCATTATGGGAAGTTACATTAGGTGGACTTCACAGGCAGGACCAACAGTTATTTGTAGAACTTTGGAGGGAGATTAAGAAAAAACTGTAAATGCAAATTTTGTGCAGCAATACTTATTTTTTTAAAAGTTCCACTTTATTGCTTCCACAACTTTGGAGGCAACATGGTAACCCCAACAATTCAGGTCCAATATATCACAGTTTGTTTTATTTTTTTTTATCATATTCAAACTTTCCATGAAAATGTTACTTTTTTTGCTGGTTGCGAGAAAAGTTCCTGGCCTTAAAAGAACACATATATACATGTATTCCTATTTGTTAATCTACAAAAAAAGCTGTATTCTTTTGGTCTAGTAGGATGCCTGCCGTAAACGTTGACATATAGGTTACTATGAGGGAGATTCTTTGTGTGAGATAAGCTGCCTGTCATACAGCAATACATTTTTACAGCCCTGTAGACTTTCAATTAATCTTATAAATTGCACAGTGCTAACTCTTTATTGTATATTCCATCCTATATAACCACAGCTCTGTGTCAATCTTTTCTAGGGTAACCAAATACCAGATTATGTCTGCATTGTGTACGTTTATATGTCATTCTGAGTGTGTAATATATATATATATAAAAACATCTTTATTTCATGGACACCACCTCATGTTTATGGCCATAGGAAACCATCCATTATGGAATCTGCATCCATTACACAGCCCCTTGTGCATCCGTAGTTTGTTCTGTTTGATTATTTCTTTCTACACCAGTTATTTACCGCAAATGTATGAAGCCAGAGACTGAGGGAGCTTAGCACAACTATAGTGCCAGGCTGAACTGTCAGTTCTGCTTTCTTTCACATAAGCTTTCTATTGACCTTTCATGTACACTGCTGTGGTCTGAAGGAAGCTGCCTGGGATAGAGCGGAACACACAAACAGAGATGAAAGCTTCGGAGCTGCTGGGTGTACAGTGAAACCATGCCACCCTCTTACTTCTTCTCTGTGGTTGATTTAGAAAAACTGCCCATAGCAACCAATTATTGGGCTTCATATTCTGTTACTTTGTGAACTTTGCAGTTGTTTCTAAATAGTACGTATTTAAAGCTGTACTCCTGGCAGAACTATAAAGCAGAATTTTATGGAGCAATGACATTTAATGTTTTCTTTTATACAATATGTTCTGTTCAGATATCAGCATTCTCACTTCTACATTAGGTTGGGAGAGGATGGGAGAACACTAGCAGCCCATCAGGCTCTACTACAGTGAACAACACCATCCATCTAATGGGAGGAATACAAAATGTTGCTACGCATTGTCCATTCAGTGGCTGAGGTCCTAGACCAAGGGTGTATTGATCAGCTTCAGAACAGTATGCAGGAAGAACAGGGTCTGGACAGGCTACCAGGGGTTTATGGATCATACCATACAATGAACATATCATTTGGAAGGTATATCAGTTCCTATATGTGCTGCAGTTGTGCACATTTAGCAGTCTAAAATTCAGCATTACATTTGCATACATAAAAAAGCATATATACCAAAATGGAAAATGTTTCTGAACATTTGAATAGTCCAAGGATATTAACTGTTGATTGTTTTTGCTATTTAGATTCAGCAAAGTAAGGATATGATTTAAAAAACCGAAATGATCCTTCAGCACCAAGTCGGCTTTGGCTGTATGTCCACATAAATGTTAGTAGATGCTTTTCTGATTTTATAACAGCACCATACTGTAGTTTTATCCACACTGATTTGATCATTTTTAGCAGGGAGCTGGTTACATTTTTTCCCTATATTTCTCTTTTTTTAATGTTGTACAAGGCTCAGCAAAAAAGCAATTATTAAAAGACAAATTTGCAAGCAGATACAGAATGCTGAGTACAACACTGATTGTATAAGGACTATGCTATATGCTATTTCCAGAACATATTTTCCATTTTTATTTTTTTGATATAATTTCTTCTCTCTCCTGATGGTACAACACACAGGTACTTATCGAAGTTCCTCCATTCTTCTTTCTTTATATATGCCAGTTATTTAGGAGAATCTTTTGACATGTGGGTTATTGTGCCTATAGTTTCGCATAACTTTCACCTACAAAGAAATGGACAGTTTTCATTTAGGAGTCTAAACTGGAGCAAGTTAAATAAACTGAATTCCCAGACATTTGATCATTTTTATTAATAGATTCATATTTCCCTATCAATCCATCCATTTTTATAGCATTTGCTGCATTTAAAGTGCAATGATGGAGGAATCGCTGAGGATAATCTGTGCCTTTTTGCTTGTTGAATTACAAGTCTTAAAGTATAATGAATGTTTTAGCGGCAGTGCTGGGACATAATGGGAACTTAGAGTATTTTTATTGTAATTTTTTAAGTATACAGATAGAGATCAATATAATATGTACAATATTTTCAATATATTAAACACCTTGGTGTATACATGGGGTTACATTTTTGATCTTCACACTATTGTTAATTGAAAGTAATAGACTTTTTTCAGTAATGATTGTTTGCAACAGTCCGTGTAAGCAAGGATACCAAGGCTGGGAGCTATAGAGAGATATGTTTTATGTATGATAACTTAGAGGTACTTTTTTAATGAAAAAAATGTAATTTGGTAATGCTAAGAATGTGTCCTGCTGATGATGTGAATGTTAAGGACAGGTCCTCTGGTGACAGCAGTTGGACAGCCTTGTATAATAAAAGGGCTGATGGCAAAGTGATACTTTTTGATCTACCAGAAACCAATCTAATGTTTAATGTTACTCTTCCTGGACAGTTTAAAAAGTAAACAGATCAGGCAAATGGTTGCTACTAGTTACAAAAATACTGGACATTACCAAACTATCTGATGGGAGAACATTTGTTATGGCCAGGGATCAGCCGATTGTTGTTGACAAAACTGACTTCGCCTCTAATTACCTCTAATTTTGCAATACGCTACTGCTAGGCAAGATTGCTTGGGAAAAAATTAACCCTTTCATGTTACCCTACACCCCACCCCCTCTTCTTAACCACACCCAAAACAATTTATGAATGTACATACATATTCCCTTTATAAGCAAAGCAGTGTTGCATGGAAAAAGGCAAATTTTACCAAAATTTGTATTTGGCTGCAAATTTTTATTGAAATTTCATTCCTCCCTATACATTCTCTAAAGAAACGCTGACACTTCCCCCTATCATTCTATACCATGCAGAGAGACTAAGATTGGAGAATCTGTGAACAGTGGGAGCAGACCTCCATGGATTTAGATGTGTAAAGCCTGCTTTGTATGGATTGGGTTTATCTTAATTGAGACCCCCAATCAATAGATTCCTGTTGGAAGTAATATGCTCTCTGCCCCTCTAGTTGCTTTGCTGTACATGGAATTTTACTCGCGCTAAAACTTCTGTGTTGCTGTTTTGTATTATTTTGTGTAGAATGCTTAATTTCTCTGTAGCAGAACAATGCGTTTCTTGAAAATGGCCAGCTTGGAGCGTCATGATACTTCATTCTATATTTATATTGTGCCTTAAATGACTACATGTAAATGTATCTTCATTATGGAAAAATGTTTACTGTATTGAAACTTATATTTTTGTTTCTGAATAAATAAAAATGTATATAAATGCTGCATATAGGCATTGAGCAGATTAGCCATATAAAGAGTATGAAATCCAGATATGAATCAGTGTATCACTTTGGATTTGGATTAAAGAAGTACAGTTTGTATGAGCTGATTTGTGTGATGTTTACAGAAAAGGCAAATGTGAATGTAAAGAATGTCTGAAATTACTAGAACCACCAATAACCCTTTTAGATAATAGGAGAGATGCTAATATGAAGGTCAGGGTGTAATACCCTTGAAAATGCTTCACTAAATCAAATAAAACAGAACTACATTTGAAGGCCAAAAAGTAATCAAAAATCCTAATGTACAAGTTAGTTTACAATGGTAATCCTTTCAGTATGCGCAAACCTGAGCTCTCAACACCTGTACCATCTTGGGAAAACTGTTACTTTACTTCCTTAAAAGTTGCAGCTGCCCACTGCCATTGTCGCTGCAAAATTCCTTGCATGCCCACCCAAAAAAAGGAAATTCTTCAAGTTACATGGGTATGAACCTGACAGCTAGGGGCTCAGGAGATCTGTCATGTCTGATGGGATTGGAGCTGATGTCACCTTGGCACATTGTAGAGCAAATTTTGGACAAGCCTGTGCGGATAGGGATTAGAGAAGTGTTAATTAGGTAATTGACACCTGGAAGTCAAGGTACAAGTCCTTTTGAGTTGTCCATATAACAGAAACAATACACTACAACCATTAACAAAATTGTTCATCCTATTACACTTGACTAGTCATGTATATTGTAAAAAGTTGGGATATATCATTGGTACAGCAGTCAGAGAGTCATCAGATAACTGTTGCTGGGAACAATCTTTTATGATGTATAAAAGAGCACTGCACACACAACTTAATTCTGTTCAATGAGGGGGTTGGAAAGCACGAAGGTTATTCCTGAGCTGTCATTCATCAGTCTGCCAGGGAGGATTGATGAACTACATCAGGGGACTACTGTACACATGCACAAACATTTGTCTTGGGTGACAATCATTTGTTATGTATAGATAACATAAGTGTTGTTGAGCTGGAAGATAAGAAGTCTGGACATGGTTGTCACTCAGTGGGTGTGAGAGTGGATTTGAAACCTTTGGCCAAAACCTTGAAAAAAACTGTATTGTTGGAGGTCAGAAATTCAGGTAAAATCATGGAGGCAGATATATACAATTCTAGAGCTTGGAATTTCTTTATGAATTATTATTCCTATTCCAGTATCTCTTCATGTCTTTTCAAGTTCTCCATCGGTGCCATAATATTAGGATCATCTGTTTTGATATTGCTATGATGAATCCATGAATGTTCATTGATTCCTGGGCATTTTGCGCAAAATTACAATTATACTTTAAGAGCATATTTTTTTTAAATATTTATTTATTTCATTGCTACTTGTAACTCCTAACCATATAAATATATGGATTTCAAAACCATTTCAGAACAAGGGACTCAAACCATTCCAGAAGGTTTGCATTTTTAATACGTTAATCGTAATGGATATTACAAACTTTCTGCATTAGAGGATGTCTAACATGGTACAAGACTTTTATTTTCCAGATTTATTGGACATTTAAGACATCAAAAGTCATTATTCTTTACACAACATCACTTATAAAAACATAATTTATTATTCAGTCAAAGGCGTTTATGAGATATCAGTTGAAAATTTGTAATATTAATAGATTATATAGATATACATTTTTCTCAACGTGTTTCGTAAGCATTACTTCCTCAGGAAGGCATGGGACATCACACAAACAATATTGATAAGTCTCATTAGGCTAAATCTTCATCAGGACAAAATGTTCCATATGTAATAAAAGGGCAATATAGATCTTATAAACGATCTTACACATGATTATTGAACTCCGCACACTGCTTAAAGGGATTCTAAAGTGTCCTTTAATAACACAAAGGTCACAGGAGGAACCACAGCAAACAGCCGGGTAAATGCCATACAATACACTCATTGCATTGATACTTGGGAGCACAATGATGTGTAATAAAAGCTTACATGAAATGCTGGTAATAATACTGATTTGGGGAAAATATAAGACCATTTACTATACAAGGCTTTACAACAAATGGTAATCATGGCTCTGCCTATCTTACGCTAAGTGAATAATTCTTCTATAAGCACAGTTCAACATCCATCTTAAATAAATTCATGCTGTCTGAACTCACCTATCCACAGGGTAACTACAGGAAAATAGCTGCTGGAATTCTGCTTCCTTAGGCCATGGCAGCAATGTTGTGGTGCCTTTACTGCTTCCCTATACCAGGGAACTGATACCTCTTGGGAGACGCTACATGGTAGTGTCTCCTTGTGATCTCCCCATCTCGGAATGAATAGGGCAGTAGTGGTTGGTACAAATACTGCTCACTGCCACCAGTTATCAAATGCGCAAACAATTGTTCTTTAAGAACCAGCGCTGCAATGCGAGTGACCAAGTGGCTGGCAAGGTGCCAGCCATTGGGAGATGTATGGGATTGCCCAATCCTGAAGCAGGCTTGAACCTGCCCTTAGTAATTCTATAAATGTTAACATTTATAAACATATTTATTGGTTTTGAGTGAAAATACGTAAGTTATATTTTTTTAACGGATAGTATTACATATTTGCCAGGAATTCTGCTTTAGATGCTAACATTCAGGATTCAGTTATCTTATCATATTCTGGTTCTCCTGTATTTGGTTCACTTGCTTCCCCAAGAGATTATCCACAGAGTTTGAGGACAAAATGCAAACCTTTCCAACTAACAGCCTTCTGAAATATATATCCACAGTTAAAACATTGGCTTAAAAATATAATAAAATATATATATTCTTCATCAAAACTTTCCAATTAACTGTGTGCTAATATAGTCTGATATTTATATACATATACACACACACAAGACATCAAATTAAATGTAAAAAAAAAGAGTAATTTAACCCAAACTGTTTTGGGTTTTTTTAGTTTGTGTTTTTTAAAACATGTTTCTAAATATGTTTTAACTACATTTAAAGCAATATTTTGCTCCTTTTTATACAAATTTGCATATGAAAGTATTTCCAGAGCACTCTGAGTTAACCAAAAAGGCAGTAGAGCAAAAGTAGCTTTTTTTCAGTCATAATGTCGCTCACTGTCCCCAACCTGTGGTCCGCAAGAAATTTTTGGTGGTCCGCGGCTCTGGAGAAGGATTCCGCTTGGGGGGGCACTCCGGCCGAAGCCGCTGACTATGTCTCCTGTATGCATCACAGGCTCAGGACACAACCCACCCTCCCCCAGCACAGGCTCAGACCTGTGATGGGAGAATGGCCAGGTTCTGTCATCATGATGTCAGTCTGGGGGAAGTTTCTTCCCCTTTTGAGTGACACAGGCCATCATTTTAGTGGTCTGTGATGTCCAAAAAGCTGGGGACCACTGCACTACAGGATAAATTACTCTAATTCCTTGTGTGTACATTTCCCCTGCAGCTTTTCATCTCTGTAAATAACAGTCTTTTTACAGCAATTGTTAAAGGAACAGAAGCAAAATACACAATGAACAAATAAATGAATAAAATACAAAATAAATGAATACAATGAATATAAATTATAAAATAAATGAATAAAATACAAAAAACAACAACATTATTTTTATTAAATTGTATTTTATTAAAAGACACTCCACCTTGTCAACTACTGGCAAAGTCTTTTTAATTGCTCTGTTTACTAACAGCAAGTTAAGTGAGAGACATCCAAATCTACAGCAGGATGGGTCACAGTACCTTTATGTCCCACATTATTAATAATATTATTAATACACAGTATTTTTTATGGTGCCAACATAATACGCAGTGCTGTACAATAAATAGGGGTGGCAAATGACAGATACAGACAGTGACACAGGAGGAGGAGAGGACCCTGTCCTGAAGACCTTTCAAACTAAGAGGTGGGCACTGTGTAATCGGTCTTCTCTACAACTGCACAGCCTGCAAACATGGAATCTTGCCCTCTTATATTACTCTCTAAATACTAATCAACATTATTGTTACTTCTTGAGCAGTGCTTTAATTCAAAGTAGAGCTCAGTGCAGTTGTTGGAGAACTGGGCTGTTATTCTTTAGACGAGAGCCATGGCCCGACTATCCTATGTGCTGACAGCACAGTATATTTAAAGTCCTGAAGCATTCACCAGTGAAAAAGTACTGTCCGCAATGCTGTAATAAATTAAAAGAATTACATTTCTTATTTTTCAAAGCTTTACAGCGAACACTGCAATAGAATAAATTGTACTCAGATGAACTTGAAGCCCAATTTTACCCAAAAGTGTTTTTTCAGTTTAAAATAGACTTGCAAAAAAAAAAACTTTGTTTCAAATGTTTAGTGCTGCCCATGACTCTTTTGGGGAAATTTTGTCTCGAATTTTCTCAAAGGCAGAATGAAGACATGAGAGTGGAACAGCAAGTCAAAGGTTTTAATAACAACTGAAGTAACAGTTTCTAAGCTTTTCTTCATTTTATTGCAAACTTTGTTGCAGTGACCTGCTGAGGAGTTTTTTTTACCACTTTCTCAAAAGAAAGCAAAAAGTGAATTTCCTAATGGGTACAAACACCATAATTATCACAAGGCAGGGGTTTAATGCATTCCACTTTGTGTCCAAGACAAAAAAATGACTGTATGTGGACTTTAATGTCTATCACTAAAATAAGTTTTATAAAAGCCTTTTCAGTACTAGAACACATAGGTGTCAAGCCTCCTCCTATGGTAGGTAGGTATGGTGCCACCCCAGTTGGATAGTTGATGTATGAGGAAAAAAGATGGCAAAGAATAGCTGTTTTGTTTTTTTGGCAAATGCCAACTATATTGTTGTCAAAAGCGTATTTGATACATCAAAGTAATCAATTACAAAGTGTACATAAAAAACGGTTGGTCAGCCCCATTAGAACTTCGTGGGGTAAATGACTGACTGACTAGACAAAATGGATCCCTAAGTGATAAAACATGGTCATATTAGGTGTTTCTCTTCTGAGGCGTTTCGTCATGTGGCTTCCTCAGGGGATTTGTTGGAAATGTTATAACATGGTGACAAGCTGGAATAAATCCTAAAAGAAAGTAAATTACTTAGAGGTAGGAGGACGTTGGGATCCAAGGTGCTCAGTAGCAATTTTAAGATAGAGTTGACTGCTGAGGGCTGGTTGCCGTGTGTGAGGTAGTAGAGACTCCCAACTGCCTCCTACCTCTAAGTATTTTCATTCCTTTTAGGACTTAATCCAGTTGGTCACCATGTTATAACATTTCCCACTAATCCCCTGGGGAAGCCGCATGGCGAAATGCTTTGGGGAAAACATTAAACATGTTAAAGCCTTTTTTACATTAGTCTCTGTGTATGTGAGAGATGAGGAGGAATCTGCAGTAATTTTTGGGGGGAATATTCTTACACCACCAATTACACTTGCATTACTCACCTCCACATGTGCCACTGCTGGAGCCTGGCACAAACACTGTTACACAGCAGAGGTAGTGATGCCACCAACATGGTCATATTCTGACTCCATTTAACACTTGGGTACACTCCTGCAGTAGGGAGATGTCAATGGAAGACAGGGTAGGTAAGTCCAGCCAGAAGATAATGAATTATCAGGAGACACTTGTGGAGACAGTGTCATTAAATACACATATTTATCATGAAATAGAATTTACAGCTGCAACAATATTAATATTACCCACTAGATGGCAAACATGTCATATTTACATGAAACAAAATGGATGACAACCTAAAATGATCAGTTTAAGTCTTACTGGTGTTTATTCTCTTAGCACCAAAGAACTGCTAAGGTGTCACACTCCTCGTTCTACTTTTTTGATCTCTTTAAAGTGTGTGATTTTATGTGACCACATCAAATTTATTTTTTAGCTACATGTATTATAACTGGAATTGCTCTGTTATGCTATCATAAAATAAGTCAGCTATACAGATTGTGTCTAGACTTCAGTGGTAGAGGGGGAAAAGGGTTTATATAATTCTTAGTCATATTTTTTTAAGCCCATAAACATCCATGTGTTGATTCATGTATATAAAAAAAATAAAAAAAGACAAACTATAGGAGTTTACATTGTGTAATATACATAGCTCAGTAGCATGATACTTAAATGTTTACATACTGAGATCAATGTTTCTCGATCTCTTTTACTTCCTGGCAGTTCATTTCTGTCCGGATGTCTCAAAGCGGTACATTGTCTTTCATTAAAATTTATTTTACAGTATAATATAATAGTATGAGTTTAATAAAGTTTGAAACACAAAATCATGTCAAAATAATAAATGTAATAATAAACGTTGACATGATTTTGTGTTTAAAACTTTATTAAACTCATACTATTATAATATACTGTAAAGTAAATTTTCAATAAAGACAATGTACTGCTTTTAGACATAGAAATCCAGTGTATTGCATTCAATAAAGTTATTTTGTGTTGAATGCAATACAAAATAATTTGTAATTTCCGCCCGCACCTAGCGACGACCGCACGCACCGACATCACTGGTAACTCCTGGGGAACGTAAGCGCACTTACCGGGGGACAGATCGAAGAAAGAGGAAGTGGCCAGAGGACGGGCAGGACACCGGAGGACGCCTGTGGGACCAGGTAAGTCTTTATCTATTACTTTTTTAGCTACCCCGAGTGAGGCTCAGGGTTACCACTTTCAGCTGTTTTTTTTACCCCGCGTCACACTCGGGGTTACGGCCCAGGAGGTTAACATGGGAGAACCTTTGAAATACCTTTCAGTTCTTCAGGGAAGCCCTGCTATAATTACTATTACTCCACAGCTCAGAGTACATTAGTGTGGTGGTCAATGGGAGGAATGTTTCTTGCATTGCTGGCCAGTGGGAAGAATGTCTCAATTACAGATAGCCACCAGACATCATTGGTATCTAAACTGACCTGACAGCACAAACTGCTCGTTGCTCAAGCAACCTCTGGAGGAACCCTGGTTGAAAAGCATTTCTCTAGCGGTTGCCTCTTGGGTGAGTTTAACAGACACCAATGATTTTTATGTAATCTGTAAAAGTGACATTATTCTTATGGGCCATCAATGTAGGAGGCATTCTTCCCACTGGCCACCACACTAATGTACTGTGAGCTGTAGATACTGTAATTTTATCAGGGTTTGCTAAAGACCGATACTCATTTTGAAGGATCCGCTCACATTAAAAATGTCAAGAAAGGCAGCTATAGAATGAAGTGAGCTGGGGACATAATGTAACTTTATCTACCTTATTTACATCTCAGATAAAGTTTCCCACTTATATTTCATAGGCTACGTACACACTTGTAATAATTATCGTTGGAAATGAATTTACAAGCGACCGTTCGATAATCGTTGACATAAAAAGTTCACAACTACGCCGATGAACGAGGAATGTCGTTGGAACAAACAACCAACCATTCGCTATCTATTGTGTATACGGTTGTTCAGTGACCGTGGATTGTCCTGCAGTACACTATCTCTGGTACACTTCCTATATTGTTCAAACGATCGTATCTAGTGTGTGTACATTATTGGTGGATTATATTTGAACGATCGTATTGTTACAGCATGTACAGAATCGTGCACTATATGATCATTCAAAATAATTGTGATCAATCTTGTTGATCTGTTGTTTATCGTTTTTTAATGACTAATAATTATTACACGTGTGTACTTAGCCTAAGGTACAGGTCCAATGCAAAGGGTAACTGTAGTTTACTATAAAAATACAGGCACCCTTCAATCAATTCCGAAATGAATTGCTGTATTAAACTGAATGTGTCTTGTTGCTTAATGGCTTTAATTTTCAACTTGCATAGCTAAAAGACAAAATTGCAAGAGCTCAATTATTTGTAGCGAATTAGTGAGGCGCACTATGGGAGGGGTGATTACCTAAAATCAAATGTTCTCAAGCACAGAAAAGAAATCTAATCAAAATATGTCTAATCTTTATTAATAGCAAAGGTCTTAGTTTGCATATGTTTGCCATATACCTGAGTCAAGGAACAATTCATTTGGTCCTAGTTTTTTTTCACAGATGTGTCGGTGTGAATGTGCCAGAGCATATTCTGTAAATAAATGCAATTTCAGATCTTTGTTTCATTTAGAGTGGAACTAAACTTAAAAAGTGACATTTTATATGTTCATCATATGTTATATGTGCTTCAGCAACACCCTGAACAATGTACTAGAATTCCTCCTGAAAATTAGTGGTGCAAATTCCAGTATGTACGTGTGCCTAGGCACTTCTCTAGCAACATGACTGCCAGTTTTATGTGATTCGGGGTGAGATTTGGTGAAGTCACTGTTGTTCTGGTCACTCTTTTACTTGCTGGAGTCTTTAGCAAAATACTAAAACAGGTTTCAGTTCCTATTACTTTCTTAGGGTTTGGCAACTGAGGTAATAATATTTAAACAAAGGGGAGCAATATAATACTCATACAACTTGCTGGAGGCTTTGTCATCAGGAAACAAAACCCTGCGTCTACCAAGATAGTTCCCTCCACATTGAGAACAATTTAATGTACAGCCATATGTAATATGTTGGCGCTAGATAAATCCTGTTTATTATTATTATTATTAATATTATTAACAGCGCATGGTGAGTCAGTAATAGGGAATTATCAGCTGTATAGAGATCACAGGCAATAATTATATTTCAGTTTTTCGTAAGGTAGTGAAATCAGTTTTATCAGGATTTTTTTTAACTAAATTAAAATGGTTGGGTATTGTTATTAATAAACAGGATTTATATAGGGCCAACATATTACACAGCACTGTACAATAAATAGGGGTTGCAAATGACAGACAGATACAGATGGAAGTATCACACTGTGTGTGTAGACGGAGTGTTAAAAAATGTTTGAGTATTACTTATTCTCATTCTAGTTTTCATATGTCATGCTGTCATGTTATCTGAATCTCTATACCTGCTGGAATCCTTAACTTCTGGCTGCATTTCTGCCCAGAAACATTGCAAGAAAACCGTTACACTTAGATTGGCCAACATGTCCTAATATAAAACCCCTTCACCAGTCTATTGAAATCATGACCATGAATTTTGCTGTTGTTTTTGTGCTATAAAAATATAGAATTGAGGTACAGTTACTGACAATGTTGCTTAAATGTCTGAAGTTATCTAATACATTTCTCAACTTTGATCTCATTTATTATTGTTTTAATTTTTTAAATTTTTAGAGATCCAAATGCATACTGTACCCTCAAAGACTATGGATAGCCTGGGTTAAAAAGATACCCTAGAGCAGGGGACCCCAACCCCGTGGGTCGCGGCTCTGGTGTGGTCCTTCTGATCCCACTAGGGGGCCCACCGGCCAGAGGTACAGATCATGTCTCCCATACGCATCGCAGGCTCAGGGCGATGAGTGGGTTGTGTCTCTAGACTGGGCGGGTTCTGGCATCATGACGTCACTCTGGGGGAAGTTTCTTACGCTTTGAGTGACACACGGCTACCCGAGCATGCACTGTCCAGAGTAAGTGCATTTAGTGGTCCATGACCTCCAAAAGGTTGAGGACCACTGCCTTAGAGAGTTCAGCCTTCCTGACCTGCTCACAGACCAGGCTTCTATTTAGTGTTAAAGTTTCATTTACAGCAATGAATGTAGGTGTAGATGTCACACAGGCATGTAATGTTTTGGATGCTTTAAATCCTTCAGGAGTTGGACAGTGGTATCCTCCAAAAGTAGATGGAAGCTTTGACTGTGACAGGTAACAACTATCCTAAACGATTTCTTTAAAAGTCATTTAATAACATTATCAAATACCTAACTTTAAAATACCTAGAATAGTTCTTTAAAATCGTCCTTTCTATTTCCTGGTTTAAAAAAATAAATTAAACATTTTGTCACAAATTAAATAGATATCCTCACCAGCTTACAGACAATCTGCAGAAATAAATGTACGATCTCTCTCCTGAGGCTCTGTCATACATTTATTATCTCTTTCCTAAGGCTCTATTATCTTCTTTTTTGGTGCCGCAATGTTTCTTCTATTATAGATTGCAGAGAAAGTTTCCAAGCTGTCAGTCAAAGAAGTCCTCACATAGGACCTCACGTAGACTCCACTATCAGGTTAGAGCAGTCATGTGCTTGCTCTCCTGGGAACATTGGATCTCTTCCCTGCCTTGAGGCCCAATGAACAGGTTATTTGTACAAATATGTAAATACAAGAACTGTTTACAAATGTTACTCATTTCTGTGCTATGTCTAACTCTTAAAATAAATGGTATGAGGGAAAAATATCAAGCTTGGTACAATGATAACTATCTCAGAATTACAGTAAGCTTTAGTGTCCTTTCACACTCACGGTATGAAACCACACAGTTTGCTGTGTGTCCAGTAGTCGCAAATCACGCCGCAGGTAAACAGATTTGCACGTACCTGTGGCAGGTGCAAATCTTCAAATAAGTGCATGGTCAAAAGTGGCTTGCTGCTGGAAATGCTACTGTGTTATAGGGCATGGCAACACACAGTAATTAATTGTATTTGGAAAAAAAGGTGACTTTTTTTAACATGTTTAGGTGGGTTCACAGTACATTTATATTGAATGGACTGCTTTATTACAACACTTTAATACTCATAATGGGCTCTTTTAAGGAACCCAATTTGCTCTTTCTTTTAAGAGTGCTTTAAATCGAGATTGAGATCAATACCTGCAGATACGTTTAGTATTTGCTTTTCATGTCTACCTGCAAAATATGAGAAAACAGATTTTCTAGTTCACCTGCCTCAGAACTGTAACACCTGGCTGCTGACTAGTTGCTACAGTAAATAGCTCTAATTTGCTTTGTTCTCGTTTTTACAAATGAGGCCCTGTGTGTGTTGTATTTTAATGTGCCATTTCAGTACAGTCATTTTTTTTTCAGTTGCTTTGTGATTTCTCTTGTTGGTTCTGAGCTGTGTCTCCGCATTTCTTCTACAGCTCTGGCTTGTGCCAGATATTGCTGCTCCATCTGTGCCATCATCTGTACTCATTACAATAAAAAATTCTGTAAAATAATAACTGCCATAGTTACCCAGATTTATACCAATCAGCCAGATAAACAATAAGCAGCGTAATCCCAGCAGAACAGGCAAACAATATGAACAAAACTCTTGAGCCTTTGGTATGATACCTGGAAGCCCTGCAGTTAGATGAAAATAAAAGATTTAGGACAAAGGAACAATATAGTCAGCACAAATTACAGTATGTCAGTGGGTACTCTAAACTTATATTAGTACATAAAGTTTAATAAAAGCTATGATGTTGTGTCCATTTCCCCAACCCTTGCTGTATTAGTACGGTAGCTGTAAACATAAAAAAAGTAATTGTAAAAGTCATTTTCAATATGGTTATCTCTATAAAGTAATAGCTAGTGATTCTTTCATGAAGGTCCTTGTGCAGACATTTCCAGATAAAGGATGTCCTGTATTTATTCTCCTGTGATATTACCCCGTCATAACGGCTTCTGGTGTATCAGGTGCTGTTTTAGATATGGATATGGTTATTCCCATCAGAAAACCTGCCATAAGTTATGCCATGCAGGATCCTTGGAGTGCATGCAGGTAGGTTGCAATGTGACTGCAGGAAATCCGGAACACTAAGATATGTATAAATAAATGTAATATTTAATATATAAAAATGTCATATATTTATCATCCACCGTGATTTGACAAACTAAATGACATTCATTTAAGGGTCACATATACTTTAGGTCAGTGGTCGCCAACCTTTCGGACCTCATGGACCACTAAATCTACGGAATCCAGACCGCGCATACGCGGGGAGCCGTGTGTCACTCAAAGGGAAGAACCCAGAACCCGCCAATTCTGCCAAATACTGTCCCCCCAAGATGTTTACAATCACTATCTATATAGTTGAATACACTCCATCTACGTGCTGTCAACACAATTTTGCCCCATCCCCAAGGAGCCATATATGTTTATTTTATTGTTCAAAAAATAGGGACTTTAAGAAGCTAAAAAACAATGTTTCAATTGATTAAAACATTTATTGATTAACATACCATATGGATTGTACATACACATTAAATTATTTAAAATCATATATTAATCTCTCTGTATTCCTAATAGATCTTTGTTCATTCCTTGACATGTTTTGTGGAAACTGACTACGTCTTTTTATTTGGAGTGTCTCATGTTTTATCCACAGGAACTTTCACACTTCTGTCTCATGCCTTTACCGCATGGAGTGCCTCATGCCTCCCACATTCACCAATAACATAGAGGCTTTTTGTTGTATTTTGTGTATATAATAAATGTGAAGCTACAGAAACAAAGTTGCATACTATGGAGCATATTATTGTCCTTTGCCACATTTGTTCCCTGCACTTCTTAATTTCCTTACTTGTCCCTTGCCGACTGCTGGCTGTGGCTACCCTTAATTGCTTCCAGGTAGCCACATTTGCTGGAACAATCGTTCAAATATAATCCACCAATAATGTACACACACTAGATAAGATCATTCAAACGATGCAGGAAGTCACATGTACAGGAGAAAGTGTATCACATAACAATCGACAATCACTGAACGACTGTACACACAATAGATTACGAAGGATTGATGCCCAATCAGATCCGCCGGGACCGTCATTAATTTCCAGAGAGATTCCTCGTTCCTTGGCGTCATCAACCAGTCGTTGTGCACTTTTGTTAACAAATATCAAACGATCTTTCGTGGATCAATCGTTTCCAACGACAATTATTGCACGTGTGTACGCAGCCTAAGTAAGGGTGTGCTACAAGAGATAGTCAGAGACTGAATACATGCTGAATGAGATGGTGGAAGGCCACTGGTATTGCACAAGTGATGGTCAGGGACTGAAAACATGCTGTAGGAGATGGCTGAAGACTGAAGACATTCCTAAAGCGGAAGTAAACCCAAAACAATAAAATCACACTTACTTTCAATCCCACAGATCAGTCTATCTGTCCGGAGGTTTCTTCCATCGGGCCCCGCGTCGTCCTGGTACCCGAGAGAGTGCAGAGGGAGCTCCACTCGCCGTCATGTTCTCTTCTCTTCTTCCTATGTCACTCGATCTCGCACTGTGCAGGCGTGAGATTGGGTGACGTAGATTGGGAAAAACTGAGCATGCGTGGGATCGGCAATTTTTTTCTTATTGACGAAAGGGCTCCTTCTGCGCATGCAAGGAGCAGCCAAGAGCCTCCTGGGATGTCTGACGTAGGTTTCCCGGCAAGCTCTGCACTCCCATTCATTTGTGATCCCCTATGCGAACGGAAATTAAGGGGGCGGTGCTGCACCCCTTTTTTTTTTTTTTTTAAACTTTTTTTTACAAATTTTTTACTTTAAATAAAAGTGTTAGAGATCACGGCTATTAAAGACCCTACGAAGCAAAGCTTCCACCTTTGTGCTTCATACCCCCTTTTAATATTTCTTGCAATAAATCATAATCAATTATATGTTATAAATACATTTAAAAATCATAAAATAGGAAAGGACAGCAAATAAGATAGTGAACACAAAAAAAAAGCTATTAGAATCCGGTGAATTAAAGATTTTCCTTTAGAAGTCTGATGAAGCAGCTAGGTAGGGAAATCACAAACTGCTGGCTGCAAGTGGCTCCAAGGGCCCCACAATTGAATGGCTGCAGGAAGCCCCTGAGATAGAGGTTGGGCACCAAATGTTCATGTTGCACACGTCTCAGGCAGTGCTGTAGTTTATTCTTCCACTGGACAGCTTATATTGTAAGTAATGGAGGAGGTGATAGGGATACATTTATTTTCTATTGTAGTTTCCCCAAGTACAAAGTTGTTTCAGCACGCACACTTAACATCCCTAACGTCGCCAAAGAGCTGCACATGCGCAGCGATCGCTAGGAAGTAACCATAGAAACCAAAGAACCCAGGCACGCAGTAGGCGGGCTGTTTCCTGTGTAAACTGACGCACTTCCGGTGTGATATGGTCGGGCGGGTATTGGAAGTTTGAATTTTGGTGCGGGCGGGAAGTGTTTGTGAACTGGATCGGTATAAAGAACGGTACGTGAATGACTGTTGCTATGGTGATGTGCGCGTGCGGAGCAGCGCCGTATAGCTGCAGAGTGTCCTGCTTGTGTCTGCGTCATGTGTGCGTACAGCTACTCTATGTGCTAGGGGAACTACAAAGCCCAGGAAGACCTTTCGGGGTCACCCCTATGATGTCTGTCCACCTCTGCCAACATATGTGAACTTTTATCTTGTAGACCCAGACAGAAATGATAACCTGACAGGGGTTCTTTGCTCCTTATTGTACTAACACAAAGCATTCCTGTGTTGGGGAAGAAAGTTCTCTTCACTTCCGGTACTGCTGACAGCCCTATTGGCAGACAGGAAGCCAGGGGAAATTTTGGAGCCCCAGTTTAGTTTTTGTGCCCCACTTTATTCACCAGAAAACACATTTCAGCTGTGTTAATGTCAAAATATTATTTAAAGAGGAACTAAAAAAAAAAAAAAGCACAACTTCAATCCCGCAGGGCAGTCCGATATATCCAGAGATTCTTTGATCGGGTACTGCGTCGCCCTGGTATCCGTCGGCGTGCCGGGTCGGCGCCATCTTCCCCTGTTCTTCCTACGTCACCCGATCCAGGCACGAGATCGAGTGATGTAGGTTGGGAAAAAAAACTTGCCAATCTCACTGCGCATGCGTGCGATTGGCAAATTTTTCTCTCTTGACGAAAAGGCTCCTTCTCTGCATGCCCGAGATGCCTCCCAGGATGCGTGACATAGGTATCCCGGGAGGCTTTGGGCTCCCATTCATTCTGGATCAACTAGGCCATCAAGAATTAGGGGACAGTGCTGCAGGAGGCTCTTATACAAAACAATGGGACTTTACTGCTAATGTGAGCTATGCCTAAATGACTGGACTACTGCTAGGAAGTGGGGTCAATACATGGGCATAATACAAAAAAAAAACTATAGTGGGACAATAGAAGATGGACACAAATACAGGGGATAACTAAGGCAGGGGTGCCGACACTTTTTTGGCTTGCTATGCTTAAAATGACCAAGTCAAAATGGTTTACCAACAATAAAAAGTTGAACTTAATAACTCCCATTGTGCGGCAGAGTTTATTTTGAAAGCCAGCCTTTGCGATCTACTAGTAGATCGTGATCCACTTGTAGGGCACCCCTGCCCTAAGGTATGAAAAAAAATGTTGAACTTTAATTTTTTCACATCCTACCTGCCCACTTTTTGACCACCTGGCTACAGTTCCCCCCTACCCTACTGAAAAAAAAAAATTGGGGAGAACACTGCCTTGTTTATTGAGTTTTCTTATGAGTACACAAGACCTATACAGCGTCCTTTCCTTTTCCTGTTCCTCCCGCTCCTTCCTCAATCCAGGTTCTGCATGTTATCGGTGATCCTGTCACTGATACTTGTTGTATGTTCACATTGCTGCCAGCTTTTTACTGTGCTCCTCAATTAAAGAACAGGTCGTAGGAACAGAACTTGATTGTTAAGTGAGGTGTATCTGTATATGTGTTACAGTCTCTTAGATTGTAAGCTCTTCAGGGCAGGGCCCTCTCCTCCTCCTTTGTCACTGCCTGTATCTGTCTGTCATTTGCAACCCCTATTAAATGTACAGCGCTGTGTGATATGTTGGCGCTATATAAATCCTGTTTAATACTAAGTGTTAGGAGGTTCTAGTCTGATCCCTCATCACCCAACTATATCACAAGAGTGCTAGCCTGACCTCTTATCTCCCAAATGTACCTTGATGAAAATGGGGTAATATTAGACTGAACATTTATCCCGTCATATGAATTAAAGGTGCAGTCCTGACCTCAAATGTCCAAAATGTATCAGTTTGGGGTTGCTATTCTGACACTTTATCTCTCAGACATAGTGTGTATGTGATTTCAGCAATAAATCAAATCTGTTTTACGTTTGGGTGGCACGGTGGCTCAGAAGTTTGCACTCTTATGCTTCATAGACATGTGCAATGGGTCTTGGCCAATAATCGTCTCGGGGCCGATATCGGATGAGTATCTTGTGTATGTACAGTGCTCCTTGTCCATCGTATGAAGACCGTCCTGGCGGATCCACAAACGATGGACGACTTTGTGAAGCGCTGTGTAATTTGTCGGTGCTCTAAAGGATAATAATAATAGTTTGTGCACTAGGTGCCTCTAGTTAGCTAACAACAATCACAAAAACTTTCTCCCATGTTTTATACCAGAGGAATGCAGTCTTGGCCTGTTGGGGAGACAACACTAGCCCATATTGGTATGTCAATAGTCTTAGTGCCATGTCACACTATGGATTCTGTTGCTGGTGACAACTTGCCAACAATAGGATCATCAAAAGGTGTGCACTTCCCTGCACCTCTGACTACTGTGCATTGTGCTGTTCTGTGTTGTATTGAGGTAAAAAAAGGTTCTCATCTGATTTTTAGTGTATGGCGGCCCAGTTAAATGAATGGTTGCCTTATTGCAATATGTGCAAAAAAACCCCCATAAACCCAGTTAAACTTAAAGCGTACCTAAACTCAACCTTTTCACTTTACATAAAAGGGTAAACAACCCTTATAAGTAACGGAAAAATGTTATTTATTTTTTTAAGTGCAACACCTTTTTTTTCAGTCTTGATCGCCGCTTTGGGTGCTCCTTCTGTGCATGCCCTAATCTCGGACATGAGCAGAATTTATCCTAGTAAGGGAAAGAGATGCCGAACTCATAAAAGCGCAGTGAGATCGTCTCTTCCATCCCCCCCCCCCTTTACAGCAGGCTACGTCACCCTATCTAGCACCTATGCAGTGTGGGATCATGTGATATATCAAGAAGAATGAAGATGGAAGCGCCGGGACGAAGAGGAATTCCAGAACAAAGCCGGACCGGATTGGGGGAAGGACCAGCGCCATCGAGGGACCTGCACGATTAAAGGTAAGTGTGACTTTTTTTTTTTTTTTTTCGTTTAGTTCCACTTTAAGCTTTAAAACCCAACTGAACTGACAGTTTAAACCAGGTAAACACATACAAGGTGCATCAAAACTAACCGGTACAACGTCCTACATTTAAACCTTAGAAAACAGCTACAGTCCAAGTAAAAAAGTCTGTCTGATTTAAATTCGGAGATTATTGGGTTTTAATGTGTGTTTTTTCAGTGAGTAAATTAGATCAAAACTGAAAGTGGACCTAAGCTCTGGGGATACTCACCTGTCCTTGATATCTTCTCTCATCTTGTCTTCTGCATTCCAATCTTCGACCATCCTGATGGTCTGAGCCTGGATGATGTAACTCTCAGGAGTTCATTCAGTCGCAGATATGCCTGCAAACCAACACTCGGCATACGCATAGTAAGAATACTTATGGCAGAAGGGACATTGCCTTTCCTATTCTGCGAATAAGGATCTGCCTGATGCCAATATTCTAAAGTGGAACTCTTCTATGGAAGTCCTTTAGCAATTACCAGTGATTCATATAGGTCTAAAAAATGCAAATACTGGACCTAAAAAAAAGGTCTTTCTGAAAATAGGTGTGTGTGTGTGTGTGTGTGTGTGTGTGTGTGTGTGTGTGTATATGAATGTATAAATAAATAAATAAATGTGTGAATGTGTATTTTTTTTATTCATTGTACATTTTTGTACCGTAGTGCTAATTACTTTATTTATTTTATTTATAAGAAGTCACAATGTCTAAACGGGAGGCGTTTTTACAGGCCACAAGGAAAGATTCAGTACAAGATTTCCTAAATTTTATTCAGCTTCATGTAAGTCAATTTTTATTTGTATACTCAGTTGAAGAACAGCATGCTATCCTGAAGCCCTTATGCTGTAGTGAAATGCTTGCTTTGCTTTATAGCCTGAAGTGTAGATTGTCGTTCTTCTCCTCAGTGTCTTGGATTTATAACTGTCCAGTTGCATTCTTTGAAAACCTGCAGAACTGATATGTGAATGCTTTGCTAGCCTGAATGCCATTCATGGCATTGTACAATAATTATCCATCTAGCAAATTGCAGTTAAAATTTAACTACATGGCATATTATACTATAAAGAGAACCTATCCAGCCATTGGGAACCTTTGGAAAAAAATAGTTGATACCTGTCTGAAATGTATTCATCCACCTTACCTTCCTTTCATTCTGAGCCTGAGGCCTGAACCTGTCTTTGTCCCAAAACAGGTAAGTCAGTTGGAAGTTCTCACATCTCTAGCTTTGTACTGTTTAGTTAGGGATTTTGAATGACATGGAATCACTGGATCATAATGATAACCAGACAGTTAGAAAATCACTAGTGGCAATTTAGTTACTATTATTCCAGATGCAGTCTTTTGCCTTCAACTAATATTAATCTCCTAACTTTATTTGTAAAAAAAAAACTTTATTTGTTAAAAATAAACAGGTTGCTTATAAGAAAACCTCATGCTACTTACAGTTTTTAAATACATTTCATTTCCTCCTAATATTCATTTATAATAATGCACTCTGCGGTTTCCTGCACCATGTCACAACTGAACAAAATCTGGAGGATACACCACAGGTTTTAGTTGGGTCCCTGGCAGTCCTGGATACTTTCCAGCTACTGAAGATATTTCAATGAATATTTTTCTTTAGCTGTTGGTTTGTGCTGGCACTCAGATAGAGAAGTTTTCACTACTTGCTTTGCACATGGAACTGCATTTCATATATTAAAATGCCAAAGTAGTCACTTTAACTACAATTGACCTCACTTAACGTGCAAGCAATTTATTGTTTAGAAAATTTCATTCGAGCCATATTAACCAAAATGTTGTCTCTGTTAATAAAAGTTAGTTAAAGAGCATGTGTTGGTGTTTCTCCTTCACCTTGTTCACATTCTTGAACATGTTTCATGATTTTTGTAAAGCTGATCAGAGTGATTTTAAAGCGCCTATTACTTTGTAGAAAGATGCATCAGATCCTTTTGATCTTGAAGAGGTATTGCAAGAGCTGCCAAGGAAACAGAAGGAAGAATTGTGGCAGAAGCTGAAGACTTTACTGATGGATATTCTGGTGGCAAATCCAGTAGAGTCATGGCACAAAATAGATGATGACAGTGACGATGACATGGAAGTGGAAGGAGCTTCTGAAGTGGTATATGGCACAATATATTATTATTCAAAAATATAAAATCTCTTTTTAAGGACTAGTAGATAAAAAATACTTGTATACTTTTACATTAAACAGCTACCATTCTCATTCACCTTAATTTACATATCTGTACAAAAGGAACACATTTGGTCTTGCCGTATGGTCTGTTGTTTTATAGTTCTAATTATTTTATGTTAAAAGACTTGTCATGCATGAAATAAGGGGGCTGCCATTGTACTGTGGCACTATAAGATAACAGAACATATGTGGACACCCTTTTGCTGATATTTTTCTATACTGCTAACAATTTACATTAGAAGTAAGTGTAGATTCACTTTAAAGAGCAATTTGTTCAGAAAAGTTTCTAAGGGCTAGTGGATATAAAACATTTTTCCTTCACTTGATTCATCTACTTTTTCAGTTCACTCTTACTTACATGTTTGTACAAAATCAAACACAATTGGTGTTGCAGTGCAGTCTGGTAATTTATGGTAAAGAAACCTTTCAGGCAAGAAATGAGGGGGCTATCGTTTTACTGGGGGTTTAGAAGATAACAGAATATATGTGTGTACCCCTTGGTGGCTGCATTAACATTCTGCTGAGAATTTTCCTTGTTAAAAGTAGGTAGGACATTCTAAATAGCAATCTGTTCATTCCTTTTAGAAAAACACCATGGAGGTTATACATGGTGTGGCCATTGTGGCAACGGCCTCTGTGTCTGTGGTGGAAGATGACATGAGTTATCAAGCTCTTTTGGAATGTGCCGGCCTACTCAATGGTAAAGTACTTCTTATTTTAGCTTCTTTCAAATTTATTTGTTGAAATAGAGACATAACTTTTCTTGTTAAAGTAGTGCAAACTGCTTAAAGTGTGTTCTAAATGTATAGTATTGACCATGCATTGTCCACTATAGAAGTAAAGAGCATACTTTAAAGTTTTAAATGAAAATAACTAAAACTCAGATGTAGAAACATTCTGGCAGGGGTCTTCAACCAGTGGTCCACAAGAAAATTTTGGTGATCTGTGGCTCTGGCCATTGTGCCCCCCAGCAGGGTCAGGAAAAGGACCCCTTGGGGGGGGGGGTGCACTGGCCAGAACTGCGGACACTTTCTTCAGTGATCCAGCAAACCTAGAATGGATCTTGTCCAGGATTGAAAACAGTTGATAACTAAAAGCAAATGACTTTGAGAAATTCATTTTAGGTTTGCTGGAGCACCCAGGTTGAAGAAAGTGTATCCTCTCCGGCATTGGAGAGCTTTAACAAGTCCATAGTCTCAAGACTGGTTTTTCGCTAAATCTTTTGATTTTTAATTATTAGGAAATAGCATTCTACCTTTGTGTTTGGCAAGTGGACTACAGTGAGACTGTCAGGATTGAAAAAATGTACACTGAAACTTACCTCTCAACAGGACAAGTATGCAGATCAGCCCACAGGTTATAAGTCCAGAGATGCAACTTGACAGCTAGGCTAGTATCAGCCAGTTGTCAACCTATTTCCGTTATGGTAGGTTCATTTTAAACTAACGATAAGGTTAAATTGCAGGTATTCTGGAAGCTTTACCCAGGTCAGAATCCGAAGTCCGTCTAGCAATTCAGCGACTTTGTGAGGCCTGGTGGGAGAAAGGCTTAGAAAAGAAGGAGGAATTTGGGAAAATTGCTTTTTCAATGGTCTTGGCAAAGTCACTTGAACCAAAAAGTCTGGTATGTACAAAAACATTATGCTCTTCTAGTAGTAAATGTAGTTAATTAAGACAGGTATGTGCATGCGTGTTCTGTTTTTGGAATGCCTTCTTATACCACCTGTAATTCATTCAGCATGTGAATAAAAAAAAAACATTGTGTGGAGGGCTCTCTGATAGTTCTGTGTTCTCCCTAGCTCCTTTTAGCCCGGTGAACCACCCACATTTTTCATTAACCACCTGGCTGTTTTGGGCTGAACTTTTTCTACAGCTGGATGCTCTCAGTAAAGCTCAAAACTGACCCAAATTAAATTTCCAACCTTGGTGCTTTTAGGATTTTGTTGCATCCTGTGGCTAGTATACATTTGTACCAGACTGTTTTACAACTAGTCAGATATTCCCTTTTAATAGTCTTTTATTGGAAAACTAATAAATGTTAATTTCTAATTGTTTATGTGGATTACATTACAGCAATACTCTTTGCAGCTGTTGAAGCCCATTTAAACATTAAGTTTAAATTAGCTAATTAAATACAAATGCATAAAAACAAAACATCCTCAGTTTTTATTTCTAAAGCATCTACAGCCTAAATAGAAATGTCTGTGTACTGTTAACAACTGTAGGGACCTTTGCTGTCTGTTGGGATATAATGAGGTCTCTGCAGAGGTTGACACAATGATAAAAGACCAGTGTTAGTAAGTGGAACTTTTAAGGCAGTACAAATTCTCCATACTGTATTTATGTAGAGCGCCTTTAAACAATGAACACCTTTTTGTTTGTTTTAAATACATAGTGTATCATAACTGTGGTTTATTAGGCATTGTTATAGTTGTATTCATTCTGATGTTATATGGCTATATGTTTCTCTTGTCATAGGTTGCAGACATTACTCGCTTGTGGCACCTTCATCCAGCTCTCCTCAGTTTTGATTACAACTCAGAAGACAGTAATGAAGTGAGGGATTTGTTGCTCCAGTGCTTTATGAGTATTAACCACATTAAGAAAGAAGAGGTAACTTTTTTTCGTGATACAGTGCATCTGATCAAGCATGGTAGACATATCTTAAAGATAAACTTTAAACCAGTAGTTGCCAACAACCTGCCCACCACCGTGAGCCTACAATCCATAGGGTAGTTGTGGTCCCCTGCTCTCTGGTCGTACTTGTAGTGTTTTTAAGGAGACAAACATGGGCAAATGTACTAAATTTACTACATACACTTAGAAGTGTATATGTGCTTTCACACACTGGGCAAAGGAATTGCTGCACTTTACTGCTATAAGATTCCCCATCAGTGGACTGTAACATTTTCTAGAGCACAATAGAAAATACTGCAGGTGTGCACAACCTCTGCCCAACATAAAAGCACTGAAGCCTGGTGATTTACAAATCAAAAACCAAGTTCTGCATTGTGGCAGGTGTACCATGTCCCCACAACACCAATATACCAGATTCATTATAAATAAATATAACCATCTCAGGTTGCAAGGTGGATAGTGTATAACGCTTATCTTTCCCCCTTTTCTGTTTTTCGAATAAAACATTTTTTCTGGATTGGCATTTATATGATGCAACCCCCAAAGATTTTTGGGATTTTACTGGTGACTTATTTAGGTTGACCGAATCAAATATTACATAGAAACCCAAAAGTAGGGGAGATTGTGAATAGAGAATGTGATTAACACCTTGTTGCCAGCTACCACATTTACCATGTGTTGATTTCTTTGTTTTGCAAATAAGGCAACTGTTAACAAGGGGCTAATCTCATGGTACTAAGCAATTAAAAAGCTCACGTGTTGCTAATTTTCAGCACATTCTTACTAGTTAAATGAAATATGTGCACGGAAATATATTCTTCTAAGCTTGTTTTTAATGATTTTTCTTTCCCTCCTCTGTAATTAGGGCCGGCGCTTTCTTATCTTTCTCTTCAGCTGGGACGTCAGCTTCATTAAAATGATTCATGGAACAATTAAAAACCAGCTTCAGAGTTTACCAAAGTATGTAACATTAAAGCTTTACTGTCACTGTAATGTTGGTTTACAAGTGTAGTAAAAGTTTCTGTGTTTTAGTATAGTGGTCTATAAAAGACCATTCTTCACTGGCTGCGACAGATTGCCAATAATTGATATTAGCAGCTGTCAAAGCGGAACTAAAACCAAAAGCTAAAACAATTCAGGCAGGTCTTTTGCTGTCTTCACCAGATCTTTCTGGAGTTGGGCCTTTGCCCATTCTTGTTTGGTTGGGCTAGGATAACGTAACTCCTGCATAGGTGTGCGGGAGTTCCTTCTGTTTCTGTATCCTGTTTTTTGACAGATGAAGACAGCGATCAGGCAGGTAAGTATGTTTTATTGTAGAAGGGACACCTGCCTGATCGCTCATTTTCAAAGTCGAACTTTAGTTCTCCTTTAAATAAAGACTATTACAGTGGTAATAGAGCAGGGTGTGAAATCCAGCAGTAGATTCAAATCATCTGATTTGCTTTGGAAGTATTCATATTTGGTAGCATGTGCTGTAGACATTACTGTTACGTGTAAAAAAAAATGTCTGTATTTTCAATTTAAAAAAAAATGATTAGATTTATTGGAAAATGTTGTTTTATTTTCTAGTTATTTGATAAGGTTGTGGCCTTTGTACAAGTTAGCTTGTTTTGGCACTTTGAAAGCTTGGGGATATAACAAACAGTAAGTAATGTAGTTTCCAGGAAAATAATGTTATGTAGTAATCCAGGAAAATAATGTCAGTAGAATGACAGCACACAGTTAGTGCAGGAATGAACAGTGTTGATCTTGTGACATTATCAGTGGGTTTTGTGCTTCACTTTACAGCTCTGCATGTATTTTTTTACTTTTTTTATTGTAAAAGGGTGTCTGTGTTGAAATGTTACATTTTGCCATTTTCTTAATACTAGGTCAATGATGTGCCACGTTGCAGACATTTATTTTAGAGCATGGAAAAAAGCATCTGAAGACTTTCTAACGGTACTGTAATTCTCCGCCAAATCTGTACTGATGGTAACATTCAAACCTTTACCTGTCAATGCTCCTTGTGTTTTAACCACTGTATTGATGAAAATGTATAGTTTTCATTTCATGGAATCAGTAGTTGTTGGGTGTTTAAACCTTAAAATTCAAAGTAGTGCAGTCTCTAAAACTTCTCAAATCTGGTTTGCAGGTGGCCACAGATTTTACAATCTCATTCAGATTTACCAAAATTATGCCATAGTAGGACAAACCTTGGCAATCCAATCAAATAGTATCAAACCGGCCAGCATACTGTACCTGTTTTACTTTGCTTTAGAGTTTGTAATTTTGTCCATCCAGTATAGAGATAATGCTTATCCAAAGTTTAGATGGACTGTTCTCCACCTTTAGCAGAGTAGTCATCAAGTACCCTAGTCTTTTATACAAATGACTAGCATTTAAGGGAACATGGAGCAGCATTTTCCCCAGCAAGAAATAAATATTTCACCCAGTTTATTGTTCATTTAAAAATTCTAATAGGAAAATAAAATGTAACTAATCCTAAGAACAAAAATTCAAGCTATTGCAACTGAAAAGTCCTTGGATGTATTAGCTGCATGTTTTTATTGTTTTAATTCTTTCACTGAGTAATCCAGCCAGTAACACATGTTCCTGTGTGGTTTCTTATCCACAAAATAGCAGAGGTGACCTGTTGTTTACAGTCAATAGCTGAGAGGGATAATATTGTTTCAAGTTTCAACTTTGTGCACAGGTAGTTACAAAAAGAACACCTGCTATCTGGCAGAATCAACAGATGTTACCCACAGAATATGTACTGAGCCTGCAACTAATGCAGCCACCACATCTAATGATTCCTAAGCTGCAGTATTTGCATTTTTTTTCTTAGCATACTTTACAGTTTAACATAACTGAACATTTTGGTGTAGGTCTTCTTTAGGATTACAAGTGAATAACATTTGATATATTAATCTTCTCTATTTTTTCACAATAGACAATTGAACACACATGTATCCAGGACTTAATGCATCATGGAGTTCATTTGCCAAGAAATTCTCCAGTGCACCCCAGAGTGAGAGAGGTACATGGTCAAAATTTTGTTTGAAGCTACTGAATTCGTTTAATGAATTTTAGAAAGGATTTGAATTTTTATGCTAACCGATAGTTTGGAGGAAGAAACCTTGTTAGACTTTTATTGCTGTCTCTGTGCCTATTAGGGACATTTCCCCTCTCTCGGCACTGTGGCATGACAGCAAGTGAAAGGAAAACTTTGGCTAAATAAAGCTTTTTTTGTACAATTCATACGCATCAACTTTGTACCAAATGCCTTTGCAAACGGGGATTTTACATTGTAAATTTAGTGGTGACAACAACAATGTGCATGTTCACCCACTGCCTGCAGAAAACTACAGGGGGAGGATACCAGGCCAATCATCTTGCACAAGGAGAGAATGAGAGGAAGCTCAGGCAAAACTTCACATTTAATTGGTACACAAAGCACACTAAGGTTCAATAAGAATACACACTACTTTTGTGTTTAGACAGCATTTGTTCAGTTTTAGGGCTTCAGTTCTAGTTCATGTTTCCATAATGTACCTTAAAGTATTACATTTCTAGACTCCATTTTCTTTGTTAGTTTTATTATTTATAAAGTAACTACACTTCCCACTCAGTTTTAATATTTATGGAAGATAATTAAATCTGGGTAAATTAACAATCAAAATTGACAGTGATTTGTTTATGGGCCTCCTGTATAAAATCAGTTTTCCCCTACCCCACCATATTCCTTGCACTGTGGTCCAAGCAGGCAATGGGAGTCAGAGATGTGGTGCAGGAGTAATGAAATTTGTGAAGAGACTGTGAAGTGAAGAGACAGATTGGGGTGGCCAGAGAGTTCTGTACTCCAGCATGCATGTCTGACAACACTGCTTGGGTAATCGGTGCAACACAGACACTGATCAACAGGTATTTTTCTGTACTTGCAGCATTTTGCAAAAGGAAAAACAAGCTAAAACTTTTATTTTGCTTAAAATTACTTGCTTTTGTGACAATTTTTGGAAGTTAACACATTATTGTATGTTGTTTTAGATACTAGGCTACTTTCATCAACAGAAGCTGCGTCAGGGTGTGGACGAGATGCTGTACCGACTCTACCAACCTATTATTTGGAGAGGTTTAAAGGTGATGACTGATCTTGTACAATATGAAATTAATATGTTGTGTTTCCTATGTATTTTCCGTAAAATAATTATGTTGAGTGACTTCCAATTATTAGGCCCCAAATTCAGAGGTTCGAGCCAATGCTGCATTGTTGTTTATGGAAGCCTTTCCTCTCCGGGATCCAAGTATGAACCATGAAAATATGGACAATGAAATCCAAAAACAGTTTGAGGAACTGTTTGTAAGTAGAGAAAACTTGTCTTTACTTCTTGTTTATTTTTGCTGATATATTTCAAATAACAATTTTTGGGTTCACCAAATCTAGAATCTCTTGGAAGATCCTCAGCCAATTGTGCGATCGACTGGAGTTCTTGGAGTCTGTAAAATCACTGCTAGGTACTGGGAGATGATTCCACCAGCCATACTGGCAGACCTTATAAAGAAAATCCTCACTGATCTTGCTGGTGATATCAGTTCTGCTGATGTGCGCTGTTCAGTATTTAAGGTAAAGTTTGTTTAGAAATTTGGTTGTGTTAAAGTCAACCTTGATTCAGACACCCCCAATTTTTCAGTTAGTATGGGACAAGTCAATTTTGAATAGTATGAAATTTATTCTGCCATTCTGCAGCATCTCTCAGCCTGCATTTTGATCCATTCCACAATATTTCTGTTTTTAAACTTTGATGATAATTTTTATTGCAAACCACAGTGGGGACTAGGTATATCTATCCAGTTCCTTAAAGAGAAGTACCTTAAAGGTGTGTATTTACCAACAACCAAAAGTGCCATAGATAAAACAAAGCAATTTTCTATTGCTTTAGTTCACACCAACACATTGTCCTGATATATTAAAGCTCTCCAAAGCTGGAGAAGATACACTTTTATCAGTGAACCTGGGTGATTCATCAAACTTAGAATGGATTTCTTAAAAGCTATTTAATTTTTGTTGGCAAATGTTTTCAATCCTGGACCAGGACCATTCTATGTTTGCTGAATCACTCAGGTTAACTGATGAAAGTAAATCTTTTCTAGCCTTGGAGATATTTAAAAAAATCAGGCCCATCGTTCGTTCATGTGTGCTGAAAAAAAGGACATTTGTGCTTTAACGCTCTACAATGCAATACAGAAAAAAGACTTTCCAAAAAAAGTAAGGTCTGCTTTTCCAGCCTTTTGCCACCTTTAACGTTTTTTAAAATATGAAGTTTAAAAATTCTCCTATTGGTACTGGCTTCCTATGGGGTACAGGTGCCTTACCACAGCAGAATTTGCATTCTTGCAGGAATTGATGTGCCTAGAATTAGTGGTAACATCACTTGCACCTCCCTTTAACTAGGACAGAAATTATTATTGATTTTATTTTTTGTCTGATTTTTTTTAATCTTTCTTCTTTAAAAAATGCATACCTGTGAAGAAAACCACACTGAAAGTCTGTAAAACTGGATTTGTGTAAATAAACCTTTTACACTGTACATTAATAGCATAATTTTTGGAGAGCAGTGCTCATGTAGGTTAATATTTGAGTAAAGGTAAAATGTAACATTAACTTATGTTTCTTTTGTTCTTTAATTCCTATTTTAGTGTCTGACAATACTTCTGGATAACAAGTTAAGTCACCCTCTGTTAGAGCAAATGCTTCCATCACTGAAGCACTGTCTCCATGACAATTCGGAAAAGGTTCGAGTGGCTTTTGTTGACATGCTCTTGAAGATAAATGCTGTCCGAGCAGCTAAGGTAAATTTATTATTGTAAATGAACCTACACAAGTAGTCTTATGCTTATTTGGCTTCACTTTTACATTACATTAGCAATCACAAATGTTAAACATGAAGGGACAGTATCTCCGAAATAAACAAAATGTCAACTTTCAACTGTTAAAAAGAATGTGAATGACCAGAACACACACCTACTGCTTCTGATTCTTGGGGTTTCTTCTCTGAACTCTTGGGAATTGCTACTTTGGTGAGGAGCTAAGGCAGATTGACTCACCTTTCCGCAATCCATCGCAGGACACCACCATCTCCCTCCCCTTCTTCGTGGAGTTCTGGATGTTCTTTGACCACCTTAAAACTGATGACCATGTCCGTTCAAAAGGGTTCAGCATTAAAGAGTTTAAATAGCCATTTTTAGGGTGGCTCAATTACTCCCTGGGATCCACTCACTACGTTAGACTTACAGTAACATGACACGAGTCACAAAGGTTTTACAAACAGTATTTTGCATTTTGGTCTTGTTTTGTGTTTAATAGCTTCCAAAGATCAACATGTTTTAGGCATTTCATTTACTTTTCCTTTCTGTTTCCTTCCCAGTTCTGGAAGATTTGCCCTATGGAGCACCTACTAGCCCGACTTGAGATAGATTCCCGGCCTGTCTGTCGTCGCATTGTCAATCTGATGTTTAACTCTTTCTTTCCTGTAAATCAGCCAGAGGACGTATGGTGTGAGCGCTGCGTTGCACTTATACAAATGAACCCAGGGGCTGCACGCAGGTTTTATCAATACGCCTATGAACACACTGCCCCCAAAAATATTGGTAATAATGACGTGTGTGTGTATGTGTATGTATGTATGTATATATATATATATATATATATGTATGTGTATATATATATATATATATATATATATATTATATGACATTGATTGTGTTACGTTTTCAGCTAACCTGATGCTAACTATACGGCGCTGTCTGAATGCCTGCCTGCAGAAGACCATTCAAAGTGAAAACGAAGAGAATGAGGAGGACAATGAAAATGAGGAGAATGACAATAAAAACAAAAGTGTAAGTAGAAATATTTTGAATAGATTATCTAGCAAATTCTGTTTTCTTCCTTCCTGAAAATATTTGCCTAAATTACATTACTAAAAAAAATCAAACCATTCTAAATGGTACAGTTTAGAATGTATTATTCCAAGCTATTCGAGAAATTTTCTTGTAAAACTAACCTAAACAGGGAAATGTTACCCTTCCTGCTATCAACCTACACAGTTCTAACACAGTACAGTTCTATAGCTGTACAGAATATCCTCCTAAAGCTTGATCCTGTGATCTGTGCTGCCACAAATAGTGCATGCATGTTTTTTTCATACTTTTTAATGCAGAGGGATTTCAATGAAGTGAATGGACTGCATAGCATAAAACACAGTACAACACACTCATTCCCACAGCTCAGCTCTTCCCCTAGCCCGGGACAGACATAAAAGCCCAGAAGGGTTTTGAATCCTTCCTCTGTCTATCCAAAGCCAATTAATTTAAAACTGGGTCTACACTTTTTTATCTTCTTTCTATTAAAAAAAGTTTACAGGCATCTGTTACTGCTTCTGGAATAATAAGAGCTTGTGCTAATTTATTTTAGGTCCTGGAAAATGTGCTGTCCAAAGAAGATGCATCATCTATGGCCAGTTTATTAGAGATTGTGGTGATTCTGTGGAGAAGTATTAGAAAAGCTCTGGATCAAAATGTGGAGGCTAAAAACTACACTATTAACAAATTTGCCACTGTGCTGCCAGAGTATTTCAGAGCATTTAAGGTAAAAGTAAAGAGAACATAGAGAGAACTTTTCAAAATAACTTTTGGTTCAGTGCTTTCTTATGTAGTATTGCTGATTTTCTTATGTATATTACAATCAGTCCAGGTGTCAGTGCATGTGGCAATATATGAGGATGTGCTGAGAAGTTCCTGGCTTTGCCCCATTCCAAATGAAAAAGAAAAATAAGTGTGGGGGCATATGGCAGCCTAATATCTTAGTATGTAACTGTGCAAATATCAGGTCTTTGCGATTCTTAAAACTGTTTTTCTTTTAATGAGAAGCTGTGATGGCGTTACGGGCTGTCATGAAGTTTTTGTTTCTCCAGGTACAGTCAGCAAAGGACATTCACACTGAGATGTCACAGAAGTGTCCTTCCTTTTCCTGGAGAAACAAAAACTTCATGACGGCCCGTAACTCCAACGACGTGAAACTTGTTTGTGTCTCTGCTATCACAGCATCTCACTAGAGAAAGAAAAAACAGTTTTAAGAATCGCAAAGACCTTTGCATTTTTGCACAGTTACATACTAAGATATTAGGCTGTCATATGCCCCCACACTCATTTTTCCATTTAATTTGGAAGGGGGGCAAAGCAAGGAACTTCTCAGCACCCCCTTAGACCGTAAACATGCTTCTATTTTTCTTTTAATATACATTTATTCCAAAAATGCTACTTTTACTCAAAACTGGTTTCAGATTATAGCTAGCTAGACAATGTAGCTAGCATCTTGAATCACGTGCTGTTTTTAAACCATAAGACATATTTCAAAGAAAACCCTAATAACCTTCTTAGATACCAATATGGGGACTTGCAGTGATAGGTACTGTACTGGGATGGTTTTTAGTGCTGTAAGAGGTGTATAATATCCCCATCACTATCATTCACACTGGAATACAAGGGGGTACAGGATCTAATAAATGTTTAGCCAAGTACAAGCAGCATGTGATAATCACTGCTTTAGCATTCAAAGGATGTCTATGGGAGTTTGTTGTGCCAAATAAGCATGTAAGCTGAAGGGGCGTCGAAACCAGAGGTCAATATCAAAAGCAGCTGCCAGACCTTAAAACCCACCAACTCTGGTAAGGCAGCTTGTGTCGCAGAGTTTTCAGGGTGTCCAGAACAATCAAAATAAACTAATGAAATGGAACATGAGACCAATCTTGTAAATAGGTTTAAGAACAATCAGTGTATTTTCCTATTACAATACATGCATTCAATGCATTTCAGAGGCCTAACACACTCCCTTCATTAGGGCTATATATGATCAGTAAAATATATATTGTGTGATATTTGCCTAAAAATTTATATATATTCACTTAACGGTATGTGTAACTCCACTCACAGGATGAACGCTGCACTGTACCATTAATAATCTTGGCTTCCTTTATGCCCCCATCAGCTGTACCAACATTCAGGTAAGCATTTCTTTCCTTGCAGCCTTCCAACCTAGTAACACATCTGGTGCAGTAACTTCATGGCAGCAAAGTCTACAGTTTTCTGTGCATTACATTTTTCTGTTTTGTCTGCAGAGGCTTTTGAAAGTTCTCATGTGTTCTATAAATGTAATCAGATTTTGTTTGTTGTCATGTCAGTATACCTGTTTGATGTTCTGTACTGAGTTCTCACATAAACGCAATGTGCTGAGTCTGACTACTTGTATATCCAGCATGACAAGCAAAAGTAAAACTCATTATTTTGATACATTACCTTTCTAATATAAAATATTTATACAAAAAACTTCATAAACAGCATTTATTTTATTAGGAAATAAAACCTGGAAAGAAAACTCAGAATATATACTTTGTTCAGAGACCCTGGATTATAAATTTGTACATCTAAAGTACACCCACCCCTCCAAAAAAAAATAAATAGAAATGCACTCCAGTATTTTTGGACTTTGTGTAATGGTGATTAAATCAGCTAAAGGACATACAAGTATTTTATATTCCATAAAATGTTCCTTTTTTTTACATAAATCGAACATAAAATATAGATCATCTAATCACTGACAAATAATTTACATGAATACAGGGTTTGTCTTCATCCTAATCTAAATCTATAGATTCAAATGCAGTAAGTATTTGTATACACAGTGTAGGTATATGTATCTATGTACTGACTGACAGTCAATGAGTAAATGAATTGTGGTTCACACTTGGCCTCCTTATTGTGTATGGAAGTATTGTGTGATTCATTCCTATAGCCATCAACTGTGTGGTGACATTTGTTAGTAGTGAAATTTACAGGTACATAAGATAGGACATAAAGTCTGCAGAATTTCTCACTTTTAAGGCTGTTGTCACCCCTTTAACTTCAAATATTACAAATGTCAGTATTTAGTAGTTGAACAGTTAAAATGTTTGTTTTTGACTGTTTCAGTTCTTGTACTTATGCTGTATGTTCATTTTCTCTACCATAATCTAGCTGCTCCGTATTGTCCAAACTGAGGAATTTAGATATTGAGGCAGAAGAAAACCGATATTCTTCGCTCATTGACTGCTTATGTCGCTGGGGACAAGTGGGTCACCTCCTGGAGCTGGTAACAGACTGGCTTTCTGAGGCTTTGCCAGAAAAGAAGGTAATGTTTATGTTTTGTCCATACATGGAACAATAAAGCCTCATTCCATACACCTTTTCAGTGAGGTACACTGGTAATTCATGGTAAAGTTCACTACATAGTAATTGTGGTGCCATCAGTTTTGCATGATGGCACCATGGCTTCATGGATTAGATGTCTGAATGGGCCTTTATAATAAATAATTTCAAATACTGTTTTAGTCATGAAACTATTTTTACCACAACAGAGAAAAAGTTTTTGTTCCCTAAAATCCTGCTATGTTAGACTCTTTTAACAGTTTTTATGACTCCTGTTTCTTTTTTTATGTAAAAATAGGACAGTAAGTTGAAAATTAAACAAGATGAAATGTGTTAGTGATAGCTTAATCATATATGAGCTTTCAGTTTGTTCTGTGTGCTACTTAAACACCATAAGCAGTATTGAATCTTACAGAGTTTTTTGACCTTCAGGTTATTTTGTCTTTTTTTTCTCCTTTTTTATGTTTGATATTGCATCTTAGGATTGAATTAATAATGCAATTTGTCAAACACACCTGCTTAACTCTTCATTTTAATTCCCTTCCTAGAAAAAAAAAGACTCGGCACGTAAAGTGCGCATTCAAGATACCATGGAGTGCAAACCAGACTTGGCTCTTAAATATATTGAATATCTTTTGACCCAGAACATGAACCGAGACTGTCTGCTGGCTTCACAAACAAACAAATTAAATAATCTTTTCAAACAGCTGGGGCTTGTCAAGGTAGACACCAAGTTTATTTATTGTCTATATTTGTGTTTATTATTTTGGAAACTTTTGATTTCTTCACGTTGCTGGGCTGCATCATTTTACTGTGAATTTGTTTAGTTATTCAACATGATAATGATAAAGATTCAGTATATAGTTGTAACACAGTATTGCATGATTTCCACTGATGACTGTAAATAATGATACTTTGAGTGTCCTTTAACTGTGTTGCATACCATGTCAGAGAAAGAAAAACATCATTTTATAATGACTACAGGGAATTTCTTTATCATGTTAAGGTGTGCAGACAAAGTGTTCTTGTTTGTGCATAGCAGAATGTATACAGATTGAAGGAAAGTTGATGCAAGTGACCAGGCATGGCAAGGTGCCAGCCATGGGAAGCCGCGTGGGTTCACTCGATCCCAAAGCAGGAGTGAACCTGCTCTAAAAAAAAAAAAAATTGTAACCAGGCAGGTCATTTATTAAAAAAAAAGGATTTTAAATACATAGGCAAAATAAATAAATGAATCCTTTAAAACCTATAAACCTAAAAGTTAAATGTATCATATTTCAGTTCTATTTGTAGTATTTACTATGGTAAAATAATAGTTGTCTTGCATTTTTAGGAGGTTCTGTGTTCCTTTATGAAGCGATCTGAAGGAGTGTCTCCCATTCTTAGCCAAGAAACGTCCCTGAGGGCTTTTAGTCTGTACTGCAGGCTCAGTATCCACCTTCAATACAAGGTAATGTCCTTGGAAATCCTAGTTTGTGTATATGTATTTGTTTAGTTGGAATTGTTACTTTAAAATGCTGATTAGCAGATTTACTACCTATAAAATCAGTTTCTTAGTAGCAGCTACTAAAGCATTATGTAGTTAGCAGCTACTAAAGCATTATGTAGTTTGCCGCGAGTCAGACAACTCACAGGTTATGCTATGAGAATCACAAGCTTAGTGAAGAAGGAATTGGAGTCTGTAAATTTATTTAGTTAGGCATAGTTCACAATTGTGATATTTGAAAGCACTGGGAAATATGTGTATAGTGTTTTTATTTTGGATTTTCAGGTGTCTGTTACTGTACAGATTTTAGGCAGACATTTATATACTCAGAGCTAAATGGGTAATGTTTAGATGGAACATACTTTTGCCCATCAATGATCTATTACACTTGGTTTAAACACTTCATAACACTAAAAAACCCAATATATTATTAATTTATATACTTGATATAGTTTACCAGTGACCACTATTGGATGCATATGGATTTGTTGCACAACCGGAGATAATTACCCACACTGGTTTGAGCTTTTTGAGCTGTGCTTGTTTAGCTAAATAGTTATAAAATTAGAATTGGTTACTTTGATCCTCAGGGTGCATTTTCATTAAAGCTGTGCATTTTAATCACACAAATTATTTTTGCTTTTTTAGTTTAATTCAGAAGGAAGAAATTACTTAGCAGTGTTGGAGGATACTGGTGGTTGGATTCAAAGTCAGGTTCTTGGGGTTCTTGAAAGCAATGAGCCCCTCACAGAGCAGCAGTGTAAAATGGCTCAACAGATTCTTCAGGTGAGATTATCCTATATTATGTTTCTTTAAGAATTATTTTTTTGGGGGGTGGAAGCACAGAATGCATTTTTTGCCAATATTCATCATAGAGGTCCACTTGACTGACTTGATCAGCGGCATGGAGATATGGAGGTTTATTTCTATTCTTTCTGTTCCTTGGTACTGATCCTTTTCAAATGGAGCTGCTGCTCAAGATGCAGTTCACATTCCCCGATAAGCTTGCTTGTTGAATAGCTCTGCGAAACTATGAAATACATCTAATGTAGAAGGACTTCATATTTGTTCAGTGCAGAATTGTTTTCAAAATAAACAAAAGAGATTTTTATTAGATTTTCATTTCTTTAAAGCAAGTGGATTTGTAAGGGCTTTAGTTGATAAATCAATCTGAAGTCAGTTTGAGACACTTCTAAACTCATTTGACTTTCATTGATAAGTGCACATATGCATTGACCTATATAAGACAGCTATTTTACCAGCTTTAAACAGGTTTTGCATACCCACAAAAGTTTTATGGGAATGCAAAACTTGCTTAAAGCAAACAAAATCCCTCCGATATTGAGCTTGATTTATTAAAGCTCTCCAAGGCTGGGGAGGATACACTTTTATGAGGCTGGGTGTCCAGTAAACCTGGAATGGATTTGGCCTGGTCCAGGGCTGAAAACATTTGCTAGCAAATACTTTGAGGAAATACATTACAGGTTTGCTGGATCACCCAGCATCAGTGATAAAAGTGTATCCTCTCCTCTTTAATAAATTGAGACCCTTGACCCTATAATGCAATCCACTCATTAGTTACCCATTCTACAAGCATAAAAGTAACTTTTGCTTAGCAAAATGTATTCATTACTGTTGCCTGAGGGATCATTCTGGTCATTAAGATCTTAAATATTGGTCTGGGCTTTATAGCCGAGAAAGATGGCTAGGCCTTCTACCAACATGGAAGAAAATATCTCAAATTTTGGAGGAACACTTAGTTGGGTGATGCCATGAACATCTAAATCATGCAGGTACCTTTAAAAATGTTCAAGGGGCTTAAAAGGGGATGGGATAAATTTCCAGGAAAAGTGGAAATCGTCTTTGTTGAACACACTGTGGTCAAATGCCATTTATTTAATCTCCATTCTGAAAGAAGATAAGCAGAGTGATTAGAAATTGTCTCTTTATTTTTATACAAGTACTCTTTTCATTTGTTTGAATGGGTGGAATTTTAATGCTACTTAGTGATTCATCTTTCTAAAGCATAATGAGCTCTTTTGTGTTTTACCCTGTCTTTCAATATTCTACAATGTGTAAATCACATTTGGTGTTATTCTTTTCTTGTCACTGAATAGACCTATCTGACAGTATGTAAAGATGTGATAATGGTTGGCCTTGGTGACTCAGATTTTCAAGCACAGCTTCTTCAAGTTCTGCTATCAATAACACAGACTGGTAAGTTTTGTAATGTTCAGTTTATGTGTGTCTGGGTAGAACAAAATGCAGAACAATTGTTTAAATTTAAGCGCGCTGGAGCAGTGGAATGGTCATCCTTGATTCTACCTGCCATTGCTTAATCTAGAGGATGTCCACACGAATTTCAACCAGTATTTGGTGTGCTTGCAGTTATTAGATTGAAAATTAAACTCCAAAAAAAATTTAAAAATACTTTATAACTACAAATTATATAAATCCACTTTGTGCGCAAAGATTGCCTTTGTAAACCCTGATATTAATTTGTATAATTACCAATGACCTCATCAAAGTGGTAATGGCTGCATAAAAAATTAGTCACCCTGAGTAAGAAGAGAGCATCAGTGGCTGCTCTATATTACAGGAAACTCCATCTGGTCTATATTACAGGAAACTCCAGCAAACACTTAACGTTTCATGGTGGATTGCTTGGCAGGTTTGGTAGAAATACACAAAGCACATGAAGGATCATGTAAGAATACACATGTCTCCTGTACTGAGACAGTTGTTATCTTTAAGGTGTGTAAAGACAAGCCTTTATGGTAGGGAGCAGATAATAATTGAGCACCCCTTGGTCTTTGTTCTTTCCATTCCTTTGTTATATTACTGGTTTGATATTTTTTTTCTTCTGAAATACGTATCATATACGGAGAACAGAAAGTTCGTTTCATAGCATATCCTGTGTTGATGACTGGAACTGTAACGGGAAACTTTTCACAGCAAGGTTGCAGGCAGCAATAAAACCATGATGGAGAATTTAACAATCCTACCATTAAAGTTTTACACACATTTGATGTTTTTAAGTGAAGCCAACTTCACGGGCAGAGGTAGTAGCTGTGTGAACGATATTTTGCTTGTACCTTTCAGAGAAGTGCTGTGATTGCCTGCCAACGTTTCTCTCTGTACTGAAAGAGATAACAGAAGTTTGTTTGGCTCACAAGATGAATAATGCCAGTGCTGACTTGGATAAACACCTTGATGCTATACAGACATGCTTCCACAAAGCTATAGAGATTTCAGCTCGCAGATTGAAAAAACAGCAAGATGAAGCCCTCCAGGTATCAATAAAAGGAACAATGTTGCCAAAAATGACATTTTTCTTTATGTTCACAAATAGACATGTAAGGGTTCTATAACCACTGTTAGGCATCACTTCAGAATGTTAAAGCGGCACTAAATGTAAATCGTACAAAAATTGCAAGCAGGCAGGTTCTTTATTGCAGAAGGAACAGGCAATAAAATAAAATTAATATACCTCCCTGTTTTTGAAATAAGCCACGCTTTGCGTAAAGTAGGTATCAATAGTCTTTTGTCTTATTGCATGTTGTGGATATAAATGTTTTTAACACACAGGGGCTGATTTATTAAAGCTATTAAGGCAGGAGAGGATACACTTTCATCAGTGAAGCTGGGTGATCCTGCAAATCTGGAATTGATTTCTTCAATGTTTTAAATCCTGGACCAGATACATTTCAGGTTTGCTGGATCACCCAGCTTCACTGATGAAAGTGTATACTGTCCAGCCTTGGAGAGCTTTAATAAATCAGGCCCACAGTAACAGAAATAAAATTGGTCATAGTAAAAATGTTTATTTCTTATGGATCGATACTTTATTAGCCCCTCATAACAACAATTGGAGTCAGACTGAGCCTGGAGTTGGTGTTTTTTTTTTTTTTTTTTGACAGCCTGACACAGCCGAAAGGTCAGTGGTTTTGTCAGCTGGAATAGTTGCTATTTAGAACTATTTGTCATAATTGCACACTTTAAACACTTGGCACATTCATTGGGTAGCTGAAACTAACTTTTTTTTTAAAAGTGAAAACCCTTGACATTTATGTAAGAACTTAATTCTGCCTTGAATTTATCCTTGCAAAAGCCTAAGCACATTAGCACACAAACTAGAAGAGGGTCAACACTAGGAACCAAAGAGGCTGTGCTATGATACACATGTGCTGGCAGAAGAGCAGAATGATAATTTTATCACTATGCTGCTGTTCTTTATTCTATTATCAGCTGCCTGAGATATGTTTTTTGACTGGCTAATGTAGCTTCAGAGATTGGATTACAAAACTGGACTCCCAAAATTGCATATGCTGGTATAGCTAGTGATATATATTTTTTTAAGTGACCTGCAAAACAAAAGTTCAGTCATGTATATTCTAGATTGTTTTATTTCCTAATAAAGATTAAAAGATATAAACCCTAATCCAAGTTGAAAAAGTGTTCCCTAAATTGTTACTTGTATGGTTAGATTGCAGATCCTGAGGATGTTGACATTCCATCATCGGTTTCAGCATTGCCACCATTGTCTAGGTGTTTATTGTCCGTTATTATAAAGACGTCCAGTGTTCTGAAGTAAGTAAGGCATGTGTATATACTGTGTAAACATTAAGTAGAGATTTATCATTAAACATTGTGTTATCATGTATGTGCAGCAATTGTAAGGAACAGATGGAAACAGCAAGCTGCCCTACAAACCACTTCTAGTCTTGTGGATTTCACATGTACTTATGTAGGAGTAATCAATTTCTACAGTTTAATGTTTTCCTATCCATTTTTTTAATAAACCTCTTTCTTTTCACAGTTCATTTTTAGTTGAACTTGCTACATATGTTTCAACAGAAGAGATTGAAGGGATACTGAGCTTGACTGCATCCCTACATATCATTATGGTCTGCAGTAAAGGTATGACACACTTACAACTCCGTTTGTCAGCCTAAGGGACACACATAGATTGTATGCACTTTGTATGTTCTGCTTCCTCATAGCCAAAAGAAGGGGATATCCAAGGAACAAGTTACTGGGATATTAAATGTCTGTAATATAGATCCTTTCTGAATTCTTCAACTGTATTGATTCTTTATAATTTGTTTGTTTTTTTATCATTCTTTAGGTGGGCAGATACTCTTTTAGTTCAGTCAGTTTTAATGCATCATAAGAGTGCTAGGAAGAGGATATCTAGAGGCATAAATATTAGCATAACATGTCTAGCTGCTGTAATAAGCTGATCATTCATACCTGTTGTTCTTTCCTTTGACTGGAACTGGGACAGCTCCTATAGTGGAATTCCAGTGGATACTCACCTGTCCCCCTCCCATCACAGGTGCACTTCCTCCTTTTTCCGTATTTTCTTGTCTTCTTCCTTATTTTCTTCCTCATTCCAATCTTGAAATTGATTGGCTTCACCACAATTACTTAACTTCCGCACATCTGTATCCTGGCATACAAAGTTAAGCAAATTTCGATAGATGGTTAGGCAGGTAAATATACTTATTGCATCACCTCTCCCTTTCTGAAATAAAGCCTTGCCTGATGCTGATGATTAAAGTGCAACTTTAGATATACTTTATGGGTTTTTTCCACTATATAGATAATAGTAAATAGGCATGTATTATTACATTCTGCAGTGACTATGTGAAGAAAATTCAATGTTGTTGCTTTGGTAGTGACATTTGCACTGTCCAGCCATAATAATTCTATCAAGTTTACTAGACCCTCTGGAGATTGGGTTTCAGGATACCAGACCCTATTGCTGAGGTGTCCTGAGATGTTCCTGTTTTGTGCACTGTGAATGATTTTGTTTCTGGTAGGTGTTTTAATTAATAGATATATTTTCACTTTCAATACAGGGAAAGGCTTGACTGCAGTAGCTAAAGACATTGCTTCAATAATTTATAGGAAGCTAAAAAATCATGGAGAAGTCACGATGGAAGATGATGAAAACATTGAAAGGTAAAATAACAGTATTTGCTTATTTAATAAGTATATCATTCTTTTCTTTACTTCCTGCTTGAAGGTTTCTAAACACTGATATTGATTGTTATGATATTGGATTATGACCATACCCCATTTCATGATGCAGTTTGTAAGTCTCTTAGCTGGTTGCAGAAAGCAAATCATAAAATAGGAGAAAAAAAGTGTAGTTATTAGTGAAAGCGGATAAGTTCCTTATAGCAAAATTTGTAGACCAAGTTTTTTAATGACAAATCTGCATGTTTTGTTTTTTGGACATCACTTATGATTTCCCTCAAAACACACACAATATACTTATGCATGTTAAATTGTGACATTAAATTTAAATGCACCTCTAGCTGCTCTCTTCACGCCTTCAATGACCTACTAATGACTTTCTCACTCATAACCTTATCACATGCATGACTATGCTTTCTATGGCTGCCCCTTTGGAATGCTGTTCCTTCTCCTATTTGGCTTGCTTCTTCTTTCTGCACATTTAAAAGAGCCCTTAAAACACATACAAACATTTACAAATTTGCCTACCCGTTTTTTTCTGTCTCCATCCGTTTTCCACGGCAGAGAATGAGAATGGCTCTGGAGCACCTGCCTTTTGAGAAAAAAAAGGCATCTGCCTTTTAAACGGGGAAGGCTCTGGGATGCATGTAAGCTGGGAATCCCTCTTGCCTTTCTCATTCTCTGGCCAGGAAAAGGGATGGATCGCCTGGCCCACCCATCCCTTCCAAGACTCTCCATGCCTGAATCCTAAATAAAAAGGCGCACTTCTGCAGAAATACAAATACCAACATCCATATCCAGGCCCTTTTTTTCCCCCTTCCCATGAGAAACTGGCATAGATGATACCAAGTACCATGCAAATTTGGCATCATATTTTTCATCCTGGTACACAATATATTAACATATATGTGAGTTGATAAACTGGAGGGGAGAACAGTAAAAGCAGTTAATTTGCGCTGATTAAGGTTAAAAAAGGGGTTAATAAGGGTTAGGTGTCAATAAGGTACTAGAAATCATATGCAGAAGGAAGGTCAACCCTTTGATTTGCTATTAGTGAATGAAGGAGAAGTTACAATAAAGCCTCAGTAATATTTCTACATTGTAATTCTATTTCACAATGTTGTAGATATTCTGCATTCCGTAAGCCTAAATAAGGACACATAAATCTTTTTATGTAAATAAAAAAATATTGCCAGCAGGGAATTGCACAAAGAGGCAAAACACATTTAACATTTTACACAGTCCAACTAGTCAGCCTTTTTTCCCCCCAGTATAGATGTGTATGTAACCCAAGCATGCTTAAATTTACTTTCTGTTGGCTGACTCACTGCCTCTAGTGTAAATATGTTCCAAGCATCAACTAATCTTTTACTGTAACCTATTCCTTTTATGGTTTTCAACTTTCCTCATGGTAGTTTGAAGCCATGCCTCTTACAATCCAAGAGGTCTGAGAAAGTAGCACACTACTACACAATAGGTATGGGGGATATGGAATGCTGAATAAGTAGTGGGGTTTAAAAGAAAAAAAATGGGTAGGCAAATTTGAAAAGATGGTTTTTAAGGGTTCTTTTAACTGTGCAGAGACTAGGAACAAGCCAAATAGGTCAAGGAAGAGAGTTCCAGAGAGTCGAGGCGGCCCTAGAGAAGTCATGAAGTCTGAACTCAGGTTATGAGTAAGGAAGTAATTAGTAGGTCATTGGAGGAGATCTCCAGAACTGGACAGCTGAGTCTTCATTAGCCATTTAAGTTTCCCCATCAGGATGCTTCCTATTCATTCAGGTCCCAGTTATTTTGTTTAGGCTCCTTGTCTTTGGTTGCTGTATGTTTAATGAAGTTTGGCTAATATCGTACTGCTAAATAACTTTCTTCCTTCACTGTACTTTATTTATTACAAAAACCCAATTGCTTTGTAAACTCTAATTTGTGTTTTACATTACTTATCGCCCATTATTTCACTATGAACGTTGTGTTTATGCATCAATTAGCTTTAGTCAATCAATGTTGTACTTTGCAATAATATACCTTAAACGGCATTGATGCACATGGTATGTTAACATAAACATCTCCTCTCTTTACAGAATGATATATGAATCATCAATGAGAACCCTAGATCAGCTCCTGCAGCTGTAAATAAACACCAACATTTTTCTTCCTTTTTTTTTTTACAAGATTAATGTACAGAGAATTGCATATCGCTATCCAGCATTTTTATATATTTAATAAGAAACAAGACAAACTCTCTGGAGTGTAGTGAAATGTAATGTACAATTAAAAAACTGTTTGGTAAGCACCTTTGTAAATATAAAATATATTAATGAAAAGCAAAGCTGTGCATGGCTCCATTTGTTATTGGTCATATCGTTTTTGCTTTGCAGGTTATTTGTTATTTATTATTATTTTAATCCCTTCATGACTTGGAGTACTTTATAAATTGCTCAGTCTCATCAGTGTGTGAGTTCTTTTTAGCTGCAAATTTAAAATGAGTACAATCTATTCCAAGTACTGTATTTTTTAATGTAGCTGCTTCATCGTCCTGTCTTCAGGCTAGGGCAGATTATTGGTCAGTCTACAAATATCGATATTACCAAATTCACAGAAGAGTCCTTATCAGATTCTGAAATAGTTGGATCAGATGATCCTGGGACACATGCTACATACAGACGCCCAATAATTGTCACTAGAAAAAATTGTTAGTTTTTTTTTGGTTTAAGATTCTTTGGAGAGATCAGGAGCTGCTTCCTACCCATTAGGAAACAACTGTGGTTGTTGAATGACCCCGCAGAACAGATTAATATACTTCACTAGGGGACAACTGTACAGATGCTAGATTTTCACCTAAGACGTTTGTTTGTCTTTTGAGCAGAAAATTTAGTGTCTGAAGGGAGATTTGTTATTGAAACCAAAGAATCATTATGATACTGAAGCATCTAGTGTAATTAAAATTCAAAAACAGAAGGATCCATGGGTTTTATAGCTAAAGTCCCCAGTCATATTGGCCATTTAGGCACATTGCCCCCACGCTCCCTACTGCAGGAGTCCACTCCTTGTAGGCTAGGATGTCATGCTTACCTGGGCAGCTGTCAATTGATCTTTGGCTACTCAGGCCCAAGCATATGGATTATGTCACCTGCTCCCTCTTGGAAATCTTGATTTGTTAAAGCAATGGGCTGAGGGCTTAAACATTGTGTGGTGAAAGCACAATTGAATGAATGCAACTTCTTTGTAAGGGTTGGTTTATTAGTAAACACATGAAAAAAAAGGGGAAAAGGTTGGGGGTTTTTTTGACAAACAAAAATGTAATGAAGTGAATTGTATTCAACATCATATGACACATTGGTTTGTATAAAATACAGGTCAACAACTTAGGTAGGTTGATCCCAAGTTAATTTCACTGGGATTTGCTAGACAGCGATATCTCTGATTTCATAAGTATTGTGATCGCTAATAACGTTACATACCCACGCCTTTCGCCTATCGGCTTCTTCAGGGGATCTTGAGATAAACGTTAGAAACTGTGCATAGAGGTAATATGGTTGTATCATGAATTGGTATAAGAAGTACATTAAAATATACATAAAGTAGATACATAAGAAGATAATCCGAGATAGTAATGACATATAAGTAATATATTAACATTAGTGAAGCGGATAATAGTATCTTAATAAGCAAGCCAAGAATGTTGAAGTTTCATTAACCCGCAGTGTAAAAAAAAAAAAACATGCAAAGAGCGGTAACCCCGAGCCACACTCGGGGTATCTAAAAACAAACAAAAAAAAAAAACACCTTATCCCATCGCGTCCTGCTCGATGGATCTCATCCTCGGGCGAGGTCCTCTTCGGATCTTTAGCCGACGAGTGCAATGACGTTCCAGGGGTTTCCCCGGTGACGTTGGTGCATGCGTCCGGTGTGTGCGGGAGCCGCAGCAGGAAATTCACATAATTTTGTATTGGATTTAATACAAAATAGCTGTATTGAATACAATACAAAGTAATCCATGTATAATATATATATAAAAATATATTTATATATAAATTATACATGCTATTGTACAGTTATATTACACGTTTTTGCATTTTTATGCACCCTTGTTTTAACAGATTTTTTTATTTAAAGTTTAATATTAAATTTATTAAATATTGAACATATTTCGGTGAGCTATGCCTAGGAATTGTAGGCCTACAATGTAAAGTAAATTTCCATACAAAAGAATGTAATAATTTTTGTGTTAAAAAAAAGACAGCATTAGAACACCGGGAGGAGGGCGGGGTTAAGGTTAAAGTTACTTTGTATATGGAACTGAGAAGTTTTTTGAAGTAAATATCATTTTGTCAAACAAACATGTGTTTGTGAATAATTTGATATATCATTGATGAGTTTAGAACATATTTAAAGTGTAATACATCATACTATTCAATAGTAAAAGGATGTTCCATTGACTTACTTTTGGATGATAGTAAGAACTTTCCCACAGGGATTCCAATATGTTGTCAAAATATGTACAAGGTTTTCCACATAAGAAATCACTGAAAAATGAGACTGAAATGAATACTTACTAAATGAATAGTTATAAATGTATTATGTGTATATTTTAATCTACTTGTTATACCAATTCACAATTTATAACTTTCATCGCAAGATCCCCTGAAGAAGCTGATAGGGGAAACGCGTCCGCATACAAAACATTATTAGTGATCACAATACTTATGCAATCAGGGATTCCTGTGTCTAGCAAATAGGTTTTACATGCCAGTAAAATTAACTTTGGAACAACCTACCTAAGTTGTTCATCTGTATTTTGTATTAACCAATGTGTCTCATTAGATGTTGAATACAATTCACTTAGGTACATTTTTGTTTGCCAAACAAAACACAACCTTTTATCCTTCTTTATTTTTATGCATTTCAATAAGTGGGGTTGGCTTAACTATGATAATTTATAATATCAGAGAATATTTAGATCTTTTCACTCTTCTGCTATTATTAGTAAACACTGTCACTATTCTCTGAATGTGCACCCCACAGTGTCTTGCTAACTTCTATACATATCTTCCTGTTACTTATGCTCATAAAACCTTATGGTTCAATAGGTGGGTTGTATTTTGATAGTTCGATTACACAGGTCAACATGTTATTTTCATCAGATAAATTTTACTTCTTACTTACTTAATTACCTACTTACTTACATATTTACTTGGCCGATGAAGATTCAGAACCAGAGATCTTTACACAAGCAGAGCTGAATGATTTTGTTTGTAATCTAAATCTCTCCAAAGACAAGGCAGAACTTCTTGCTTTAAGGCTTAAACAGAAGCACTTGCTTGCAAATGGTGTAACTGTAACTCACTACAGAAAATGAAATCATAACTTTCTTCTTCTTCATAACATTCTTCACTAGTGATGGCTACTGTGGTACTGCCATGATATAAATGCACTCTAACAGTTTGTCACAAGAGCATGCTCCATCTGAATGGCGTATCTTCACTGATTCCTCTAAAAGAAGATTGAAAGCAGTCTTACTGCATAATGGTAGTTTCAAACCAAGTCTAGCGATTGCCCATTCTGTTAACCCTAATGTCCTATGACAACATGAAGTTACTACTTGAAGCAATCCAGTATAAAACACACCAGTGTTACATCTGTGGGGATCTGAAGGTCTTTGGCTTGCTGATGGGAATGCAAGGAGGATTCACAAAATATTGCTGTTTTCTATGCCAGTGGGCAGGTGATCTACGGGAGACCATTGTCACATGTCAAGTGTGATTGGCTACCAAGAGATACCTATAAGCCTGGAACAAGCAGTGTCAAGTTTCTGCTTCTGGTTGATCCGCATAAAATATTTCTGCCACCTCTCCATATCAAGTTAGGCTTGATGAAGAACCTTGTAAAGACCATGGGTAAATCAAACTCCCTGGGTTTTCAGTACCTTGTTGAGAAGTGTCCATACATAGGGCACTGCAAAAATGAAGAAATGGACATTTATACGGCCACAGATCAAGTCTGTTTTGCAGGATGATGGTTTCAAACAATCTTTTTCAGCAGGGGAGCTAGAAGCTTGGGATGCATTCATGTGGCTGTGTGAAAATTTCCTGAGCAACCTTAAGTCTCCTGCACACAAGGAAGGAGTTCAGAATTTGCTTGATACCAGACACTGGGTTGTTGCATGTCATTAAAAATACTTTTTGCACTCTAGAATTCTTCCCGGAAGATCTTGATATGGTAAGTGACAAACAAGGAGAATGTTTTCACCAGGACATTCAGTTAATGGAACACCGCTACCAAGGTTTCTGGAATGAAAGTATGATGGCTGACTACTGCTGGATGCTGTACCGTGACAATCCAGACAAAGAGTACACAAGAAAATCATACTCTGAAGAAACAATGATACTGACTGACACTGTTCAGTTGATCCAAACCACAGTGTGCCTTATTTTACTTCACACTGAAGATGTAATACCATTCACTTCAATGGTGCTTACTTTTTAGTACAAAATACATGCACGTACAATCTTAACTATATTAGTATATAGACTCAGGAACTGTGCATGTTAGGGAAAACCGGAAAACAGATCTCAAATCTGCTCGAAAACTGATTTAAAAAAAGTTTGCTGTTTCTGATGATTATAAAAACTAATTTATTGTTGACCTGTGTTACAGTCTATCAAGTAATTAATAGCAGAAAAAGATTGTCTCTGTTGACAGGCACCTATGTTACAACAGCTTTTACATATATACATTTGCTATACAAGTCATTTAGTAGTTTCCTGTGTTCAACTTTTTCTATTTACATTTTAACCTCCAGCCAAAAACAATTCCTAAATTTCCTCTAACTTCCCATCATGTTATTGGCTTATTGCGTTTATCAGAAGTCTGCACAAATTTATGGTTGAATTCTAAGGGCTCCTTTTTTAAAGCAGGGAATCCAACATTTGCTGGTGGAGAATCTTCAATGACAATAATTTTCAGATTTCAGATTTCCTGCTTTGTTAATAGAGTTAGTAAGATAAGTTTGATCCAATTAATGAAACTGAAGATCATAGTAAAACCTGGATCTGCAACTCCATAGCCATTGTGAAAGGGCCTACATCAGTGTCCTCATAATGGAAGCAGATATAAAGCTCAGTAAAGTTTGATCAAATAATTCACACTATGTATATGCAGATGACCTGGAGGGGATTGTTTTTATCTCAATAAAACTGTTTTAATAATTTGCACTTCAATGTAGGTTGAGGCATTGACACTATACTTCTGGTCTATTGAAGGTGTTTGTCACTTTGGAAGGATACTGTGTGGAAGTGTTTGATTTTTGAAATGTAGCTCACTTCACAGATCCATATGGCATGCTAACAAAATGCAAAATAGACAAGCGTAATTATCCGTAATCACAGATAGAACTGGAAAAAAAAAATAGACCGTATGATGGAATTCACCGATCATGTATTTCTGGTTCCCATCTTTTCTGCTTCCCCCTAAACACATGTTCATTTGGAAAGGCAAGTTAAAGGAATGGTAAGGCTTCATTAACTTTATTCGGCTCTAGCTTAAGAAATTGTTCTGGTAGAGAGCAGGGAACAGATGTAACCTATAAATATATGTAGATATGTTTACAAAAAATAGCCTGAAAAAAATCTTGTGACATCTTTTCATTTCTGCAACGGAAATATTATCTTGATTATTTCTAAGCAGGAAATTTGATTCAAGATAAACCTTCCCAGTACATTTACATATTAATGTGTTTACTAGTCCATCTACAAAAGCTGGGGTGTCTTCCTCTAATCGGAGAAGGTGGATAGTGGATCTGTCTACATTGTGACTATTTTGTTGTACGGTTTGTGCGTGCCACCATCCTAGATAAGATTGGCTTTATAACATTCTAACAATTACCGGTACATTTTCTTCTAGCATCCTACATCAGAGATGCAGCAGCCTTTAAAATATGTATTCTGGTCCAAACTAAACATTAAACCTTGAAAAACATAGACTTTCTGCTCAGTTCTTTTTTTCTTGCAGGTATTCCTATAGTGATACAGACAAACCAATTTCCTGAATGTTTTGGAACTTTTTTTTTTTTTTACCTGTTTTTCATGCAAAAAAATAGCAATTCCCCAACACACCCAACTGTCTTACAGCTAACTTTCACATTCATTCCTCCCATAAACTTGTGAATATGACCAGTTATACAGCATGCAGAGAAAGTGCATGATTCATGTAGTGCCTATACAATTGATGTGAATCCATTTATGATTTTTTTGGGGGAGTTTAATTGATGTCCTTAACCAAGTTGACCATCTGACTTTCACGCAAATATGGTGACATGAACGGCTTCACTTGTTGCCTGAAATTAAGTTATTGTAAAAACCTTATAAACTCCGCTGCCCCAAGGCTAAGGCTTGTTTGCTTATATGGTAAATACAGCTGCTTTAAAACAAATAGTGAAAATTACATTTGTAAATGAAATGACTGAAATGCCTTAGGCTGGTGACACGGAGTCATTCCCTCTTTACCTGTTCCTTGTAGGATATACACTGCAGGAAATTTGTTCAACACATACCAGCTTGTCATGCCTCCTGATCTGATTCCTTCTCTGTCACCCACTAAGAACCATTGGTGTCTTTATACATGCTTTCTAAAACCATTTCCAAGCTATATATCATTATATTCCAGAAATTAAAATGTAGCAATTGTCCTAAGACATTGTGGTTGTCACAACTGCTGTGATATCATCAAGATTATTGATAACATCAGGGCAGTTGGGTCAGCACAAAAAATTCAAACATTCAACTGAGGAACAGTTCCTCAGTTAATGGTATCTCTGACTCCAGCTTTATTGTAATAAATTTACTATTTGATGATTAAAAGCAGGCACAATATAAAGCTTTTTATTCAATTTCAATACAAGTGAGTTATTGGTGTTTACTACTCTACTGAGCAATTTATAGCTGTATGAAGGCAATGTCTTTCTTTTGCTGTGGGAATTTCCAATGTGTATCCAGGCACAATATCTGACACTGGACTAGATGTCCATCTATCTAACCTTTTAAATGTTGCACTCCATGTGAGGGAACGAGATCTACAATGCTTAAAGTGACCTAAACCCCCCTTTTATCTAAGGTAAAAATTCAGGATTTGTTTTTTAAACGCAACACCCTTTTAAATAAAAAAAAAAGGGTGCAGCACCACCCCCTAATTCTCAATTCCCTAGGCGATCAAGAATGAATGGGAGAGCAGAGCCTGCCGGGACACCTACGTCATGCATCCCGGGAGGATCTTGTGTGCTCCTTCTGCGCATGCCCGAGCATCTCAGGCATGGGCAGAAGGAGCTTTTTTGTGAAAAGGGAAAAAAGATTACTGATCTCATGCATGCGCAGTGAGATTGCAGGTTTTTTTCAAACCTATGTCACCCAATCTCGTGCCAGGGTCAGGTGATGTAGGAAAAATGACCCAGAAGAAGGTGGCGGTGCCCGGATCAGCAGCACCAAGACAGGAACCGGGGCGTTGCGGGACACCATGGAGGACACCTCTGGACAGATCGACTGCACTGCAGGATTGAAGGTAATTGCATTTTTTATTGTTTTGGGTGTTTTTCAGTTTATTTCCTCTTTAAGTACAGCCCTGGGTAGGAACAATTGTGTAGAGCATAGGTTTCCTTGCAGGTGATCTGGCTCTAGGTACATCTTAAAACAATGTGCAGTTATTCTGTAGGGGGAAAAAGTGGATTCCACTATACAGCATTTTCTAGACTGAATGTGGCTTGTTGGAAATAGACAACATCACTGTATTCATTATTCAAATCATATCTGAAAGCAACATATATTACATAGGTTAGAAAAATACCTATTTTCTATATGTCATTGTTCACTACTAGCTTTTAGTAGTTCATTTTCTGTAATTTCACACAATCGCCAATTTGTAAAAGCACAGACAGGCAACAAAGACACAACTGGCCACACACGACATTGCATTGGTTTTCCAGATTTAAGGACTTTAGTGACTTGCAAGTAATGCAATGAGTTATTATTATTATTATTATTATTATTATTAATAAACAGGATTTATTGAGTTTTATTGTTTATAATAGCTCAGAGACATTATTATTATTAATATTAGTAATAATAAATGGGATTTATAATTTATAGCGACAACATTATATGCAGCGCTGTACAGTAAATAGAGGTTGCAAATGACAGACAGTGACAATCTAGGATTGGCGTTTTTATTTGTGTATGCAGCAGAATTTGAATGCAAAATATACAGCATCCACAGTCCAATAAATATTTTCCAGCAGGAACTATGTACATGCCCCTAATCCTAATCCATCATATGCTAAGGGAAACCACCTTGTACAAATAAGAAACATTCCTGTAGCATCTCAGGTCTCTCTGCAGAGCTACAGATTTTGTTTTTGTACAGTTTAGGTGTGACAGCAAAAAATCTCTGACATTTCTCTGACATTTCAGTCCCTACGGCCAGTATGTGGCTCGCCTCTTTGTTACAACTGTACAGACTGGCTGAGTTTATTTTCTGCCTGCTGAGACGAATAACCACACAGGACATTTTAAATGCATTCTAGTGATGGTTTGCCAAGAAACAACTTGCAGGTTTTTCTTTCTTTTCTTTCTTTTCTTCTTTCTAGAGATGGTGTATCTGAATACCAGAAAACTGTTTGATTGGGTAAAAATAAAAAATAAATAGGTTTTTTTTTTGTGTATTCCTGCTCCCAATACATTTTACATGAGCCTATCACTGATGTAAACTGCCAGTAATATATTCTCAAGTCACTGACCCCAGATGAGTATGCTGCTCAGGTGTTCAGCCACACAGTTGTTTGCTTGCTTGTTTCCAGTGTGACTGACACTATTATTATTATACAGTATTTATGTAGCACCATCATATTACACAGCACAAAGTGCATAGTTGTGTGACTAGCTGTCCCCTAAAGGGGCTCACAATCAGTCATATGTCATTTATACTGTATAAGGACATTTTTTGGGGGAAGCCAAATACCCTCACTGCATGTTTTTGGGATGTGGGAGGAAACTGGAGTACCCGGAGGAAACCCACACAGACACAAGGAGAACCTGCAAACTCCATGCAGATAGTGTCCTGGCCGAGATTTGAACCTAGCACTACAAAGGAAAGATTGTTACCACCGTGCTGCCCACTAGTGACATAAAAGGATCAGCTTTATATCCCGGCAAATAGCATTTTTTTTTAAATTAGTGGCAGTTTACATAACCTGTTGTAAACCCAGTTATTAAAATGTTATTTCTTTTTTTCAGGGATATAGAGAGTTTTTAACTTTAGCAACATCACTTCTAGACTTTATAATGGTGCTGACATCTGGAAGTTGGAATAATGTAATTCTTTGTTTCCTACTCAAAGACTTTTTTGACACCATTGGATGTGGCTGGGCCCTCTTCTCTCTTTGCTACAGGTTTTCCCATGTGTCATGCAAGATTCTTTGACAAAATTGCCCATTTATTTACCCAATCTGCAGATTGTATTCACTCTATGCCTTCAGTCGTCACTACATTTCCCATGGTGGGTTAAACAGGTCGTAAAAGACATTTTCTGTAAGTAGCTGAGCTTGCAATCTATTATTTTTACAACTAGAATGATACATTGTCCCTGCAGAAAAACATTACAGACTACAAACAAAAGCAAATTATAAAGAGACCGCAGTAAACTTCTGTAGAATCCTGTAACATACAGCATGTTCCCTCTTAGATTTTCAATTATACAGAACATTACAGTGTGTACATACCTGCTGGCAATAAATTAAAAAAATAATAAAAAGAAAATATTCAGTCTGCCACAAATCTCAACTCAAAACTCTCAAAACTAATCTCAATTTATTTAGGAATAAAATCTTATAGTAGATAGATGTATTTTTAATTTATAGTTTTTTTTTCTTGAAAACTAAGTGTAATAGGTTTTATGAATTATTTCGCAAGCACATAACACATTCTGAAATACAGGGTATATTTTAATTTCTTTGTGATATATTTCTAGATTAGAATTTACAATAGAATTTTTTTTTACAATTGCCGTCTGAAAATCTAACATTAAAGATGAGTTTAACGGCAAAGATTTTAATATCTTTTGTGTTATCTGTTTATGATGCTGCTAAAAATACAACATTAAAAGAATTTTGCATGCTCTTCTAAATGATGAAAACTGTTTAACAGGATTTTGAATACCAGGACCATTACCAATTATTCACTGCTGAGGATAAAGGTTTCATACAGACAAATTATCTGGAATATTTCATTATAGTTTATTGTAATGAAGTCTGCTAGATGCAGAATACAAATGAAGCTCTGCTGGAGCAAAGCGCTCACCGCATTTCTTTGGAACACATAGATGTATGTTTATGTCACGAGCACATGTTGCACCTCATACATCTGCTGATGTCGGTGTTTGCTTATTTTCTTACACATTATAGCCAGAGTAAATGTCACATTGGTACAAAGCCAGGTGTATGTATGTCTTATTATTATAAAGGGAAGCTATCCGAATACAACTTACTGGTCAGAGAAAGTCTTTGGTTTGAGCCACTTACTAGTTTTAGTACGTCGCCTGCTATGTTCATTGTAAAGATTTTCACTAACTTGCAGAATCTTACTTGTTTATGCTTCGTTTATACTAAGACAGGGCACATCACTAATGTCTTCAGACTCAATAGGTGAGATGGAGAGCCTGTCTGCTAATATATTTGATTTACCCCTGTTAACAATAAAAGCAAACTACCGTATTTTTCGCCGTATAAGATGCACTTTTTCTCCCCCAAAACTGAGGGGGGGAAAAGTGGGTGCGTCTTATACGGCAAAGGCCATTTTAAAAAATAATTAAAACAACATACTCACCCGAGTATTATTTTTTTAGTGATTGCCTTCCCTGACTTCAGCCTGGTACATGAGTTGCCTTGGTTACTGCCTACCCTAACCTCAGTCTTTCCTACTACTCTTCCTTGACTTGGTGAATGGTGGACCCTCTGTGTCATCAGTCCAGTAAGCAAAGATGTGGACAGGGCTTCTTCAGACAAGAACAGCAGGAACTTGGGAACAGAGCCTCAGGGAACTCAATGTTTAGGCCAGTAGTCCCCAACCTTTGCAGCTCGCAGACCACTGAATCTACAGACTATGACATCATAATGCCAGAACCCGCCCACTCTTCCATCGCTGAGCCTGAGATGGGAGAGTGCGTGGGTTGTGTCCAGAGGCACCGCCCTGCAATGCATCTGGAAGACATGGTCTGCAGCTCTGGTTGATGCGCCCTCCTAAGCGGAGTCCTTCTCCTGACCCCGCTGGTCTCTGTGCTCTCGTGGCACACCAGATGGGGGATTGGGAAACCCTGGTTTAGGCAACTTCCTGTTGCCAGTCACTTACTTATAGGGAAGGTCAACTGATGGATGGGAACCATGTGACCTGAAGGTATCCTACCCCACCACCAGAGGGGGTGCTGGAGACTAGACGTAGGTGGTGTGCATCTGCGGAACACTAGTCTTGTGAGGTAAGAAACCAGCTGACAGGGTCACAAGACCTGGACCAGTAGGTGAGCAGTGGAGGTGCTCCCTGAGCAGAGTTGGTTCAGGCAGCAGAGGAGTGCAAGGTGGATGACAGATCCCCTGGTCCTGTGGGCATCTGTGACAGTCTGATTAGCCATTCCTACACTGAAGCTGTCTGATCCCTCTCACTACTGGTGGGAAGAACCCGGTGACCTCCTTGCAGCAAAGTAGCGGTCACTGGCTTGGTCAGGTAAGACCAAGGGTCACTTGGACTCCATGCCTCAGGTAATACCATTTCACCTGTCAGGGAGTGACCCGTTGTGAACATTGCCTTGGATGCACCATTGTGAACATTGCCTTAACGCCATACTAAATATTGAACCACATATTTTAAACACATTAAAAATATATTTTCATTGAAAGGTAACAACTGTTTTTTCCAAATCAAAAATCCATGTACACATCTACGTCACTACATACAGTATGTAAAGTTATTATACTCGCTTTCACTAAGATCTGTAGCAGATAAAACACATGTAATGATAGGATTTGTGATATCTTGCGGCTGAATACATAATAGTCCCAGCAGATGAAGCAGCTAGTTGATGCTACAGAATTTGCATGGCGACAGATGTCATTACTTGACAGAATGCCCAGAAGAGTCAAGAGAGGACGGGAGGCAGTAGATGAGCAGATGATGACACTCCTGTGAGAGCACATCTGTTGGCAATGACTCACTAATAGCTCACAATGACTTTGTGTAAACACAAACCAGATGTAAATAGTCTTCAAAAAAATATGATCCCAATGTTGCTAGTGTCCTTTGAGGGTCAGATGGTCACTGTTTGTTATGTTCTTAAACAATTAACCATGATCTTGTAGCTCATTTCTGTATTAGCTGATGTCCTAAACATTCTTTTGTGTTACATAGTGAGCCATTAAAGGTTTTTGCACAACCATCTCATCTAAACTTTATCATTTGGTTTCAGGTTTGACATCCATTTCTAGATCTTCAGTTGACTTTACGTATGTGATGGCTCTTTTGGCTAACTGGATTAAGGGCAAATATATTGTAGTGCATTTGGATGTAAAAGATTGTTTTCTTTTTTCACATCTTAAAGCAAACCTGAATGCTTAGATCATCCAAGCTTGTGTGTTTATGTCTTCTGCAGCATATGAGGAGAACATGGTGTGATATACTACATGGCATATGCTTGAGGACAACTGGTCACCATCACAAGCATGTTGAACATGTGATTGAACAACCATTGGCATGGATATGGAGTTAGCCAACTTTTGGGACTAAATGGCCTTTATCTTTTGGAAAGATTTTCTACAATCTTTTTGGAGAGCGTCTGTAGGAATTTGCACGTATTCAGCTAAAATTTCAACTACATTTGTATGGTTAGGCACTTTTTCTTTTGGATGAGAAGATCTGGCTCACAATCTGCATTCCAAATTAATTTCAAAGGTTGAATTTAGGGCTTAATGCCAGATGGTTCTCTAAACCAAACCATGTTGTTAAGATCTGACTGTACAACTGTGCTCTATAAAATCCAAAATAATTTGGAGTGGTATCCACATATTTGTGAGGATATATATTGTACATCCAGCACTGATTTATCTTGAGAAGAAAATAATAGTGACCAGAGGTGGACTTCATGTTTCTTGTATTTCACCTTCATGTCTTGACTCATATAAAGGTCTCAATTTTATAATTAGTGGTCTTAAATATTTTCTTTACTTTCTCTATCTGCAGAGAGTTCAGGAACAGAAGCCAGTGACCGATAAGTGCGCTCACTATTTGAATTGCCTTACAGTCTTCCTCATCTTATCGATCTTGTATGGCACCCCATTTAAAAAAACTATGTATTCCTCAAAATTACAAGTCGGAGATATCTCTAAACATAACTTTTTTGTGCTTAATGAATAAAATTCAGATGCTTTGTATATTTTTATTGCTATCTGTAGGAGGTCCTGTTTTGGTGACACCAGGGCAAGGAATACAGGCACCTGGTCATCAGTAGGACAGGCAGACATATAAAACAATGAAAACCTGACCTTTGCCTACTCTACTGGAAAAATTTCCTGCCATCATGACTGTCATTTCTCTACAACATGTACACAGACAGCAATAAAAACCCAACAGAGGTTCTCATTACCCCGTAAAAAGTAAATAATGAGTTTCGACAGGTTAAACTTCTAGTAAAGTTCTAATAACTACACCAGTGTATTTGTGCCAGCAACTTTTAGAAGAAATACTTTTAGAGTAATAGAGCAAGTTTTCTTGTAAAAACAAAGGCTGAGCCCAACAGGCAGGCTTTACCAATTCAGCACTGAAGTGTCCCCTGGTCATGTAATGCCCCTTGGACAGGAATCAAAGACATAAGACAATTACCGCTTATTGGCACCTGACATATGTGGCCTTTAAATTTGCCCCCAGCCCAGCACTGACTGATCAGTAAGCAATGCCAACCACCACTGAGAAAGAATTTTTGCATACATAAATCAAAGACTATTGTACAATATTTTGGACAACCTCAAATTTTGAAAGCAGGAAAACTTCAAAAAGAAGTTGACCTTTCTGTTCACAACCCTCATAACGGATATGTGCTGGGCTTGTAGTTTTACCGACAATCAAACACTAGAATGAAAAATGAAAGAAAAAATGTAATTTTGGAGAACTAAAAGTTTCGTATAAAAAGCATTCATCTATGGAAAGTTCAGAAAATAGGTCATAAGCCAGGATGCAGCACATGATCAAATAGTGAGAGCTGAGGCTTTTATCAGTCTGCATTTTATTTGATGTGAATCACTGCTAGGCTAGCAAATGTTTCCTAGACAGGTGTCATTAAATGGTCAGTCCACCAAAAGACAGTACAAAGAGCTGTGAGTATAACCTTGCAGACAGAATCTTTACTTTATATAAAATAAAGTGGTACATCTATGCTATTGGTACCCTGGTTCCACCAACCTGCAGCAACCATTATATTAAATCTTAACTTTGGAGAATGCAATAGGAGCAGAAGGACTTGCTGCAGAAGAAGAACAGCCAAACCTAAGGAGGAAATGTATGTAAACCTTGTAACTGGGATGCCAGAAGATCTTTAAAGCCAGTGGTCCATTTCATCAGCATTTACCATTACATTTAAATCCAATCCTGAAATTCTCTCTCCTTGTTTCCTTTTATGTTGGTTCTGTAGCAATGAATGGCTATTATTCTTTTCAGTAACGCTATCTCTGGGATTGAAAGATGCTTACTTGTTGGGAGGCCATTTACTACATCTTACAAGAGTTCTTTGCAGGGGTTTGATGGTCAAGGGAGCAGCATAGTTTTGTTAGGTAAGAAATTAATATTTGGAATTGGACAGGAAAGGGTAAAGGATAAGTGGGTTTCTGTAGTCCAGTAGGCTGGGCTTTAGGAATTTAGTTCAGCACAGGCATTGTGTGGCCAATCCAAACATGTTTTAAAGTTGTTTTTGTTTTTACTGTATATATATGTAATGTTATTAACCCTACCTGGCAGAGCAGATTTATGTTTTAAGAAGACAACATTTGCAAATGGTTCAGTATTCTACATAAGCATTTTATACATTGTTGTTGTGGAATTGGAACCTCCAGGGCTGCACAGTCTCCCGGTGATGGGTGTTGGTAAAAAAATACACACTTATAATTTGTGCTTTATTTGGAAATTGCTCATTTGTTTTTGTTTTTTCTTGTTTTTTTTAAATTAAATTAAATTTTAAATTTAATTATAGGGTCAATGAAGAGTACAATGGGGGACTCATTATGCATTCTAAAGGAAATATGGCAAATCTACAATGTTAAATATGTAAGCCAATAAAATAACTGATGAATCAGTAACTTGGCTTGATCAGCACTATCAATAAACTAAATTACAAATGGGTACCTATTTAAAAAAATTATTGCACAACTTGTGTTGTGCTGTATTACAGCAATGTAACTCTAAAAAAGGGGTTCTAAGATAGGTACCCATTTCAAATTTGGTTTGAGTGGGTCTTCGGGGAAAGACAAAAGAATTACCCCTGCTCTTTTTCCTTTATTTCTGCAGTGTACATAAAAGAACACTGTGTTGTAATCAGGATAAAATTTGTACTTTTTAAATTCCTGGGTCAGCTAGCTTGTGTTCCAGGGTGAATAGGGAAGGACAGCAATTATAAAAGTGGAGGTTCATTGGTGGGAACCATGATGATCGCGGACAGAACAACCTAGTTGACCTCTTGAGAAATCCGGCCCTGGTTGTAATGCACTAAGGTGCGCTGTAGCACAGGTGCTGTTCTGTAAATGTGTTGGGGGGCCATTCAAAATAAATGCATTGCACTTTGCATGGTGTGCTAGTGTTTGTTGCTATATTGTGAATTTTGGAATGATACCACAATGCAATGGTATTTTGTATTTTTTATTTGCACACTTATCTACCGTAAACATTTATCTTATCAGAATTTGGTATCCTGCTAAATTCAATCCCTTCAATATATATTTAGTTTTTTTTACTTGTGTTATACAACAAACAACATGGATCACTTAATATTGTAAGAGAGAAAGTTTTCCCAGAAGGCTAAGGTTGCGTACACAAGTTAGACTTTCGTAGTTGGAAAGGATCTTTCATGATCCTTACCAACGACAAAAGACTGAACGATGCATGAACGAGCACTGTACATACATCACCATTCTGCTCTATAGTGAGGGGAGGGGGAGAACCAGCAAGCGGCACCCCACTGTGCTCTCTCTCTCTCCTTCACCTGTATTCTGTCAGATTCTGTGTACGTAGCCTTATTCTCAACATGAAGAAAAAGAGAATTACACAGCTCTTCTATAGCTCATTGTAATTGTGTGTGTCATCATTTTGATTTAATTACACTAATGCAGTTGTGTCTTCAGAAGTATCAAAATCATGATCATGTTCAATAAGGAAATCTTTGTTATTCTTTTTTTGAATACCAAAGATAATGGTTTATTGGGAGTCTACTGATGGGCTCATGACACTTTGTAAACTTTTTAAGCTACCAAGAATATTGGAATATCATTCAGCACCCAGCATTAGTAACATGTAACAGTTAGTAACTGTATGAAGTGCACCAAGCCTTCTGTCTTAATCAATTTGAGAAGTATCTCCTTTGTTTTTATTTCCTTACATAGTTACATAGTAGGTTAGGTTGAAATAAAAAGTCCATCAAGTTGAACCACTAGGGAAATAAACATATCCCAAATATAAAACCCCATAAAACATAATTGGTCCCGAGGAAGGCAAAAAAAGAAACCCTGTACAATTTGCTTCAACAGGGGAAAAAATTTCCTTCCTGATTCCAGGAGGCAGTTGGATGTTCCCTGGATCAACAGTCTCTGTTATTTTTACTTTAAAGCCTTAATACCCTTAGGATTACCCAATACATTTTCTAGTTGCTAGCTAAAAGGACCATTTTCAAACTTCTTTTGCCAAGTATCTTTTACAATGCCGAGGTTTGTTTTATCAAATGTTTTCATTGATTTCATTCAGGCTGTTCATTTGTTTTTCCTGTTTATTGCTAATTATTTTGTGGAATAGAAGTGAGGGGATTTTATGAGCATTATTGAGTTTCAGGTCATTTATTTTGCCAATTAAATAAAGCGGGTTGTTAAAAAATAATTTTCACCTGTAATATGTGAATGTTCTTACTTTAAAGTTGCTCCGGACCATACATATAAGATTCCTTTATGCAGCTTGACTTTTAAAACAAATTATAAATCGTATTATACAGCTGTATATATGTATCTGTTTAATATATAACTTCTAAGAGAACTTTTTGATAACAAGTTTGATGATATGCTCCTAGAAACTTTCCTAGCTTAAACTGAGCTTGTGCTGTGTCCATGAAAAGCAAAAGGGTTTATTTAAAGTATATGTAAATTTTACCAGTAAAACTCTTTTATTTCATTCCCTTTTAGTCTGTTCAAAATATCAATGAAAGTTTGGGGGTTACAATCCAAAGGGCTGCACAGATGTTGGTAAAAATGTCATATAGAATATATCATATAGAACAATTAAAATGTATTCTATATTTGAAAATGGACCAGTGGTAGTTTTTTTTTTTGTTTTAAATTGAAGGACTACTCAAAAGTACAATAGGGAACTCATTGCACATTTTGAAGGACAGATTGCAAATCACAATGTTATTTATTTAGGCCACTGAAAAAACAAAACTTATTAATCAGCAACTTTAATCAGATCTCATACATACACAGCTCTTTAGCATGGGGTCAGCCAGGAAACAAGGATGGGATCTGCATCACAATAGTAGTATTTGAGAAGAAGACAATTGCTTAGTTTGCTGGGCTTGTTGGTATATTTATGCTGAGAATAATCATTTTACATATTAGCAAGAAATACCAGCAAATGTATTGCTACAGTTATATATAACTGTATATATACATGGCTACTAGTTTTTTTGATAATCTTCGGGTGATGAGTAGATGAGTATTATAACTTCTCATAGGGGCTACTAGATTGTAAGCTCTTTGGGGCAGGGTCCTCTCCTCCTGTATCACAGTCTGTATCTGTCTGTCATTTGGAACCCCTATTTAATGTACAGCACTGCGTAATATGTTGGCGCTATATAAATCCTGTTTAGTAATAATAATAATATTATTAATAACTAAATAACCATAAGTTTTGTGGATAGCCTAGTACTTCTTTAGGAGAGAGGAGGCCATATCAAAAAAAATTATGATCAATGTCTGAAAAATCAAATGGTAATTGGGTATGTGGAGCCATTCTAAATGCTAACTGGCTCTAACTGTTAAGAATCAGAAGAATAGGACCTCCAAAAGAGGTAGTAATTTATCATAGAAGATAATTATAGGAACGCTATTCCAGTACGTAATCATAATTTAAGGAACAAAAAAGGTAAGGAACCTAAGGCAAATCTGTTCAAACTACTAATAGCCACTGTATAAGTTTTTTAACTTAATTGAATTTGATGTCAGGAACCAGACTCAAGAAAACTGCAAGTAACTAAAGTTCTACATCATTGCAACCTGCATTGTGGCCTTTTTTTGGCCAATGTTGCCAATGTCGTGTTTTGCCGCATGGTTTACTGGCATAAGGTACCACTCATTATATCAGTAAAATGGTTCTTACACATGTGTGTAAATTTTCACATCTCACTGCTCATTTAAAAATGTTATTTTCAACATATTTCCCCTCAAGCTACCAGTTAAAGGTAAGAGAAAATGAGTCAGATGTAATCAAGTTTGAGACATTTTACTTTTCATCATATGAATATGGCATTGGCAGTAATGAAATTAAATTACAGACTGATAACTTGATAATGTGCAATTGCACTATACTTCAATATCTTTAGCATTATGAGCATATGTGGTAATGGCTGCCTAGTACTTGAAGATATGTCATCCTAACACTGCTAATGATAAAATTACACGTAATGCAGACATAATCACCTCTGTTGCCTCATGTCGTCAATAACAAGCAAAATAAAAGCTTAAAAAAAGAACCAAAATTAGATTTAATATTTAGATCACAAAAAAAGTAACTTAATAATGATCAGTAAAATGTATTAGAGAGAACTGTAGTAGGAAAAACACGGGCTGCAGAACCCCTTTTCCAAATGCTAATTGCTTGGCTTTAACAGTATAGGACTAGAACATACAAAACAGCATGCATGTAACGGTGCATATGGCCACTTTAATATTACTGCAAGATAATAAAATTCAGAAAAGGAAGTCTTTAGGGTTGCCATAAGGAAAGCTGCTACTATACTCTCCAAGGAACAAGAGGGTCTGTAAGCACCCAATACTGGTTATTCCAGGTCTCTGCTGTCACATTTCGGGGGAATGTCCGCTTCAATATTTTGACACACTAGCCTGGATCAATCATGTAAATCAGGACAGTCAGAATTAAGACAAAACTCTTATTCTGTACACTCTTTGTAGTGACTTAGAAAATACTAATATATTACATCACCACACCATACCACCTTCTTTTAGAGGGGAGGGTCATCAATGGCAGCTTCTGTCATCATGTCATACTACGGCAAATCTATAGTGACTTTAAACTGCCACCCAGAAATTACAGCAGATAACTAAAGTTATCAGGTGCACTCCTTCACCAGAGCATTCTAGTACCCACAAAATCCAGGATATTACAATAAATACATAAATACAGCATAAATCAAGAGTTTGAAGGTCAAGCTCTGAACCATACCCTTCCCTTCACACAGCGAACTATTGGCCTGTAAATGTGATGTGGGTCATCTACTGACTGATGGTGAAGTGCAGGATGGAAACAGTGGGGCCAAAAGGGCCAAGGTGCTCTCATATTAGAGTAGTGCTGGTTTTGGGGCTCCTGGTGTCCTTCAAAAGGAAACAAACAATTCATGCAGGCATCTGTAGCCACTTACTATAAAGCATGGATGGATGTTGACTAGAACAGTGGTCGCCAACCTTTTGGTTGTCACTGACCACTAATTTCACGGACACCAGGCATGCGTGGGGAGCTCTAAGGGAAAGACACTTCCCCCATAGTGATGTCATGATGCCAGAACCCGCTCACTTTCCCATCGCAGGTCTGAGCCTGTGATGGGAAACTGGGCGGGTTGTGTCCAGAGACAAAACCCGTCTACTGCACTGAGCCTGCGATCTGTAAGGGGACATGGTCTGCTGCTCTGGCCGGTGCACCCCCCAGCAGAGTCCTTCTCCTGACTCCACTGGGGGGCACACCGGCCAGAGCCACAGACCACCAGTTGGCGACAACTGGACTAGAAGTTACTAAAGATACATTTCATACAAGTGGACATGTGAACACCAAGCACCCCACCCAGTAAATAAATGCCATTTCACATTTAAAGGAAAGTTAGAAAATCCAATGTTAACTATTTAAGCCCTTCCAAACTTGGCAAAAAGTTGGCCTCTTATGTCCTGATAGTGGGTAAATGCCTCATATCGAGACATTGGAAATCGAATTAAGGATGTCCAGGTTATTGAACACCTTACAGCCCAGTTGCATGACCCCATTGAAAAATTTACAACAATTTGGGATTCATGGGACTCTTTTACAATCTCCCACCACCATATTTTGGCAATTTACCGGTTCTTCCCCGTAGGGAGGTCCTACTAGTTACCCAATATATTTCTGTGTTATACAGGCATTGCTAGACCTGGGCTTCTGCTTACCACCATGTCATTCTATGTTCACCAATAACTAATGATCCGATGTAACCTTAGCCCTATACTGGTAAATGATTTCACTTGTAAAGACCTTGTCCTATTGATGTTACTGTTATATTTGTTGTTATTTCTTCTCAAAAATGTCATTAAAAACACAATAAAAAAATTTAAGCCAATAAAAAACAAAACTGATTATTCAGCAATCAGATCTCCTGCACATGCAGCTCTTCAGCAGGGGGTTAGCCATGAAACAAGGATGGAGGCACTGAATGGAATCTACATCAAGATAGAAATAGTTGAGAAGAAGACAATGCTTGGTTTGCTGGACTTGTTGGTATGTTTGTGCTCAATAACAAATCATTATACATATATTGGTAAGAAATAACAGCATTTGTATTTTTACAAGTATATATAACTGTATATATACTTGGTTACTTGTTTTTTGATAATTGGGTGCTAATCATTCTAACTTCTCATTGGAGCCTCAGCACGTATTGTAGATAGCCTAGTTTATTTAGAACATATCAAATATGATCAATGCCTGAAAAATAAAGTCTTAGCCAAAACAATACTTCATATACCAAAAGGTAGATACACTTTCTTTGGTGAAGTTGGGTGATCCAGCAAACCTGTAATGGATCTGGTCCAAAATTAAATCAATACATTCAAAGCACAATAAAAAGGCAATTATTACCCCAATTGATGTTAATGGTGACAAGCTTAGGAAAAACAAGGTCCTTTATTAACCAACACTTCTGGGTGACTATACCCCTTGGACCCCTATTTTTAGTTACTGGTCACAGGGATTAGTAGAGACTTTGGATTCCTACTTTTGGCTTCCAAGTATACATTTTTTGCACCCCTGTAACAAAGTCACAGGGATTACATAGTACTAAATCAAAGTAATTAAAAAAAAGTCTCAAGGAACACATAAGGAGGAGAGAAACATGTAATAGAAGGTTATGAGGTGCTAACTATAGTTCATCTTTAAATGGAAATTAAGTAACAGCCAGCTAAACTCTGAACTGACAGATAATTATTTAGGACCCTAATGCTCTTGTTTCTGGGTACTCATAGACAAACTGTTCAGATTTACTCCAGGATAATCGTTATATAAAAAAATAACACTTCCTCCAAGCTAATTAGCATTTTTATTGCAACATTCACTGTTTTTCACAGTTTAGATCATTTCCTTTCCATCCTAAAATTTATGCACAGTAACTTCTATCCTTGTTTCCTTCAATGACACCCCAGAATCAATCACCACTTCCGCAGTGCCATGTATTTATATTGAATATTTAAAACATAACTCAACACAAAACATAACATCCAGTAGTAAATATATTAACTAATCAACTATTTGCTTTTTACGTTGTTACAGATTTTTTTTTTCTGTAAAACAGGCATTTAAATAATTTTGGAATTGTGTAACAGAAAACCACATCTGCAGCATGTGCAGCTACGGATGAACAAAAACTGCCAAAATGACTTTTTGGGGGAAATTCTTACAAAAAGTAATTTTGTACTTATTCAATAACTATAGTTTTCTGATAAGCATTTCGATATATTGTGAACAATAAGAAGCTCATTGTACAGAGTGAGATAAGAAGAGCTGTCTCATGCTGAAAAGAGTACAATATATAAAAAAGAGAAAACCAAGAGAGATTTAAATGATATGTCCTAAACTGAAAGACTTGTCTGTTGCATATTCCTAGTTATTTAACATAAGGAAAGAATTAGTCTGGTAGACTTCACATTTTTTCATGAGTTCCACAAAAACTGTAAAAGTAAACTTTTACTTTCATAATATTGTATTCATATTTGAAGTCAATTTGCTCTGTATTTCTGAGCAGGTCTGGCAAAGCTAAAGACCCGGCACGGGTAATTTCCAGATTGGGAGCACTCTGCCAGTTGTTTCATTACATTTCATGGTAATAATTTCAGTTCATCTTCTCTGAATTTTGATTGACTCATGGCCTTTTCATATTATTGCAAACTGGATTACTTATATAAGAGCCTGTCATTCCCACCAACACCTGGTACACTGTATTGCATTGTTTATTGCAGTAGACCAATGTCAGCGTTCTATATTATCGTGACTGAAATTTGTTGCAATACAATCTTATTTATTACTACTTGTAAAGTACTGCCTACTACATATATGTGGAGGAGAGGAGTGTAGAGAGTATCATAGATGACAGTGTGTGCAGGAGGGGAGTGTATAGTATAGGACAGCAGGCACTGAGGAGTGTATAGTATAGGACAGCAGGCACTGTGTGCAGGAAAGGAGTGTATAGTATAGGACAGCAGGCACTGTGTGCAGGAGAGGAGTGTATAGAATATATCAGACTCATTCCCACTATAACCATTTTATCTGTATGATACACATTTTTGTGTCATCTCTCCATTCTACCTGTATATGTATCTGAGTTGTTCTCCATTAGGCCTTGTAAAAAAATATCTGTTTTTTCCTCCTATTTACACAGAACATTGTGTTCTTTCTGTAGTTGTCCTTCAAAAAATCACATACACCCCAATCATCGTGATGTTTCACGCAAGGGCAAGGGCGCAGAAAACTGGAAACATATGAAGGTAAAGATGAAGGACATAAAGATAAGCTGTGTACATAGCGCAGCCATGGCTCTGCTTCACACACAACATCTGGAAAGTAAAATTAGATTTGCTCTTTCAGTGCTAGACCTGTATACTGCTCTTCCCTGCTGCCAGGCTCTCTTCAGGCAGTATGTGCATGTTACAGAAACATTGTACAGATGGCAATACAGCAATATTCTATACAGCAGAGCAGACTACACAAATCTATCTCTTTAATGGAGAATGATAATAACATTACCCCGTCTAATCATGAAACAGCACAGAAGCAGCTGCATGTCCCTGCCGGGAATGAGTGGCAATGAGATCCACTGCTTAATATACTGCAAAGTCTCAGATGTGTAAGCTATCCAGTAACATGGATACAATAAACATTAAAGATACTGTATTCCAAATGAAACTATATACAAAATGTTGTTTAATAGATTGGCTATGCATGCTTATAAATAGAAATATTATCTAAAGAAACAGATCTATGGATGAAAGAAAGCCAATATGGTATACTTGGAATGTATTTTATATACAGGTAGTCCCCGGGTTACTTAGGAGATAAGGACTGTAGGTTTGTTCTTAAGTTGAATTTGTATGTAAGTCGGAACAGGTAAGTTATTTTAATAAATGCAATTAGGACAGATGTTTGTCTCAACAAATTTTTCGACAGTGTGGTGTCAGTTACTGTATAAAATCCTCACTGTGAGTTAATCACAAACAAAAAAAAACCTTATAGAGTCTATACATTCCGCACCCTCGCCCCATCAAGCCTCAGTCCTGGACAGGGACGAGCAGGGAAGCCCTGTTTGTATCTAGGAGTCGTCTGTATGTTGGATGTCCATAACTCGCGGACTACCTGTATTAAAAATATAACGAAAAAATATAATACCTAACAAGTGATCTAAACCCTAAGAGGGTGATATTATTGCTAAACCATTGTTTCTTTTGTAAACCATTGCTATGGTCTATTTGAAATAAAATACAGTTTCTTCCCTTTTTACCCTGTTTGCATCTCAGTGATTCTGATCTCCTCTGGCTACTTTCAGCCACTTTCTGTCTATAAATACTGGCTACAATCTCAGTTTTCCATTTTTGCTCTGGATCTATTTCTTGATAGAGACAATTGAGGACAATGCCTACTTAACGTCTGTCAACATAATAAAGTATAGTCCTCATCATTTGCTAACAGGTACGGGTAAAAATGATTGGGAGACAGGCGTCAACAGGAGGAGTCTGAGCAAAGATAATGATGGCAAGGTCCAAAGATATTACGTTAATGGTAGCTAATTATTTGAAAAAATAAATACATCTTGCGAAATTAAATTCAAATGTTGAAGCAGAACTAAAAATAAATTAATATTGCAGAAGAGACAGGCGGTGTCCTTTCTGCAATAAAATTAACGTATAGTACCTCCGTGACTGCTTTTTTTCAAATTACACTCACTTGTCCTCGCTCCATCACAGGCGCCACCATCTTTCTCACTTTGTAAATGGTGCTCCAAATCGCAGATGATAAATTATGGACCCACTGCGTCCCACTGTAAACTACGGCACATGCGCTGGGTCAACATTTGACTTCAGGACCCACTGAGCAGAAAATGGTAAATTACTTTGTACTTGTAAGTTTATTACTTGTAAGTTTACATACTCTTTAATGTATTTGTAAAAAAGTAAAAAAAAAATAAAAACACACTTACCTTTTATCCTTAGCACAGTCCAATCACTCCGGGGGTGTCTGTCACTGGGTCCCGTGTAGTCTCGGCATCAGACCAGGACCTGGGGCTCTGGGCGCCGCCATCTTCGTCTTCTCTTCCAGGTTCTTCATACTACGTCACCTGACCTAGGCGCAAGATCGGGTGACGTAGGATGGAAGAAAAAATTTGCAGATCTCACTGCACATGCGTGAGATCGGCAAATTGTCCTCTACCTTTTATGTAAAATTAAAATTCTGAGTTTAGGTACACTTTAAGGAAAAGAATACACAAACACATTTAGCCTGATTTATTAAAGCTCTCCAAGGTTGCAGAGAATACACTTCTATCGGTGAAGTTGGGTGAACCAGCAAACCTGAAATGTATATGGTCCAGGATTTAAAACCTGGAATGGATTTCCTAAAAAGTAATTTGCTATTTGTTAGCAAATGTTTTCAATCCTGGACCAGATCCAATTCAGTTTTTCTGGATCACCCAGCTTCACTGATAGATGTGTATACTCTCCAAACTTGCAGAGCTGTAATAAATCAGGGCCATTAAGTTAAGTCTTAAACATAAAAGCAAATGGTTAGTTATTTTGAATTCAACCCAAATATGTTTTCAAAATAATAGTACAGAAATGCAATTTGGAAATACAGATTACAGTGGAGAACAAAGCAAATTTTAAATAAGCTTAGTAAGGCTGGGTCTACATGGACGTTTTGTAAAAAGGCATGTAAACGTTCCTACTGCGTTTATAAGCGTTTTTATGCACTTAGGCTGGGTCTACATGGACGTTTTGTAAAAAGGCATGTAAACGTTCCTACTGCGTTTATAAGCGTTTTTATGCATTTATTTTAACGTTTTAAAACTTTTTTTTAAATGCTGGGAAAAGCTGAAAAACGTCTATGCCGCGTTTATCCGCGTTTTACCGCGTTTTACCGCGATTTTACAAGCGTTTTAGCACTTGGTAGAAATGCAAATTGTAACCCTGGGCAGTGATTTCTGCAAGTACAGGAAGTACATACATCCCTGCATACATGTGATAATGTGATCATGCAACAGTACAGTGATAAATGTAACAGTATACGCAGAATAGAGTGAAAAGAGTGCAAAGTGAAGCACAATTAAAGACAATGACTACACACAAGTGATAATGAATGACATCATTTGCAGGTGTGAATAGCACCACAAGCAAACACAATGGCAGACAATCTTCACACGTGCCAGGCATAGGTGTTAATTTTTAACAGCATAGTACATGTAATTATTCATGCATGACACATGGAATAGTGACACAGGACACAGGCTATTGTTAAAACGTTTGTAAAAGCCTCCATTGAAATCAATGGAAGCTTTTTTATTGACTATTTCTAGCATGCATAAACGCAGGAAAACGTTCCCATTAAAATCAATGGACGCGTTTTCCCACGATTTCCCACGATTTCCCGCGATTTCCCGCGTTTTCCCGCGATTTACCAGCGTTTTAAATTTTTAAACGTTGCAAGCAACGTTTAAAATAAAGCTTAAAAACGTGCCTGAAGGAAACGTCCTGGTGTAGATTTGCCCATTGGAATGCATGGGGACTTTAAACAAGGGCTTTAAAAGCCTCAGGTTAAACGCTGGGGAAACAGTCCGTGTAGACTAAGCCTAAGTGGTGAGCCGGTAGATATTGTTTACTTATATACTTTTTTGGCTTTTTATGTAAACATGTTAAAGTTGAACTCTAGAAGCAATGTCAACTCTAAATGACTCAGAAGCAATGTCCTAAAATGAAGCTATTGAAGCTACAATGATTGGCCACTCCTGCATACACTACTTTTTCAAGTTCTCGCTCTCCTATACTTGGATTTCACTTTCAGGCACTTACACTGCCTGCAAATAATACATTCAAGTGTGTGTTAACACAAAGCTGCATTGATTGGTGTAATTTTATCTGCCTGGAGTTCAGCTTTAATTAGATTTGTTTATTACAATGCACACACAACTAATTAGAACAAGTATATATAAATTGACTGGATCTTTATTGGTACTCATAAGCCATTTAGCCACTATACCAAATAAAAACATAACTTTTTCATTACAGAGGAATACATTAAAATAATTAATAAAACACATTCATTATATATTTTTAAACATTAAATTATTATTAACATTAATTGTTAATTAAACACATACAATAAAAAAAAATCCTAAAATTTAAGTGAATTGAAAAATATGGAATTCCCTGGATATCAATGTACTTATGCAAAGTCATCTAATAAACCAGCTGAAAATTTCCTGGTCTTAAAATTAAAAAACAAAAAAGTCACACTTACCTTCAATCCCACAGATCCGTCTATCCATCGGGGGGTTTCGTCTATCGGGTCCCACGTCGTCCTGGTATCCATCTTGGGCCCAGTACAGAGGGAGTGCCAGGCACCGAAATCTTCCTCTCTCTTCTTCCGGGTTCTTCTTCCTATGTCACCTGATCTTGCACGGCTCAGGTGCGAGATCGTGTGACGTAGTTTAAGAAAATCCTGCTGATCTCACTGCGGATTATATACCTAATAATGAAAGGCTTTATCTGCACATGCCCAAGATGCTCGGGCAGGCACAGAAGGGACAGCTAAGAGCCTCCCGGGATGCGTGACGTAGGTATCCAGCTCTGGCTCCCATTCATTCTTGATTGCCTAGGTGATCGAGAATAAAGGGGGTGGTGCTAAACCTTTTTTTTAAAAAAAAAGGGTGTTGCACTTAAAAAAACACTAACAAACAAAATTTTAACTTTAAATTAAAGGGTTGTCCACCCTTTTATGTAAAGTAAAAATACGGAGATTAGGTACTCTTTAAAAATATTCTTCAGTACAAAAGATTTTACTGAAGATTTTAACTCAACGCGTTTCGCTTCAGTGCTTCCTCAGGAAGATTAAAAACATCTCATAATGACTGAATAAATATACCACATAGGCATAAAAGACTAATTTATTTCAGCATGTTAGACCAAGCAGAGAAGGACAAAGTTTCATATACAGTCTCCAATCATGTATTACATAAGATGGAAGCCACAAGACACAAGCCATCTGGTAGTAATATCAATAAACGTGTCCAACCACAAATAATTATTATGAAATCTATAGTTTAATAGAGGATAAATGAATTGAGTAATTTCAAAAATCATGGATTATGCAATGCAGTCCAATAATGTATTTGTATTTTTAACCTGCTGATTGTTGTCTATTGCAGAAATCATTGGATGTTTCGCTATGTCCCTTGTTATATTTCACTGCAGATGATCTCAGCTGAAGTTTCTTTATTTGACGGGTGTTTTCACGGATCACACTGGAGGACAAGCTTTTATCCCCAGCATTCTGTTTTTCTGTATTTTATGATTGAAGTTTTTTATTGTAATAGATATTTATTAGTAGGCAACAAGAGAAAAGATGACAAGCCGCTGTCACAAGCTCAAACACAAGTGCTGGGGTGAGCAGTTTGACCACAAGGACAGAATATTTCACTGATAAATCTGCCAGTTCTGTGGCACACAGACAGAACTAAACAATGAAACTCACACTGAGATGGTATATAGCAGGGAGATCATAGCAGTGTGTCACACAATTATTGTTGCAACAATTACATAGTATGACTTACAATAGGTAAAGTTCAGACAGGCATTGGATAAAATTGGTAAAGATAAAGGAGCCTTTCAGTCAAGCTTCCAAATAAAGCCAGAAATACATATAAGTTTCAGGCTACACCAATCAATGAAAGACTAAGGCTACGTACACACGTCCATAGTTCTCGTCCGATAATTGGGTCAGGGACGAAAATCTTACATGTGTACAGCGCTCATCATCCATCGTCTACACAACCGTCTTGGCGGATCCACGAACGATAGACGACGAACGATCTTAATGGAAGTGAAGGGGAGTGAACGATCTTAATGGAAGTGCTGTATGCACAGCACTCGTTCATGCATCGTGCAGTCAGTGGAAAGGATCGTGAAAGATCCTTTCTAACGATAACTATTGCACGTGTGTACATAGCCTAAGTTCAGATGGCTGTTTGCTAGCTGCATGTATAATTGCTTCCGGATGCTCACTTACAACAGCTAGGCATTTGCTGTAAATGGTTTTTTGCTACACCTTGGGCTGTGTTGATACCCATCGCCATAAAGCATATATAAGACGGCATGGTATACAGGAGATGGAACAGCACAGGTTTTCTCATACGATTATCAGGAATTTTTACATATCATATAGATATAACTGATTATACATTGATAGTAGAAATACTTGACATATTATGTTGAATCATGTTTATTGATGTTTTTATTTGTGTTGGATTTTAAGAATTGTTAATATATTTCATCTTTATAGTGATTAGTAATAGGATCTTAAAAGTCCCACTATCTCTATACATTACCCCATCTTAGTTTAAACTTTTTTGTTCGTATAGATGTAAAAAAACACTTTCAAACATATTTTAATAGTCAAAAGAAAAGACAAAATAAGGGAGGCCAATTGTTAGGATTTATAAAACCCATTTTCAAAAAGGTTGTGATGCTAAAAATACAATAAAAGCTAAAATCTGCAATTTGTTAATTTATTTGGACCTTTATTTAACAGGCAAAACAAGAAATTAAACCATTATTTCCATGTTTTCACCAACATATTTCTTTGAAATTGATGAGTTAAGACAGAGGTAAAGTAAGAATGTAAAGATTATACATTTAACATTTTGTAAGGTTCCTCAATTAGAAGGTCAACTGGTAACAGGTTGGGTATCAAAACTGGGCATAAAAGGGGCATCCACCTCTGCAAACAATGATGGGTCGTGGCTCACCACCTTGGACAGAAGCAAGTTTTCTGGGCCCACATTTCAATTTGTTTTTGGTAAAATCAGACATTAGATTCTTTGATCCAGATATGAAAAAGATAATCTAGACTGTTATCAAGGAAAGATGCAAAAACTAACGTGTGACATGGAAGATGGAAGATGGGGTGCATCAGTGCTTATGGCATAGAGGATCTGTGTATTTGAAAAGGTACCATTGAGGCAAAGACTTACATTGGAATTTAGAGACATATGCTCCCATCAAGACATCTTTTCCCAGCAACTCCATGTATATTTCAGCAGGACAATGCAAAGCCTCATTCTGTACAAAGTACAAAAGTTTGAATTCATAGACAGAGTCAATGGCCCTGATTTATTAAAGCTCTCAAAGCCTGGAGAGGATACACTTTCATCAATGAACCTTGGTGATCCAGCAAACCTGGAATGGATCTGGTCCAGAATTAAAAATATTTGCTAACAAATAGCTAATTACTTTTAGGAGATCAATTCCAGGTTTGTTGGATCATCCATGTTCACTGATGAAAATGTAATGTTAATAAAGCAGGGCCAATGTGCTTGAATGGCCTGCCTGCAGTCCAGATCTGTGAATCGAAGAGCAGTGACCACAGACTGAGTTTGTATACAGTTGTATACAGAATGAATAGGCAAAAATGTAAAAAATGCTTCAGTTCCTAAATGATCAGGAAGTGTGAAAAGAAAAGGAGATGTGACCCCTTAGTAAACTTGCTTCTATCCCATATGTTGTTTCCAGGTCTCAGAGAAAAGACATTCTGGAGGAACATGTATTAATACAACCAGGTATAATGAAATAGTTGTATACATTGTTTGCTTCAGATCTTGGCATATACGTACAGAACATAGGACGTGTACATACAGTTCATCATACCCACATGCCAGAAATTGGTTTCTGACTGTGGTAATGACATATAACTATGATAGGTACAATAGATCTTGACCCAGTTAGTGACATGACTATGGACTTTATAAAGCACTTTGTAACATGTTGATGCTCTTCAAATACATGATAATAGTATTAATGAACGACAAACACAGCAAAAATCAATTATCAACTGTCTGGCTACACTAAAAGGAATGTGTTTGTATCTGCCATGTTACTTTCTTCAGCCCGCATACTGTATACCGCCTTGGTGGAAGTTTCAACTGCAGCAAGAAATTGATGGAGCATGGGGGCCTGGTGGATGCTGTGGTGATGGAGGTAGAATTTCTTGCCAATCTAGCCCTGATCTTGCTGACTGAGGGCACTGAGGACATTAGTGCCATTAAATGAGGTATAGAAGCACAGATCAGAGGCAAGTCCAGTAACATGCAAGGTTCAGAAATGTGCTGACATGTGCAGTTGGCAAAGCGTAATAATGGTCCATACAAGGTAACAGGAGATAGAAAAAGTAAGGTTGGGGTACAATCCAAGTTGACACAAGTGATCCAGTGACTAGTAGAAGACTGAGGAATGTGTGCCTGTGTGCACTGTGTATTCTGTTCATGCAGGGACACACATCCTTGCACATGGATGGGCACAAAGGAGTATGAGCCTGTGATTCATCAAATCTTTTCTTACAGGCACGCACAGAAGCATGAGCACGAGTCCAAACCAATGAGAGGTTTGATTTCAGGTATTGTAGGGTGACTCAACTGCTTGAGCTACAATGTGTATGGAAAGTAGAAAGAGCTATTACCAACTACTACATGTCACCTGAACACTGGACATGCCCAGACTAAAAAAAAAGATTTCAATACAAAGAAATTAATTCTAAACTTCAACACAAGCACTTCTACAGCTCATAAGAAATATCAAGGAGGATATTCAGAAAATGTAATTCTTCCATTTTTTTCAATTTTATAAAATGGGATTGGTAAAGCTTTCCCTTCACTCCTCAAAGAAATAGCAGGAAGTCAGAAGAAATCTCCTGAATCTCCTCTTAGACAGTTGTCTCCAGAATACATGTCTCATTTAGAATATTCTCCCCTATTCTTGTTCTAGGGATAGCTAAAACTTCAGACTTTCCATAACTTTTTGTTTTGTTTTTTTTATTTCACTGTATCTCCTGTGGTTTACAGGGGTCAGTAGCTCAAACTGAAATATAAACACATATGGTGAATTATTAGAACAGATAGCCTGATTTATTAAAGCTCTCCAAGGCTGGAGAAGATACACTTTCATCAGTGAACCTGGGTAATCCAGCAAACCTGGACTGGATCTGGTCCAGGATTGAAAACATTTACTAACAAATAGCAAATATATTAATGTATTATCCTGTTGAAAAACAAATCACGCTTTCACTAATATACTATTATCATTAGTATGTATCAACACTTTGGAAGATGTGCTACAGATTACTGATCAATTGTCAATATATCTCTATAAGATGAAAAATGAATATGAATTTGACTAAAAAGTAATTTATGCACTGTACATCCATCCATCATCATTTGTGCTGAAATTTAGCTACTCCTATTGATCAGTTATTGCTGGCATTAAACACTGACTTGGGATGGGGGGGGGGGGGG
>NC_092862.1:123157339-123160595 GCF_032062135.1 Pyxicephalus adspersus | reverse complement strand
TATTAATTTTGGGTAGGCACTACCACCTGCTTCTAAAATCATGGCACACTGGAAGGGGAGGAGTGTAACAATAATGAGTAGGCATCATATTATAAAATTGTTTAAGTAGGATGGACATGGTAACTTTAATGTATAGGTACCTTAAAATAGATGACATGATATAAAATGCAATCATTACCGCCGTAATGCCAGACCAGAGAGAAATAATCACCATATTTTATTGGTAAATTTCCTTTCCATGGAATTAGAGCAAAAACTAAAGGAGGGAAGAAGGTTGTGTAGGATGGCACATATAACATTCTATGTACTGCCTAATATAATCAACCATGTCTCCATGATGCAAAACCAGAGGTGGCACTGTAATCGTACCATGAAAATTATTATATGAAATGCTTTAGGTAGGCTATCGGTTACATGATACATTTCTGGCATGGCATTGCCCTCACCCGTATATTGCAGACCATGGGTGGCAGTATCACCCTGATAGGTCGGTACAGGAGGAGATTATATGAACTGCTATGGGTTATTTAGGATAGCACAGAAATCATTCAGAGTTGGCATTATTGACTAGAGTTAACACTCATGATGCAAGACCAGAGATGGCAGAGTAATGCGGATGGGTAGGCACTTTACCATATATGAAATAATATAAAATGCTATCTGTAGGTTGTCTGGGATAACATATACACCAATCTGGCTTGGTATGGCACCAGACCAGAGATACTGTAAACCTAATGGGTAGGCACCGGATGGGATGATATGAACTACTATTAGTAGGTGACACAATTTACCATCCTAGCTTGGCATTTATGACACCCTAACCCATGATGGTAGTCCGGAAGTGGCAGGGTAACCTTACCATATAAGAAATACATGATAAAAGTAAGTTAAAGGATGGCACTCAAACCATTCTAGCTCACCATTAGAAATGAATGTAACTCTGTGATGAGAAACCAGAGATGGCGCTCTAACCCTAATGGGCAGCATTAAATGAGATGACATGAAATTCTATAGGTAGATTGTATGCACCATTCTGGCTTGGCATTACACCCCGTAGTGATGGCGAACCAAAGCTGGTAGCATAGGCATCTATAACATAAAAAGCTATAGGTAGTTTGTATAGGATGGCACATAGATCATTTTGGGTTGGTACTAAACCCTGCATACCAGTTTAAAGAGGCACTGTAACTCTAAAAGCTACAGGCAGGTATAATATGACATGTTATTGGTTTAGTAGGATGACACATACACTATCCTGGAAGTACCACCCCCCATTCCAACATACACTATTCTGGCTTGGCACTGCACCCTCTTCATGATGGCAGCCCAGCAGTAGTGTAACCCCAAAGGACAGCACTGAATGAGATGGTTTGTATAGAATGGCACATACATCATTCTAGCCTGACATTGCCACTCCCATTATGAAAACCCAGAGGTGCAAGTGTAAACCTGATGGGTAGTCATCAGGCATTATATGATGTGTTAAAGGTAAGTGATATAGGTAGGTTGGCAAATACACCATTCTGGCATCCCATCTTTTCCCCATTCTGGCTTGGCATTGCACCCTCATGATGCCAACCAAGAGGTGGCACTGTAACCCTAATGGGTAGCACAGGAATGGATGATATTTAATGTACAGCTCGGCGTAGCATGTTGGCACTTTATGAATAGTTTATTAATAATAATAATAATAATGATATGATAAGCTCTAGGTAGGTTGTACATAAGATGGTATATGGCTTGGCACTGCAGCCCCACGATGGCAGCCCAGAGGTAGCAGTAAAACCCCAATGGGTAGCACATGAAGAGATGATATGATTGGGTATAGGCAGGAGGTATATAGGATGGCAAATAAACCCTTTTGGCTTAGCACTGCACCCCCTCCATGATGGCAGCCCAGAGGTGGCACTGTAACCCTAATTTATTGTACAGTGCTGCATAATATGTTGGTACTTTACAGTTTATTATTAATAATAATAATAATAATAATAATTCTTATATGACAAGCTCTAGGTAGGTTGTACTTAGGATGGCATGGACACCCTTCTGGCTTGGCGCTGCACCCCCATGAGGAAGCACTGTACCCTAATAGGTATCACACAAAGAGATAATATTTAATGTGCAGCATACTTTATAAATACAGTTTATTAATAATAATATGACAAGCTCTAGGTAGGGAATACATATGATGGTACACCCACCCTTCTGCCTTGGCATTGCACCCCCCATGTTGGCAGCTCAGAGGTGGCACTGTACCCCTGGATGCCATGCTATCTATAGGTGACATAAGATGGCCCCTCCCGGTGTCAGCTCGGTGTGAATGGTGTACACAGAGCCCCAGCCTCCATTCATCATCGCCGGGGAAGCAGAGCGCAGCGCCGACCCCATTCATCTCCTCCAGAGGCCGGACTCCGGGTCATGTGACCAGGTGAGAGGGGCGTGTCCTCGGAGTGGGCGGGCCGGTGCTGGTCGCTGTCCTGGGTGTTGAATCGGTTCAGGCTGTGAGGGGACTGAGCGCTGCCCATCCATCCCCTGCCATTCACTCGGCCGTCTCCCGCACTCATGGACTATTAGACTGATGGATTAACCATGATGGCACCGCTGTACATCGCTCTCCTCCTCCTCTCGGCTTCCTCTCATCACCTGGCTGCCACTGCTGACACCAAATTCGGTGAGTGCCCCGTGCTGGGGTGATTGGGGTGCCCTGGAGGTGGGGGGCTGTACTGCACCCAGACTTCTACCCCAAGCTGGGGTCAGGAGGGTGGGAGGAGCTGGTGAAAGGATGACAGGGGGAGGGGTGACATTGAGGGGCCACAGGTACAGCAATGTGACACTTCCTGTACTGGGGACACAAACACATCATATCCAAAGCTGGCTGCAAGATCTATACAAAATGCAACTATGTATACCATGCACTATGACTTATGGAACATTTGTGGTGTATTTTATATCATTACACCTAGAATTATATATTTGTGAGGATTCTTGGTGTTACTCCGACTAATAAGTTTGTAGCAATGATTATTATTATATATCTGGCTTTCTATTGCTGGCCCCGGATGGCTGTCACCTCCAATATTATGGCTATGGGACGATTTCATCCTCAATGCAATAATGAGCACCATAGGATCTGCTGAGACAAAGCCAACGAAGAATTACACAACGGGGCCCCCCGAATACTACAGAACCTGGGGGGTCAGGCTGGGCAATGGCCATACCCGGAATGGAATGGATTTATAACTTATACAAATTCTTT
>NC_092862.1:123144272-123157199 GCF_032062135.1 Pyxicephalus adspersus | reverse complement strand
TCACTTAAACTCATATATTGCTCATTGCTTAAGGAAATCCTAGCAAGCTCTGGTTGAGTAAAATGACTTACGTGTCAGCAACAATGTTAGCTAAAACTTGCAGAAATACATGCAATAAATGGGTTAGACCCCCCTGGAAATGTTTATATGGAGTCTATGTATCCCATTGTGCAAAGACAAGCCGGCCAGGGCCTTGTATTATCCTCAGAGACACAGAATTATATGTTATAGATATAAGAATAATACATCGGGAGGGTTAGCATATACAATTGCTGCTTTGAGTGCTGAACCTTCGTGTAGGGATCACAGTATGTGCCAGTAGAGATTTAGGGATCAAGTCAGTGTTGGGCAATAGGGAACTCAAATTTGGATGGATTCTATAGGATATAATGATTTGTTCTATAGCTGTATAGTGATATGATATTAGATTGTAAGCTCTTCGGGGCAGGGTCCTCCCCTCCTCCTGTATCACTGTCTGTATCTGTCTGTCATTTGCAACCCCTATTTAATAGACAATGCTGCGTAATATGTTGGTGCTATATAAATGTTTAATAATAATATCAATAATAATAATAATTTTATTCTATTCCCTGTCTCATTGGCTCACACACAAGCGTCCATGCAAGGCCATGAGTGGCATACCTCAGCACTGCTTAAAATGTTGGCACTATATAAATCCTGTTTAAAAATAATATTAATGATAATACATTTGCACTATGGGGTATTTCAGACCAGGATTTAAATGGTATATACAACTCTATAGAAATGCCACATGATATAGTGATTTGTTTAATATATATATTGATATTGGTATTCTGTTCTATTCTCTATCCCATTGGTTCACCCATCAGTGACAGGACAAAGCCTCTAATGGCATGCATTTGGACCATGAGATGTATAAGGATCAAGAGTCTAGTTGTATACACTTATATAAATCCTATGAATCCCAAAATATATAGTAATACGTTCTATATCAGCATAGTGAAATGCTATTTTATTCCTTGTCTCATTGGTTTTTACACCAGTGTCAACTGAACGCCTTGAGCGGCATGCATATGCACCGTGGGATATATTTGGACTAGACGTCAAGTTGGATATACAGGTAGTCCTCGGGTAACATACAGGATAAGGACTTGTTCTTACGTTGAATTCATATGCAAGTCAGAACAGGTACATTATTTTATTAAATGCAGTTAGGACAGATGTTTCTCTTAACATATTATTAGGCAGTGAGGTGTAAGTTACTGTATAAAATCCTCACTGTGAGCTAATCACAAACAAAGCAAGAAAAAACTTTATGGAGCCTAGACATTCAATAACTTCTGGAGCAAGCTGCCCTTTGATTTGCAAAAAGAAAAAACAGCTTCAGAGTATGTCTTGGTCATTAAAATGTTTCAGGATGCTACAGATCAGCTCAGCTCTTAAGCTCAGCTCTGTTTACCAAAAGATTTCTTCTGCAAGTCATGCAAACCCCCCCTCCCCCCATCAAGCCTCGGTCCTGCACACAGCAAGCAGGGAAGCCCCGTTCGTATCTAGGACTCGTCCGTATGTCGGATGTCCTTAACTCAGGGACTACTTGTACACTTTTATAGATCCTTTGGATGCCATACAGTGATATGCTCTATATCTATATAATTATACATTATTTTATTCCTTGTTTCATTGGTTTTTACACCAGTGTCCATGTGAGGCCATAAGCAGCATCAATTTGCACCATGGGATATATTGGGACCAGGAGTAAAGTTGTACAGGCTTCATTCCTATATGTGCCAATAGGCTAGACCAGCCTTTCTCAACATTTCTAACACGGAGAACCCTTTAAACAACTTTCAGGTCTTAGGTAACCCTTAGGTAACACATTGCTGGCCAGTGGGAAGAATGTCACCCTTACAGATAGCCAAATAGATCTTTGGTGACTTTGGAGGTACACATTTCTCATTGCTCAGGGAACCCCTAGCAACCTGTATAGCAATCCTACAGTTCCACTGTACCCTGGTTGAGAAACACTGGGCTAGGCAGTATCTATACCTTACTCCTCTTGGCATGATGGAGCCACTGGGATCATTGTGAATTCCCATTCCAATATATGTAGCAAATGATCTAATTTCCATATAGGTTTCCATGTACCCTATCTACGCAACCTCATCTACATTAAAAATCTGATCCACTTCAAAATATAAAGTTTTATTCATTCACCACTTTCATATATGAAACTTGTGTAACTCTTATGAATTATATTAAATAAAATGATCAGTATTCTTTCGGCAATGGTTACTGATCTGTCCACCCCGGAGAGGTTCTGCAGGACCCATCGGCAGCTGTTCTGGGGTATATCCTTGTCTCGGTGGCCCAGTTACTCTGCTCCCAAATGTTCATTTTGTTGTGTTTTTTTCCAACATCTCTCTGCTCTACATGAGGAATATTTCCCTGAGAGGTTCTAATTTTAAACGTGAAAAGAACTGTGCAGTGTCAGTGTTAACCATTCTGCTCGGTGTGCCGAGTGCTGACATTAATGGGGATACACAACTCCGGGCTTATTTCCATGATAATCGTCTTCTATAAATAGGATTTGAAGCTATGTGTATGTTTGAAGGCTACTAGCCAGGAGAAGGAAAGGGATTAGTTGTGTGTGATATCATTATTTGCCATGATAAGAGCCCATATCATTTCTTATTACCTCTCACAGGCTGCTGATTATAAAACTAAAGGGACTAGAGTAACATTTGTATGTTTCAGGGATAGCCTTCATTGATTTTTGTAATACTGAATTAATGTTTCTGCTGCTGGTATAACTTTGTTAAGGTCAGTTTCTAAATGTCCTTTGCAATGGTTGGGCTGGAGTTACAGCATTGGGTTTATTGGCTAAATGTTAGAATATAAAAAAGGTGATACCTCCCTTTGAAGTATTGAAGAAAATCTTATGCCAACTCCTAGGAGTATATGTACAGAGAAAGTTTCTAAGGGAATTTTCAACAGCACAGTTTGATTTACTAGTTGATATGCTCATGTAATCAAAAAGTTAGAGCAAAGATTCAAAGTTATATAGAGCAGCGGTCGCCAACCTTTTCGGTCCCAGCTTTGACCGTGCATGCGCGGGGAGCCGGGTGTCACTCAAAGAGGGAGAAACCTCCCCCAGAGTGATGTCATTATGACATAAACCCGCCCACTCTCCCATCGCAGATCTGAACCTGCAATGAGAGAGTGGGTGGGTTGTATCCAGGGACACAGCCCGCCCACTTCCCCAAGCCTGGGAACCTTACGGGGGACATGGTCCGTGAGCTAGAGCTCGGACCACCAAAATTTTCTAGTGGACCACCGGTTGGCGACCGCTGATATAGAGTTCCCCTGTCACATCAATATCATTATGGTACATGTGCATTATAGTGCGAATGCAGAGATACAAATTTTCAGGTCCTACGCATTTCGCCTATTTGCTTCTTCAGGGGATGTAGAGAATATTAAATGTTCTGGCCTCTGAAGCGGCCTGAAATAGCCCTTGTTTAAGGTATAGTTTCACAGCTCACCTCTGCTATGAGCTGTCTTCATGCCCCATGGGTTTAACTCTTGATCCCCCTGCTTGCAACCTTTCTGCTAAGCTGTGTTTGGGTTATCTCTAAAATGTTACCTTAGAACAAGAGTTATTTTAGGCCATTTCAGACACCTGTGAATGTAATATTATTCATCTCTACATCCCCTGAAGAAGTCAACAGGGTACCGTGTTGGAAGCTGAGACTATTTTCGTAACATATAGACTTTTTGTTTGCCTTATTGGCTAATGTATTGTAATGGGAATTAGCGGTTTGCCTCGTTAGGTGTATTTTAAAACAGTAAAACATTCCACTCACAATATGTGGAAGCAAACATTTTTATAAGGAAGAAGAACGGCTGAAATAATGCCAACCCTCATACTACTAGGCTCCAGAGACTTTGGTTCTTGACATAATAATATCCATGGTTTTTAATCTCTTAATTGACTTGTTGCTGCAGGGTTCTCCCCAGCAAACACTCGGTTGTTTTTCGGTGGTTATCAATGAGTTGGGTCACAATACAGGGGCCTCCACCCGCCTACAATTTTTTTCCACCCACCTTTAAAAGATTTCTGCGTTGAGCACTGTGCTGGCATAGTCCATAGTATGGCAGTGGTTTCTCAGCATGGGCAACAACCGCACCTAAACCATAGTGAAAAAATGTGCCCATTTACTGAACGGTCAATATCTGCCCTCCTTTACCATTGGCTAATGTGCCAACATCTTTCCAGGTATGAGGAATGATTTGGAGAATGAAGGGATGCTAAGATGGCTGCTTGGGAAAAAAATGTATTTGATGGAAATAGATGTGCATGTGTATACGCAGTACTACATCTTCTCCTCACCCTTTTAGCTGGGCGCACTACCCGGCACTTTTCAGTAAGCACTCCTCTGTTTTTGGGTGGTTACTGAGAAATTGGATAATAATACAGGGGCTACCAGGGCTAAACACTGATACAGTTGGGTAAATAGGGTCTATATATAGTGCATCCTGCCAGTTCATCATGTCAGGAGGGGGTATGTTGTGGGTATTGGTACAGGATGAGGTTGAGTTTGTTGAGCAGTTTGGTTGTTATATCCATTTCAATATGTTATATTTACCAAATTCCTTTTGTAAATTATGCAAGCATAAAAAAGCACAAAAGTGTGAAAAATTCCCTGTACAACTTGTAAATCTCCCACAATATAACTGGTAAAATGCTGGCAAAGGTAATCAGCTCTTTATCCCACATTATTGCTATTGGACTTTAGGCTCATTTCACAAAACTAACCAACTAGGTTTTCATAAAAAAAAGTTTGAAAATTGACTAGGGACTATCCAGAATTTGTGGAAACGACCTGGAAACAATTTATTAAAGCTCTACAAGATTTATTAAAGCCTGATTTATTAAAGCTCTACAAGACTGGAGAGGATACACTTTCATCAGTGAAGCTGGGTTATCCAGTAATCCCGGAATGCATTTCTTCAATGTCATTGTGCAATACAGAGCTTTACTTGCCTTCACTAAATACATCTAATCCATTTCTGAGGCTTGCTTAAAGCTTATGCAGTGCCTAAAACAGGGCTGTCCAACATCAGTTATCAAGGGCCACATACAGGCCATATGATCAGAGTTTTTACACCTTACTATATTTACTGTGTTAGGGCCATTGCAGGCATCAGTGAGCCTGGGCGATGCAGAAAACCTTGAATGGATTTCTTCAAAGTAATTTGCTATTTGCTAGCAAATGTTTTAAATCCTCGACCAGATCCATTCCAGGTTTGCTGGAACAACCAGCTTAACTGATGAAAGTCTATCCTCTCCAGTGTTGGAGACCTTTAATAAATCAGGCCCAATTGCAGACTGTTATCACTTATTGAGTGATCCAATACAAGGAGACACATCCAGTACATCCAATACAAGGAGACACATCCAGTACATCCAATACAAGGAGACACTAGCACATGGCTGTACATATATATTTTTGTGTAGCTCTTCTTGGAGTAGGCCTTCAGCATTTTGCCTATAAGTTTGCTTTAAAGGGTCCTCTTCTAAGGGAATGTCTCTGGCATCATTACCATGTCTGTTCCCACCCATTTTGGCTGCTTCTGGTGTCCCCGGTTGTATGCAGTTCTGGAGTCTCACTACCAAAGTATCTAAAAGACACAATAAACCATAAGGTGATTGACCTCTCTTGCATTTACAAGAACCAAAACATATTTGTGTCTCTTTAGTTTAATTTGAATATTCATGTTATCATCTGTTACTTCCTGACAGATATATCGGGTACATCATAGTGCATATGGACGTGCGGAATGTCACAGCACCACTCAAAACTGTGACTTTACTTTGTAGTTGTCTTATAACTGTATTACTATATATAACTAGAACACCAATTATAAACTGACAGCATATGTATGAAATCCAAGTTGTGGAAAAAAGAATTTAAATTCCAAAAGAAAATATTGAATATGCCACATATGTCAGAATGTCAGAATCCGATTTTAGGTTCTATGTATTTTTAAAGAAATTTTGTAGAGGGTAAAGAGTCAGTCAGTTGATTAAAAACAAAAAAAAAAAGGTGTTTCAAAAAGAACATCTTAGTGGCAATATACCTACCATTTGTAAATATGCTCAAGGCCCTTGCTTGGTCAAAGTTTTTACTTGAGAACTATATTTGACACAATGTAGAATTGGACATTTCACCAATAGTAACTATAAAACCTATACAGTCAGCTCATAAAATCACCAATAAACTAACAGATATACAGTGGTGTGTCAAAGCTGGTGAACCTTATCAATATTTTATATGAATATGATTAAAAACATCATCTGATTTTTAAACAATTTAGTTAAACAAACAAAAATCATTCTATTTGGTCATGTATTAAAAATGTTTCAGTGAATGTCATTGCTTTATAGACACTTATAGATGGTGTTTACTGAAAAAGCAAATGTTAGTAAATACCTAATTAACTTTGTGCAAGGGAATAAAACATTAAAAAGAAAATCATTTTCACTACAGTATGATTGGTTTATTGCAGGGACACTACTTTTTTGCTATTGTTTCCAGGCAACAAATGAATTGCATTAAAAGTGGATGAATTTGCATTTTGGAAAAAAAATAAATGTTTTTGTTGGGTGTCCTGCGGGTGTTATGTATTCTTAATTATAATGATCATTTTCTGTCAAAGTTTGAAGTTATTATTATGGAAGGAAAATGGAATCTGGTGATTTCTATTTGTAGTAGAAAAGAACTTTTGGTGACTTTGACTGAAATCTGTGACTTTCATTAAGGACTAGAAACTGACTCTTGGATTGTAGAACCGGCATCTGCAGGTGCTTGCTAACTGTTTATTTCAATGTATTCCCAAAAGCCTTAAAACCAGAGCATAAATAACTCATTCATCGTTCATCTGGACCACTCCATGGTTGTCCTGGTCCACCCTTTATGACTTCCTATTGGCAAGTAAATCTTCCCGTTACACCAGTTTGCTATAAGGGAGATGTGGAGGTAGGAGGGGATGGGGCAAGCTGTGATCATGCTATTTAGTGCATTTATTTTTTTACATACTTCTCTGCACACTTTATACCTCTATCTATCAAGGCCGGAAACCTGAATTTTCTGTTGCAGTTCGGAAATGATTATTTCTCCCCCAGAATAAAAGTGGACAGTGAATGCAGAAGCAGTAGAAACACAAACTAATTTCTCTGTCGGTCTGCTTTTTCCTTCTACCAGCATTCTCCTTGCACTACAGTACATCTGATTGGCTACTTGTGCTGCTTCCCCATTCTCGAAGTTCTGCTGTACATTCAAATGTAAGAGGTTGATGCAAAGTTTTATCTAGGTTCATAGTTACACTGCTTGCATGAAAGAAATACATATAACGATGCAGTAATATAAATAGACTTATATTAATGTGTGTACCTGAATTCCATCCTAAATGTGTCGTATAAAACAAGCAGGCTCTGTAAATTGCAAATACTGCAGTGCCATTTGCAAAGCCTGCAAACCCAGCAGGGCCCTTGGTTGAAATAGCGAATAATATGAAGCAACTCATAGATACTGATCAAGCATCAACTTTGATTATTCTCAATACATTTAACTGCCATGAGTTTACCTCTTGGGTGCTTGATTGTTTAAATATTTCAGTTTTTATGGCTGCGTGAATCGATTGCCCTGGGGATTATTTCAAAATCTTTAGTAATGTAGAACCCTGAACTATATTTCACAGTAAATGTGCTGTCTATTCTTCCCCTTTTCATGCCAGACCATCGGTCCTTATTATTCATTAGGTAACCTTGTTTATTCCCTGCAGTTTATTAGCCTTGCTGATCTGGTACATTGCTTTTTTAATGTGCTTCTTTTCTTTTGTTTTATAAGCAGCTTCGCATACCTAAAGGTAGAGGTAAAGGTTATGTGTATGGAAATGGAAAGTCCTTTTTAGTTCCCTTTCCTATAGCAGAAATCCTTTACTTACATATGTGTCTTAAACGGCAACTCCAATGGAAAAAAAAATCAACTTTACAAGTCATTGTAATAGTAACAGCCTACCAGGTAAATGTTTCTTCAGTGGAAGGCCTTCATCCAATACTTGCTTCAATGCCATTGCCACGTAAGTGTTTTATGTTTCATTTTTTGGCTCTTCTTTAGCTTAAATATTTACATATTTTTAATAACCAGCCCTCATTGACTTTTTAAATGGAGCCACTGTGGAACAGATCATCCTCAAATTTCACAACACAAACTTTGAAGTCATTTGAGTTGTCTCAGCTTCTCTTCTCACTCCTCACCCTCTCCAAGGAATGGCATGCTCTGCTCCCCCTTCAATCAATGCATGCACAGCTCATGCATTGGTTGCCAGCATACCTGGCCAATGCAGCTTCCCCTGTAGTTGCTGGGAATGCATGAACTGCTCTGCGCATGCGTGGGAATCACATCATCTTTACATGGCCAATCAAAATGGCCAAAGGTCACATCTAGGAAGTGAAGAAGAAATAGATGGAGGCGCCCTGTGATAGAACAGGGAGGGGTGAAATACAGGTAGTTAAGGATATCTGACATACGGGCGACTCATAGATACCAATGGGGCTTCCCTGCTCCTTCATGTGCAGGCTGGAGGCTTGATGAGCGGAAGGGGGCTGTTTGCATGACTTGCAGAATAAATCTTTTGCTAAATACAGCTGAGACTGATCTCTTCTGCAAGCTCTTGTAACTCTTTAATGACCAATACAAACTGTGCAGTTGTTTCTTTTTGCATATCAAAGCACAGCTTGCTCCAGAAGGTAATGAATGTCTAGGCTCCATAAAGTTGTTTTTTTTTTTACTTTGTGAACAACTCACAGTGAAGATTTTTTACAGTAACTGACACCATGCTGCCTAGTAATATGTTGAGACAAACATCTGTCCTAATTGCAATTATTAGAATAATGTACCTACTTACCGACTTACATACAAATTCAACTTAAGAACAAACCTACAGTCCCTATCTTGTATGTCACCGGGCGACTACCTGTATAGAAGTACCTGTTGCCAATGTTATCCTTTGGAAAAAGACAATATCTGTGTTGCAGTGCTGTGCAAGGAATGCTAATGTGGGTCTTATGCTTTTTTAGCATGTTAGTGTGCATGGCCAGCCTGTTCATTTTTAAATGTTCTGCCCTAATATAACACACGTTAACATTAATACATTGCATGGATCTAAACAAGCCTCTGAAGATCTTAAGAAAAACTGTATCTTTCAGTGGTTGGGTTTTCCACCTGCGGTCTGATGTCAATGATGAGTCTTCCAGACCTTAATGGGTTTGTCCACTTGATGCTGCCTGTAATTCTGTATTCGGTTGTTATACTCTGGATGTACTTAGATTTGGTCAGCAGCTGTCACTATGGAAATGTCTGAATTGAGAGATGCTTTGTCTGTCCAAAGCTAATTAAATGTTGCAGAAAACCCTAAGCAGGTGGGGAAGAAGGAGGAAGGTAATGACACGTGTTATGTAAACTGATTAGAAGTCGTGATGTTTTTGTTTTCCAAGGATAATGCGTGACTTTAATGATATCTGGATAGGTTTTCAAAACAAAGTTCTCAGGTTTTCAGATATTACTGCCAAATTAGTAGATGGGATTATAATCATTTTGTAAATGGGATCTTAAGTGCTTCTTATATTTATCATTTACTTCTGTCACCCTCTATCTCAGGTTTAGATCATTTGGCAGCTGTCCAGACATTAATTTGGCTTTCCTTTGATGAGGGAAGGTAATGACGAGGATGTGATTGTATTTTAGATGACATTTACAAAGTTTTATAACAGGGCTCTGTGTGTTTGGAGTAGTTTTTCCTCAACCTTTTAACATGGGGAAACTCTTGAAATAACGTCAGGGTCTTCAGGGAACCCCTTCTATAATTACTATAGCCATGGCTCACAGTACATTGTGGTCATTGGGAACAATGCCTCCTACATTTCTGGCCAGTGAGAAGAATGTCACCCTTACAGTTGTCCAAAATGAGAGTTAAAAACTGCTCATTGCTTAAGGAACTCCAAGCAACTTCTGGAGGAAACCTGTTTGAGAAAAACTTGCTTAGAGTGAAACATTTTATTAGAATTTACTGATCATATTATATGATTTTGCAAGGCAGGTGTCCTACTAACTCCTAACTGTCCTATGAGTTGGGAATACAAATTACATTGACTGATGAAGAGCAGTTATTCAATGCATCCAAAAGCATCAGACCCCTGCAGTGGCCAGAAAACAGCAGCACACCAGGGTTCCTACACATATTGTTAGGGGTTACTTGAGCAATGAGCAGTTTGCTCCTCTCAGGTCAGTGTAAAAAACACCAATGATCTTTTTGGCTAAGAATGTTGGGATGACAGTCTTGAAACCGGGTAACAATGTAGGAGGAATTCCTTCCACTGATCGCCACACCAGTATACTGTGGGCTGTGGATATAGTAATTATAGAAGGGGTTCCCTGAAGACATGAAAGTAATTTTAAAGGATTCCCTCATGGTAAAAGGGTCAAGAAAGACAGATCTTTAGGGTAGGGACAGAGTCACTTTAAGCACATCATATGGATGATTTTATTGTGGACATCTGTCCTTCAAATGCTGGTTATCTTTCTGTTGCTGACCTATCGTATTTTCTGGCGTAAAAGCCGACTTTTTAACCCCGAAAAATCTGCCAAAGTCGGGGGTCGTCTTATATGCCGGGTACTTACCTGCAGCTTGCTTCACGTCCGGCGCGGTCGAGTCCCCGCGAGTCCTCCTGTGCAAGCTGAACAGGAGAACGCGAGCCTGCACAGGAGGACGTGAGCCTGGATTGGCTTTCCAGTAGAGAGCCTGGATTGGCTCTCCACTAGAACACGCCCATTCATTAAGAAGGAGCGCGCCCATTCATTCCTTAGAGAAGTGTGGAGCAGTGTAGGCTCCTCCTGTATCCCTCCTCCAATTACTAGTACTGTACTGTTCCTTCTGCCTCTCAGTTCTCGCACAATAGCGAGATCTGACAGGAAGACCGCTGAATTAGCATGACTGGCAACTTGCATTTGCAGAGGCAATGATCAACATTATGAGTCTCCATTTACCCTTTATGAGACTGTCACTTTGCCTATTTCATGCACTGAAGCCTGAGTGTATCATCTCCAGGCAGTAACACCGTCATGTTAGTAGGAGCAGGGCGTCATCAGTGCTGTGTAAGTTCCAATATCATCACACACAAAGCTTACTCAGGGTTGGACTCCCAGCTCTGATGAAGAAATGAAGCAGGGGGAAGTGTAGTGAAACCTAAGTGGGTCAGTGGGGAATAAACTAAGTGGGTCAGGAGGGAACTGTCCAGAGACTTTGTCATTATTGCCAGTATGGAGAAAGTGCCAGTCTATTAAATAGGAATTTAGGGAAAACACCTAATTTCACTGTATGTGGGTGAGCTTGACATAGCAAAGAAAGGGAAGAAAAACACTCTATTGTAGTTTGTGATGTAGCCATTCTTCCCAGTCCAAATCTGGGGCAAAACAAGTGGGGTTGTTGTATTGCAGGCAAATGTTTTTGCTACATTTTTTTATCATACCTTGTGTGCACCTTTTCCTTTTTTTAAATTTAAGTTGCCTCTTACTGCAGTTTGCAAATATTAGTAGTTCAACCAGTTTGAAAACAACAAAAACATATATAGCCAGGAGCTAAAAAGGGCTTGTTGGAGGGTTCTGGCATCATGATGTGACACACGGTTCCCTGCGCATGCACGGTCCCGAGTCTGTGCATTTAGTGGTCCCTGAGCTCCAAAAGGTTGGGGACCACTGCTTTAGAGTAACAGTTACACTTTCACAACATGCCTTCATGGATATATCACCACTCTGACCCAAGCCGAATTGACACACAAAGGTCAGCACTTAACTAATCAATTGTTGTTGCAACTACAAAAATGTGACTGTGATCATTTTAGGCACTAATGTACCTTGAATCATTATTGTGTTGAAAGATGCATTTCCTCTTGAACTTTTGGAAACATAGCCCCATATTCACACTTAGATAAATTACAGCCGAACAGAGCATGAAACAAGATGTAACATTTCCATCACCATGGGTCGGTGATTTTCAGCTGAAATGCTGTCTTAGGTTTGTGGTAATAATGTTACTACTTCTGTGAACAGTCAAATCTATCTCTGATTTATCAGTCGAATGCACATTGTTCAAGAAGGCCCGGTCTTTGCCTATCTGTTTCATGGGTAACTGTAGTTGTGCTCCGGGGTGTTCTTTTTAGACAGCAAATGCTTTTTTCCTGGCACACCTCCTATGCAGTTTTATTTGTTGCAATCATATTATAATTGTGGAAGTATGCACCAACTATTGCAAGAGCTACCTTCTGATCCTGCAATTAATTTTTGGTGTTCTTAGGTCCTTTTTTTAGCATCAGTCAGATCTTTGTCTGAATTAGCTGGGACAGCCAGTCCTATAAATAAAAAATGTAGCAGTCATTGAAATCTTTGCCACCTGTAGATTTTTGTGCAAGATTTTAAAATTTCTTGCTAGACTCTTAGAGTTCTATTTATAAAACAGTGAATCTGACTTTCCCTTAAACATTCCCTCTTGGGAATCAGTTACTGCCATTGAACAACATGAATCTGGAAAATTTCCAGGAGGGAATATGTCTGATTTTCTGTTTTACAAATGAAGCCCTTAGTCATTTACAACTTTCTTTCTGAGGGCCTTGGAAAGCGCTTTTGATCTTGACATGGTGACACCACACATATCAAGAGATCACCAAACCTTTGATATCTCAGGCTTAAAAAGCATATTGTCACGTATAACAGGGAGGGGAGGGAAACAGAAAGGTGTATATACTACTAGGCCTCAAATGACTAGGGAAAAGGGAATGGTCACCCCTTGCAGACACCCTAACCTCACCCTAACTCCTAACCATATGAG
>NC_092862.1:123142313-123144208 GCF_032062135.1 Pyxicephalus adspersus | reverse complement strand
TATTGTATGTCACATTTAATTTCAGGCTTTGTTTGCATGAAGCTGCTTTCAGCAAATGACTGTACTGCAGATTCAGTCGCTTTCCCAACTGCTCCCATTCAACTGTATAGGAGCAGGTGAGAACCACTTTGTGGAAGCATTTGCACATGGCTGGGTGGGGTTGTTGCACAGTTTCTGGAAGCTGTATATTGCTTCTGGTCCCTCCTTTTCTATCTCTGGAGGAAGATATATTTCACCATTTTTAATGCATACACAGTGCACCTGTGGTGCATTTTTCCATTGCAAATTTGTGCCTGGGAGTGGCTGCGTAATTTTCTACTGCAAGTCTGAAAGATACCTAAATGTCTTACATCTGCTAAAACATACGTTTTTACAAACAGTTAAAATATGTATATATTTTATAATTATATATATAAAAAAAAACAAAACAATTTTTAGCTTTTACAATGACTACATGTCATCACAGATTCTCTGTACACATCATTTTAAAATTTGATGTGTGAATGCTCAGTACATGGTTGTGCATTAAACTCCACTCTAATATGGAAATGGCGTCTAAATATAGCACCGCTGATAAGCAGCTCATGCAACAAAAGGTTGCCTTATCTTTTTTCCCAGGAGTTTGTCATGGAAAGTGAACAGACAAACATGTGACAGACGGACCAAGGATGGGATTTCTGCTAGCAGCAGTCTTGAAATACAGCGTTGTGTAAATATTGGTCTGGTACATAGCAATAATGTTTTCTATTGATTCTGTCAAAATGCTGTCTGAGCGGCCTGTATAGAAAGATAGTGTCTTGATTAATGGCTAAATGCGCCTACAGTCATTTTAATTCCGGGACCATGTTGTGGCCAGGGCAAAACAAAACCCAGATGAAACAATTTCAATTTATATTATTAGTCAACAGAATTATTAGTATACAAAATACTTTATGACCTTTCTGGTTCAACTTTGTAAAAGACACTCACCTAAGGTGACAAGGCTGTATGCTGGCTTTTTTATTTTCACATAGCATTGTCACTCTTTGCTGAGTTCTGGGTCTTCAAGACTGCAGCTGCTGGTTGATAATGCAGCCACTACCCCTAGCATTGCCATGGCGGAGGAAAAGGTCCTGACCATAATATTGGCAGGAAGTGACAGGGTGTGCCAATCAAGGCTCTGACTCTATCTACAGCAATGGAAGGGCTGCTTGGATGATGGCCAGACTGGTTGGAGCTGATAGAAAGACTATAACTCAAATAACCACTCATTTCAATTGAGGTATACAACATCTCTGACTGCTTGACATGTCAAACTTTGAAGCAGATGGACTACAGCAGCAGGAGACCACACCAGGTGCCACGCCTGCCAGCTAAGAACAGGCACCAGGACCAGGTTTTCAGAAATGCTCTTCTGCATACCTCGGTTGTACCTAAGGTTTATTTGAGTTACTGTTGCCTTTCTATCAGCTTGAACCGGTTTTATCATTCCCGTGTGACTTTTTGCATCAACAAGGCATTTTCACCCAGAGAACTACTGGATATTTTCTCTTTTTTGGACCATTCTCTATAAACCCTAAAGATGGCTGTATTTGAAAGTTTCAGCAGATCAGCAATTTCTGAAATACTCAAACCAGCCCATCTGGCACCAACAACACAGTCGCTTGAATCACCTTTAATTCCCATTCTGTTGCTTGGTTTGAACATCATCAACTCATCTTGTCTACTGATTGGAGATTTATGTTCTTTTAGGTATTTATGTACCTAATAAAGTGGACAGTGATTGTATATGGAAAGGCAAACTTCAAAGATGTAATAAAACAGAATAAATCTGGAGAAAGGACTAATGGGCACTGTCAAGGAAATATAATACCTTTTATTTAAATATACGTATTTTCTATGATATGGATAATCCA
>NC_092862.1:123138709-123142027 GCF_032062135.1 Pyxicephalus adspersus | reverse complement strand
GCACAAATGATATAGCAGAAACATGGAGGTAAGATTATGAAAATGGATGCTGTTAGTAAATTTTTGGGTCTTCAGTTTGTCTTTAACTACCTAGTTTTTAATGGTGCTGTCAATTTTGTAAATGGTGCATTAGTGGTTTATTATTTGTATTTTCACTTACAAAATGGCATGGCATTTATCAATTTGCAACAAAAGGTGAGCTTTGGTGATTAACTGTTTAATCACATCATATGGCTGTGCATCTTTAGCATGTTTGGCAAAGCTGGGTCACCCCCGGAAGTAAAAAAAGATCCCTAAATGCAGGCGATGATGGCTTCTCTTCTGAGCTTTAAAGCTTATGTGTACACAAAGAGCTTTACTTGCCCCTATTTGTGTTAAATATACACCAGGACAGCAGAAGGAAGAGATTACTTATTGATTGATATGCAGAGCACATATCCTGTTCAGATGGGAAATATTAACATGCACAGAAGGAAGATGAATAGGGCTTGATCTATTTTACGTCTTTAGCAAGGTTAACAACACAGCAATAAAGAGTGCTTCCTTTCGTCGGGACCACTCAATTTCACACGAAGTGTTTCAGATATGTTGAAAGATGTTTCTAACCAATGACTTTGTGTTCTTTATCTTTTTTGAGAGAAACAAAAACTTGTATCAGATGTGCATCCAACCAATAAATGGGTAAAGTAGGAGATAAATTTTGAGAAAACTCCCTTCCATTGGGCCTGATTCAATAAAGCTCTCCAAAGATGGAGAGGATACACTTTCATCAGTGTAGCTGGGTGATCCAGCAAACCTGGAATGTAACTTGTCCAGGATTGAAAACATTTGCCAACAAATAGTAAATTACTTTTAGGAAATCTATTCCAGGTTTGCTGGATCATCCAGCTTCACCGATGAAAGTGTATCTTCTCCAGCCTTGTTGCTCTGGGCCAGTTTCCAGATTGGGACAAAGGTACCATACCTGGGCAATTTGTGTCACCATCTGTAGTCTCCTTGTAGGCTGAAAAAGCAAACTAGGGGAGATGGGGACAGAGTGCTGTCACCGTATACCAGGAATTTCCAGGAAGTTAAAAGAACTGAAATCCAATGAATTAAAGGGCCAGGCTTGGGACACTAAAGGATGGGGATGAATGGGCTTGATGATGATGGATGTCCTCAAGCCATCAAAAAATAAGTGGGCTATCTGTCTGCTTTTTTCTCACAGAACTATCAGGGAATTTCCTAAGACACAGAAAAATGTACTATAATCATATTATTATTAAAATCTTTTATTTATTTACAAATATTTAAATCCATATATCAAAAACAACTTGTTTCCATCATTATTCATCATATTTGGCTTAGATATGAACAGACTATATTGTCAGTTCACCAGGCCCCTGATTGAAGATCATTCTAATCCTACGCAACGTTCATAATCTATACCCACTGCCTTAGACATATACGGTATAATCTATACACATGGTGAATTATCAGAACAGAGAGCCTGATTTATGAAAGCTCTCCAAGGCTGGAGAGGATATACTTTCACCAGTAAAAATGGGTGATCCAGCAAATCTAGACTGGATCTGGTCCAGGATTGAAAACATTTGCAAATGATTTAAGAAATCCCTTCCAGGTTTGTTAGATCCCTCAGCTTCACTTATGAAAGTGTTTCCTCTCCAGCCTTTGGGAGCTTTAATAAATTAGGATCATTGTCTCAGACATATATAATCTATGTACAGTGTCTCAGAAGCCTGTTTTAAGCATTCAACGCATTTCACAGCATCAAATGCCGCTTTTGAAAAGAAAATTGAGGGCAACATCTTGTTCATAATGCAACATTAAGCAAACCCAGTACAGTATATTGTTCAAAGACTCATCCAAATTTCTGTTTGAGACCTCTTTCACCAACCTTATTTAGGGATTACACTCAAACATCATCTGCTAAAGTATTCCTATCGTGGGGTGGCATAACATCAGCGCAGTTCCCCTTGGATCAGCAGGCGTTCCTGGTGTGTGCTGCCCCATATGTGAACAGGTTCAAACTAAAGCCTTAGGCTACATACACACATCAGTACTGGTAATGCACGAGAATCTGACGCGTACAGCGCTCGTCCAAGGTCGTCCGTCCTGGCAGATCCATAAATGATGTATGATCATAATGCAAGTGAAGGGGAGAGAGCTCATTGGGGTGCCACTTTGTCCCCCCCTTTTACCCTTCATAGAGCAGAATGGTGCTATATGTACAGTGCTCATTCAGCCTTTTGTCATTGGAAAAGATCATAAAAGATCCTTTCCAATGACAGTTAATGAACGTGTGTACGTAGCCTTAGTTTGATATATAGATTTTAATAGTTGTAAATAAAATATGAAGATTTGAATAAAATTGTCATTTTAGTACATTTTCTCTTTAACTTTGGAAATTCCCAAATCTAGTATTTTCATATATATATATATTATGTTGGGACAACACTTTTATGTTTGTTACATTTTCTAACAAAAAGCTCAGAGTTTGCAGTGAAATAACAGCAAGCAGTTTCAGTGCAGGAGAGGAGCATGTGCAACTGTTCATTAATCTTTTACTCATTCTGTTGCATTTTTATTCTGGGACCACCTTTGGGACCATGCATGTTGACTTTTAGACTTTAGGTCTGCTTTAAATCTATTTCTTAATTTACTACCCTTGGTGCTTTGCCTTTACTCTGTCTAAGTGATTCCATCCATCATTCCACTTGACACTGCAACCTTGATCCATGTCATGCTTTATACAGTAACATTGACACAAGGATATTGATCTGACTCCACATAAATCCTGTATGTTTATCAATGTATTAAAAAATCAGAAATGTTTAGGCCTTTAGTCCACAGTTTAATACTTTATATATGATTAGATTTGCTCCTGATACTCTCTGTTTTGGCACTACCTCACTTTTTGCAGGTGAACTCATGCCTGTTTTTTGTTCTTTGTCAAATAACCTGAATGTTCATTACAGGTGACACGCATCAGCTCTTTATACTGGTCAAAAAATTGAAAATTACTTTGCAAATGTTAAAAAGCAAAAATGCATTTCTGTTAAAAATTAGAAATAAAGCTTTTATTGCATTGTCATTCACATGTTACTTTAGTTTTCAAAACATAATAGGAACAATTGAAATTGGAAACTATATTTCAGATTGCATACAGAAATCATTGTCTTTCTGCTCATTGTAGTTCAGCAGTTCTTTCATTTAGTTATGTAGGTAAAGCAGTCCGAAGGCACAATAGAACCTTTTTTTGTGATATAGGTGAGTTATTTCTAAAGACACCTTATGCAGGCTTCTTGCTGCCTCTCA
>NC_092862.1:123136460-123137849 GCF_032062135.1 Pyxicephalus adspersus | reverse complement strand
GAGCAGGATGCTCATTGGTCGACCACCTTTCGGCAATGCCGTCTGTAGCTTCACCTTTATATGCTGCTGCTAACATGTCACGTGATCAAAAGGTGTAGTTATGGACAGAAACAGAGAAGCTTGCTGTTTGGGGCTGTGCTGCATTTACCTAAATTCAGACTTTGGTATACCAAATACAACTTTAGACTTTAGCACCATTGCATTATTGCTGTGAGAAATTTTAATGTAATGGTTTGACCTTCCATTTCACCTTGTGTTCTTCTTTACAGTGTGTGCATATACACAAAACAATTGCCCCATAGTAATGTGCAATGGCTGCTTTCCTTTACCTCAGTATCAGATCCAGATTGATGGGCAAGCAGCAGCCATTTTTCAGAGTTTCTGTAGTTTTGTGCAGTGAATTATATGCTTGCTTTGTAACAAAACTAATTTTGCATTCCCATTTGTCATAGGAGTCTTTGTGCGTATATTTGTGTTTTGAAGTTGAATGACTCAGTGAGAATATATGCTGAGAATCACAGTACAACAATAAGGCAAATGTATTGTTCCCAAGAATCACTTCTATCTGTAATGATCCCATCAATCAGTAAGGGGGACCTTGCAGTGGATGGAACAAGCAGCTGCAATGAGATGTGGTTTCTATTGAATGATGTGAGAATACGTTATGAATGTTAACTAAATACACGTGATATGAAAACTGGAACATAAGTTTTGTTTATGTGGCTTGTCTGTTGGCTTTGGCAGTCGTATGGATTATGTGCCTAGAAAGAGAACTGTTTGGCACAAACAACGAACACAAACAGATATGGTTCTGCAGTAGATGGAACCTTGGGTATTTTACTGGTATATGCAAAATAAATTATAGTACAGTAAACTTGCTTAACATTACAAGAGGCAGCATCTTGACACAACTCTTTACTATTCCATGCTTTTTCGATGCAGTGTTCTTTCTATTGACCTATGGACCTGATTTTTGAAAGCTCTTCAAGACTGGAGAAGATAGACTATTATAGGAGAAGCTGGATGATCCAGCCAACCTGGATACGATACTTACATTGTGGTCATTGAGTGCATGATGTAGCAGTTCATAATTCCACCTTTGTGGATGGCTTAAACAATGTTTGGCATCATCCCACTTGCTCTGCTAAGTGGCGTTGGACCCAAAATTATTCAGGCACCATCAAATGAAAAGTCAATTAGCAGCAGCTCAAGGAACCCCTAGCAGCCTTTGGACAAATCTAATACATAATACATAGCAGCTCTGCGCTTAAGGAGGTAGGGGGAGGGAGAAGGCTACGCTCAACAAGTACAACATTGGTTTTATAAGGTGTTTTATACATATAAATGTTTATATATATATATATATATATATATATATATATATATACA
>NC_092862.1:123132951-123134714 GCF_032062135.1 Pyxicephalus adspersus | reverse complement strand
TGTTTTCTTTATCTATAGAAAATAGCCAGAATTATAGAACAAGACTGTCCCCTGGCAGCATTCCATAGAGAAGGAACCTTTGTGTGGATGCAATTCTCTATCTGCAGATGTTCACCACACACACAGCTCAATCAGACCCAGAGCTCTCCAATTGTCAGGCAGGATGCATTTTACTTATTTCAAAGTTATAGGTGTGAATCTTCAAGGGGCATGTTGACCTCAGGGTTATGATTTCCCTTTACCTATCTTCAGAGGGAGCACTGCTTTCTCCCAAAGAACAGAGATCCTTCTTTGCAGAAGTCGTACAGTTGTTTCTGATTCGCACTTTGGCTGCTTACTAAATAAAATACTGCACGACTTTGCACAATTTTTGTGTTCATGCAGCTGGGATCTGTGTAGCTGAACTGAACTGATTAGTTTAATTAGCCTTTAAAAAGACACTGTCACTTCCAACCCAGCCTGAAGAAAGCCATGTATGGGATAGGTGGGTTGAAACATTGATGCCATCTGCCCAATTATGATCCATTACTAACCAACACCAAACGTACAGAGCAGGAAACAGGTGTGGGTGGGTGATTGTATACAATGATCTTGCTGTAGTAGTTAGTTATCAGGAGTATTGGTGTTTACTTTACCAAGATTCCCACTTGGTTTTCACCCAGTATTGGGTAAGTTTTAGAATGAATCATTTTAATCTTTTGTATGGTTTCAATGGGGTTGATTTGTTTTGGAGTAATAGAAATTGCAGGATTGCAGGGAATAAAAATGCACTGAATATAACCCCATCTAAAATTAGAATATGTAAGACATACATACCTTCTACATACATATTTACTTATGGCTGCTTCAAGGAATAAAGTTCCAAGATACTAATCGATAAATTCTATCAGTTAGTGAATGGTTTTACAATTGACTACATTCACAATAAGAAAATTCCAAACTAAAAGATTAAAAGAAGGGCTTATAAAATTGTTTAAACTACGTGATCAAATTTTATATTCAGCTCATCCCGAAATGTGTTCCTGTGTACTTTAAAAGAGTTTGCTGGATAATCATATACTATTTCAGCATTGTGCAGTCATGTGTAAATGAAAGCCCACTCATAATGTATATCAAATTGTGGGTGATTGCATACAATTTCTACACAAGTGAGAGCTGTAGTTTAATATCAAATGACCATGATAATATCAGCTCCAGGTAATTCATGGTTATGCATTCTCAAGCAACCGTAAATTGCCTAAGGGCCATGTCACGCAAGTGGTTTTGTAGCAGCTACAGAATTGCTGTCTGTATCATTTTTGTTACTATGAACATTTTTTATGAAAAGTTAATTTACAATCAGTGGTAGATCTGTGTTGCAGTGATTCCAGCAATTTAACCTGTCCTTTAACTTAGCAATTTTCATTTTTCACGAAGGCCAGCTTCATGATCTGCTCACGTATTCCAGTGCTGCTGCTAATGACCATGTAAGAGATTTCTAGAGACATAGATATGCACAGTAGCCAGTTTTATGAGCACCTCTACTAGCCATCTACAAAAAGCCAGGGAAAAAAATGAAGTCTTGTAGCTATTCTAAATCTCATATACAAAGTCTATTTATACCTGCTTTAGATCTAATAAGATAGTTGGTCGTTAGTGTAGCTTGAAGACTATCGATAACATATTATAAGTAATCACCTAATATTATTCATCTCAACTCCAGCTGGTTTGCCCTTACATCTGTTAGAGCAACATATGGTCTCAGCAACCTTTGCTTATAACTT
>NC_092862.1:123121037-123132458 GCF_032062135.1 Pyxicephalus adspersus | reverse complement strand
TAATCACTGTGTAACTTTAAGTTTTACTGAATTTTAAAACAAAATGTTCATTGAAAATGCCAATACACACAGCATCCAGCTCATCTCCACTTTAATAACACTGCTTTTGTCTGACCGGGAGCTCCCCTAGGTAAAATACAAGCTTCTAACATGACAACTCTCTAGACATGGCAGGTACTGGTATTTTCAATTTAATGCAGCATTAAGAAAAGCAAACACTTTTTTAAAGCCTTGTTTGTTCAAAGCCATTCAGGTTAAGTCACTTTTAATGGCCAGATGTTAGTGGGATGCACAATAGGAATTCATGCCACTTGTCCTGTTTTACATACATGTGTATGATCCCATAGTGGTACTTGGTAATATGTAATGACAAAGGTCAGGAACTATTTGCAGTTCCAGGAATATGTCCTTTAAATTCTCAAATATACAATAGTTAGCTCAAGGCTCTGGGCTTCTTATCAGGAGTTCTGCATGCTTCTCTTCCTTAATAAACTGTCACATGGGCTCAGTCTGTGTGTCCAGATTGCTCTTTGTAAACTCTTTGCTGTGCACAGAACAGGCCGTTCCAATCATTTCGTAATTTTAAGAGCCTCTTAATAGCTGTGATTGAATGTGTGGTGTGCTAGATACTCAGACGCCTCCTGCTGTTGAAAGACACGCGTTACTGGCAAAAATAATAAACTGGCACATTGTTGTATAAGATATATAACCTGGTTTTAATATATTATAAAGGTGTGAGGGTGCGGTGCCCTTAGTCCACCCTACATTGCTAATGCTGAGCTTAAAACTTAACAAGGCTCCAAAACTTATGATGTATATCTAAAGGCAGCATTGGTGTGAACAGGCTCTTAAAGCCAACGTAAACTCAAATTTTTTACATTACATAAAAGGGTAGACAACCCTTTTATTTAAAGTAAAATTGTTATTTATTTATTTTTTTTAAGCGCAACACTAATTTTAAAATAAAAGGGTGCAGCACCTTCCTTTTTATGTCTTTCCTGCGGCGATCAGGACAGAATGGGAGTGCAAGGCCAATGTCAGGATACCTACGTTACGCATCCCGGAAGGCTCTTGGCTTCCCTTTCATTAATGGAAGAAAAAGTGCTGATCTCACGCATGTGCAGAAATTGGCAATCTATTTCCCCATCTATGTCACCGGATCTTGTGCCTTCGCAATGCGGGATTGGGTAACGCAGGAAGAAGAACCCGGAAGAAGAGAGAAGGTGTCAGCGCCTGGTGCTTCCTCTGTGCAGGGCCGAAGACAGATACTGGGACAACGCGGGACCCAAATGAAGAAACCTACCGATGGATCTGCAGGATTAAAGGGTAAGTGGGCTTTTTTTATTTTCGGTTTACTTCCGCTTTAATTAATAACTGATCCATATTGCTTGTTGTCTTATGCCAATACCCACTGATCCATGGATGGTTTATTGATATGACTGCCAATGATCAATTATATTTTACATGCTTGGCTAGAAAAAGAGAGTCAGTGGCAATGTTATCAATTAGATAGGCTGATGTGATATTTCCATGGATTTGATAAATCATGCAATACAATCCCTGTTATGTGCAAACATCTGGCGAAAGTGATCAGTTTTAAGAACCAGGATTCTGTGAAAACCCATCTACAAACAAAACACTGACCCAATGGTTGCAAGAAAGAGAAGTATGATTTTTTGTAGCCTTCTTGTAACTTTATAATTTGTTAATTTATATGAAATGTTTTGCATAAAATAGAGAAACAATTCCTTATATCTCTTTGCCTTTTGACGCATCATTTTACTACCCCTTGGCCCATCTTTTGTGTATATCTGCATCCCCACTCCTTTTACCCCCCCCCCCATGGTGCCATGATTGTTTTGAACTTATAAGTTAGGGTACATACACTTTAAAATTACTGTGTTACTCGTTTTGATATTGAACATACTAGTCAATGCCAGCAAACCATTTCATTCACGCATGCATATTGTTTCTTGCAGCCCCACAGTATGGCATATTGGGTCTAATTTGAAGTTCTGCAAGGCTAGAGAAGATAAACTATCATAGGAGAACCAAGATGATCCAGCAAACCTTTTATAGATTTCCTCAAAATTATTTGCTATTAAATGTCAAATGTTTTCAGTCTTGTACCAGATCCATTGCTGGATTCCCCGATGATAGTCTGTCTTCTCCAGTCTTGGAGAGCTTTCGGGCCCTTAGTGTATTAATATTAGACTGAACAGTGAACATACATATTAAGGAGTTGCACTATATTTAAATATGTCTTTTATGAAGCCTGTGATATAAACATGGTATTCTGGTGCTATAAGTGTGGGATGCACTGACACCTCTTTTAAGGTGTGAAGGGGATTCTTACCATGTATCCTATCTACAGAAACCCTGCTGACATGGAGGGGTGAAGTGTGAATGGAAATGTGTTTTTGATTCTCTTGTGACACTGACTATGAAGAGCCGGCATGTTTGTAAGGCTGGAGGAGGGGGTGGTATTGAAGGCAAGATAAAAATAGCATGCAGGGTATGTCTATAGTGAAAGCGGATGTTTTGTATTTTACAATGCTACTGATTGGCCGTATTTATATTAGTGATTGTGGAGCACATTTACCAGCAGATTACGGTGTACAGTCTATCCTTCATATCAATGATTTATTATGTTTTTTTTAAATAATATTTATTTCTTACGGTTACCATCACTCTAAAAAAGGGTTTTGTCCCTCCATCTTCTCTGTTGGGGAAATCGTCTCCTACAGCTTGTTTTGGTGACCTTTTTCAAGAAGACAAGACAAGAAGACAAGAAGACAGGTCAAAAACCCCAATTATTCATATATTCCTCATTTTTTTTTTGCCAACCCCTACAAATCTATAGACAAATTGTTTAGAACCCATATTTAAATAGAAGTTCATGAAAGACAAGAATACACATCTATACATATTTGTCTTCCAGTATTGTGATCGACCAAACCTTGTACTTTTTGTTTTTGTGAGATACTCTTTTCTTATGTGTGATGTGTGATTTTTTTTATTTTCTGATACTAACAGCATGTATTGTTTTTTTAACACTGAATACAAACCTGAGATATTGCCACTTTCTTGCATATCTATCTAACTAGGAGTTCTAAAAAAATAATTTCAACTTTGTCAATGGAAAAGGCTATTAATGCCACATAATAGGTTGTAGCAATGTTTTCTGTTATGGGGGAAACCTTTAAAATAAATTTGGAAATCTTCACATAACCTGTTCTTTTATCACTTTATCCATGGGTGACAGTATATTAGTGCAGTGGTCAGTAGGAAGAAGGCTTTTTACAATAGAGAAGATTTATTAAAACTCTCCAAGGCTGGAGAGTATACACTTTCAAACCAGCAAACCTGGAATAGATTTCCTAAAAGTAATTTGCTACTTGTTAGAAAATGTTTTAATCCTGGACGAGATCCATTCCAGGTTGCTAGATCACCCAGCTGTATTGATGAACGTGTATCCTCTCAAGCCTTGGAGAGTTTTATTAAATTAGGGTCATTCCTGGACAGTTTTTAGAAAATGAGCAGACCAAATCATTGGTGTCAGATAAACTGACTTGAGAGACACATGTTGCCCTTTGTTGAAGGAACCCATAGCATCTATTTGGTATTTGATACTATACATGAGATTGTTCTGAGCACAGAGTATTCAGAACAGAGTCGGGGGCATTTACCAGGAGTTCAGTTACAATTATCACACTGCATTTGAAAGAATAGTAAGGGTAAGGTGACATGAACAAATGCTCACTCTATGGGCCTGATTTATTAAAGCTCTCCAAGACTGGAGAAAATACACCTTCATCGATCCAGTAAACCTGGAATGGATCTGATCAAGCATTCAAAACATTTGGTAGGAAATAGCAAATTACTTTGAGGAAATTCATTCCAGGCTTGCTGGATCACCGAGCTCCTCTTATGAAAGCGTATTCTCTCCAGCCTTGGAGAGCTTTAATAACTCAGGCCCTATGACTTTCTTTACAGAAAATTGGAGAGTACATTTCCCAAGTTGAGCTGCAGATCTTGGAGCCAACCATTGGTCTGCAACTCACCAAAATGTACATTTTCCAAATTAATCAGGTCTAATACAAGACAAACCCATCCCTTCATTGAATGTTAACAGAGAGAAAAGTCCCACAAACTAACATGGACCTACATGGTCCTTGCTGATTAGTAACTTGGGCAACCAATATTTGAGCAACTTTTGCAGTCTTTCTCCTTTCTGGATGGCTAGTCTTAAAAAGTGCCCCCTTGTAGATGTCACTATGTAAAAAGCATAGAATGCTTGAGAATGTCAAGGGCCCTTTACCTTTTTTGTGGGAGTGGAGGAGAATGCCCGGAACAAATATTTGGTTACGCTTCCTCTCTCCTGGGTCACACTTTCTCCACTTTCTTTTTAATATGAGGAAACTCTTGAAATAACTTGCAGGTCTTTGGGTATACCCTGCTATAATTACTATATCCACAGCTCACAATATTGTGGTGGTCAGTAGGAAGAATACCTCTTACATTACTGGCCAGTAGGAATATCATCCTTACAGATAGCCAGAAAAGTCAGATGTTTCCGTGGTTTATTTGCTAGGAACCCTGGTTGCAAAAAACTGTTCTAGACTAAACAAGAATTGAAAACTCAGAAAAAAAGATTTTTGCTTGGAGTTGGGCTTGTTGGGCTTATCACTTGCCAAAATTAGTTTCCTAAAAAATAATGATCAGAAACATATATACTTAAGCTTTGTTTCATATAGTGAGGGCTAAATGCATGTGCACACAATTCATGCAATGCAAAGGATTAAGCCAACAAAATTACCCGTCTTTTAAGATTTCATTTTGATTATGTTGCACATTTATGCGGGTATGACATGAAAAGCAACACAAGTCATATATGATTACAGGTTGCTATTTTAGATTTTTTATTAGCACGTGTTTGTGTTTCCACTTAAATACAAGTGATTTTAGTATAATTGCAGGAGAAGTAAGGGGTCGTGAGTGATTCATTTCTTTATCTAAGAACCAGAAAAGAAAGCTTTCAGACTGTTGACAACTGATTGCCATGCATCAGGTAGCTTTTAAAGAAGTGGTCTTTATGTAGGATAGGTAGCTTGTCACATATTGCAGGGTAGAAATATGTCTAATTCTGAGCTGTGCTTAGTATTGATTTGCTATGCATGCAGGCTGTAGTCTGACCTGAGCACCCACTGTTTCTGTTATATAAATTAAAGGATAATACCGGTAATTTTGACATTTATAAAGTATATTTCCCCTGTACTCAAAAGACTCAAAGGACTTAAATGTTTTTCAGAGCAAACCCACTCAAACACAGGGAGAACATACATACTTTATGCGCGTGCTTGGTGTCCTGGCCAAGATTAAAAATTAGGACCCTCGTGCGGAACGGGAGGAATGTGAACCACTTAGCCACCATGATAACTATAGATTTAGACCTCCCTCCCCTTCATAAGTATATGGAGATCAAGAAAGCACTTCTTAAAGGAATACTGTAGAGAGAGAATATGGAGAGCATCATTTCCGATCACCTCTGAAAATGCTAGCTGCCTGGCTACTGTAGTATTGTAATGGAACCACTACCTACTCAGACATGGAACTAGAAGAATCGTGAAATCTCAGATCTGCATTATGTTCCTAGGTCAGAAATTCCAAGTAGCTGGCCATTCTGTAGGTCACAGCAACAGCTGCTTAAAGAGGAACTAAATGTGTGATCAGGCAGAGATTTTTACAGAAGGGGACAGGTGATGTCCTATCTGTAATTCTTACCTGCCCGATTGCTTGCTGGAGCTAGTTAAAGTTGAAGCTAAAGTTGCCCATGGGCAGCTCCACATAGTTTGCCAAGATATCGGCAATCCTGGTTTCCTCTGCAGTTGCCAAGACTAAAAAAAAACCAATGAGTTACCTCATCCTTGTCCAGCCAATCAAGATAGCCAAAAACCGCAAGGAGGAAATGAAGAAGGAAGAAGATGGCGACGTCTTGCGATGGAACGAGATGAGTATAACAGGGTTTAATTCTGCTTTAAAGACAGTAATGTAGGGGCTAGGGGACAGTACATCCATTGGAATTTTGGCACAGACCTTTCAGTGACTGCAATTCATCCTTTTCTAGCACAAAAATGTTAAAAAAACAGGTTGACCAATAACACAAGTAGGGCAAGCATTTGGTAACTAAAAAAATATCTTCTCTTTTACAGTTGAAAAGAACATAAATGTTTGGTTATTTCCTTGAAATGGATAGTGGTTCATCGCCTTACTTTATCAACGGCATAATCACAGTCTCTTCTTAGAAATGCAGTGTTTTAGGATCCCAAAGCTCCATGTTGTTTTTATTTTTATTCTGTGCAGCTGCAGCTTTTTATCAGATGCCTCCTACCTGCTGCTGAATTATATGAAAAAGCCACAGGCATGTTAGTATGTGACACTGGGGAGCAAGCACAGTTTTTGAGGATTTGTTTCTTAATAAAAGCAATTTGAAGTTTTTCTGCTTCTTTGCCAAGTTACAGCACAGAAAACAATTATAAACCCTGCTAGGATAGGACGGAGAATAAAACAAATTAGTTAGGGCAACCAGAGAAAAAAAGCACTGTTTCAAAATGATGATCCAGTATATAGAGTGCATTCCAATTCCAAATTCTCTGATTGTATATAATGAACCCCTCAGTGGCATACAAGAGTAGAGATAGCACAGATAGTAGATAACCGAATAGGCCCTAGTTAGTGACCCCCGAGGACATGGCTGAGCCAAGTTAAAATACTTGTTCATTTAAGCACTTGACATCAAAAATATTGTAAATGCTATAAACTTTTATTGACTGCTATCTTCAAGGACACAATGCATGTATTGTTGTAAGTATGTTAAAAATTCACAGTATTCACAGTAGTGATATGGCAATGGACTGCGTAATAAGTTGGCGCTACATAAATACAGGTTAATAACAAAAAAGCATTTTAATGTACACCAGATCACCTTCACTTTATGGGCCTGATATAATAAAGCTCTCCAAGTATTATTATTATACAGTATTTATATAGCGCCATCATAATACGCAGCGCTGTACAAAGTCCATAGTTATGTCACTAACTGTCCCTCAAAGGAACTCACAATCTAATGTCCCTACTATAGTTATATGTCATTAATATAGTCTAAGGTCAATTTAGGGGGAAGACAATTACCTAACAATTACCTGGGATGTGGGAGGAAACCAGAGTACCCGGAGGAAACCCACGCAGACACGGGGGGAACCTGGAAACTCCATGCAGATAGTGTCCTGGCTGGGATTTGAACCTAGGACCTAGCCCTGCAAAGGCCAGAGTGCTAACCCCTGAGCCACCATGCTGCCCAGTATGGAGAGGATAAACTTTCATCAGTGAAGCTGAGTGATCCAGCAAACATTGCTCAAGGAACAACTCCTGGAGGAACCCTAGTTGACAACACTGCTCTAAGCTATTGGTAACTTTATGATTGATTCAGTGACATTCAGTCACATGTGTATGGCCAACCTTAGGTGCCTCCCTGCCTAGGTGACCACACAGTATTCAAGGAGACATCTCATTGGAGTCAAAACCAATATTGATAACCCATTTTTGAAAAATAGTTTTGGCTAAAGTTGGATTTTGAAGCGGGACTAAAGTTCCACTTTTAAGTTTCCATGATCTGGCAGGTCATTATTGAAGAAAGGGAAATGCCATGTCCCTTCTGCAATAATCCTTCCTACCTCGCTGATTGCTCTGGGTATCTGGCAAATAGCCAAGCTGCACATGCACAGAGCAATTTTGGCTTCCCTTGGGCATATTGGGAATGAATGAACTCCTACTCACCTACTCAGGAGTTAGGTTATCCCCACCTGATCAACCAAGTTGGCTGAATAATATCTGAAGAATAGATGGGGGCACCCTTTGTGGGAACGGACAGGGGAGTATCTCGGGTTTAGTTCTGCTTTAAAGTTACTACATACAACTTGAGAAATATCAAACTGTAGTTATTCAGTAAAACAGTAAAATATAGTGATGACTTCATCTTCTTTTTATGTTTATATATATTTTTATTAGCTGTGAAATTGTAGCTGTTTATATTGTTTAGTTTAGTTTTATAGCACCACATAAATACTCAGCACTGCAGTGCCTTATTCAAATGTTTACTGTTTATCAGTTATTGAATTTTGTTTCCTCACTGTATGGGTTCTTCCTTTAATCTTCAGAAAATGAATTTAGCACAGGAAAAGCCACCACTGTAATGCAGGCACAAAGCAGTGCGATCANTGTTGTATAGAAATCATTTTTTCTCATATATATTTATGACGCATGTTCAGAATTATTGTAATAGGCTCAGAGACGTTTTATTTTACCTGACAAAATTTATGACAGCATAAATGCCTGTAGAATGTTTTCAGCGTGTTAAAAGGTTAGTAAGTAGCTCATGCAATTCAATTTCATAGAATATTGTTCAAAGAAGACCTGAATTTGTGAAAATTATTTTCTTATAGGAAACATCTAGACATAGTAATTGTGCTTGAAAATATAAGCTTTATATAGAAAAGTAGCAGTACATTTTCTGGTATGTGATTGTTCCTTTGTATCCGTCCTGGAGACTTCATAGCTGTATATCTGCAGTTTTTGATTTGTTAGTTTTGCAATAATTTAAGTGATATTTAGTAATGTCACTACTGTGTTTTCTTTTCTCCTGATGGTTTGCTAGAGAGAAACCTCTAGCTGAGGATCAGCAATGCAAGGACCTCCCGGCTTGTGCATCCTTTATTTTGTATATCTATGTTTCCACATTTACCTTCACCCTATATAGAATTGCCCCACAGATTATAAGATCGCCAGTCATTAAGCTTTGAAAAAGCTGAATGTTTTTCTAACACGTTTCATTATTGGGGCCCTTGTGTTATAGTTGACTGTGTTAGTGTCACATTTTCCTCTTCCTCGCTAAAGCTTAGCCTCTTCTCCCCTGCGCATGTGGGCAGTTCTGACCCTGGGTGTGCCTGCTCTTCCAAGTTTTGATCAGTTTTGCCCATCCTGCCAGCCAGTAAAAAATAGCCTCTTTACCATTTCTGGCTATTTAACTAGTTTAGACACAGCATTCAGCGTTGGTGTAACATATCTACACTAGAGCTGAGCCCCCTAACTCCGCTGAGCATTTCCTTTACCCCTGATGATTAATTTAGTGCTTTCGCTGTCCAGTTCCTGTGTTAACCCCTTGTTGCCCAGCCAGCTCCCTTGTGCTGTTCCAGTGTTCCTCTGTGTCTGTGATTATTCCTGTGTCATTTGTGCCTCCTGTTGGTTCCAGTGTCTCCTGTGTTCTCTTGTGTCTGTGGTGGCCCCTGTGTCACTGGTGTCTATTTCCTGGATCCCTGGTATTTGAACCCTATCTTGTGACCTGACCTCTCTTGCTTGCTGCCTGCCTTGACCGTGGCCTTCCTTGACAATTCTTCTGCTTAGTGATTTGGTACCATGTATCATCCTGCTCACCCTGGTGTGCCCAAAGACCGCATCCTAGCAGTAACCAGCAGCGCAACATCCTCACCACTAGAGGCTCTGTAGAAGACCTGGTTACTGTTTGGACTCGGCGCCTTGGCTCTTCCCAGGGCTCACACAATTTCTGTGCAAGCCATAGTGCCCCCTAGAGGTTCTGTCCCCCTAAGCTTGACAGTCTGATGTAATATAATATAATGATTGAAAAAAACATGGTGATAATCAGGCTACCAAGAAAATTGCATTATCTGGAGACAAAAATATCTGTAGGCGAAAACCCAAGGAAAAAAATATGCTTCTGCATTATGCTAAACAAGAACAGGACTGTGCAGAAGCTGTGCAGAAGTAATGTTTTGTACACAGTACAGAGAAATGATTGCATTGGTTATTAGAGAAAAAATGTTAACGAGTGTTTTGATAATCCAATATTCCTTATTGGTAATCATCTAAGTATCTTGCTAAAACTTTGCCTGCATGCTACTACAGAATGGCCAGAAAAATGTGTTTTTATCCCCAGGTGAAAAAAGGGACATCCAAAAAGTCACTGAAACAAAAATTGGGTACCTAATACATTCCATACACAAGAGGATGATTAGTCTGTTAGTCAGCTGTATATTGCCTTAGTTTTTATGCTGAGAAATAGGGAAAGGACAGAGTTTTTAGCCAAGCTGAAGTGACTTCTAGTCTGCATATGATAAAACCAATTTTAGCTTTGAAGGAATAGCCTATGTTTCTTACATGGAAAGCATAGTGGTTGTGTACAGGATTTTTTTCACTTGGGTAGGTTAAAATAGTTTAAAAATAGATAAATATAATCTTCATATCAATATCATGTAGTCATTTTTATCCAACCAGTATCTGGGATTCTCTGCTTCTTTTTGTGAGGGGAAAAAACATTTCTTTATAGAGTTTAGTAATTTAAGCTCAAGTACACACCTAATCAAATGTGTCAAAGGTATTCATACATTATCAGATAGATTATGCAAAAGTTTAACCAGACTTCACTAGATGGAAAGAAAGTTACTTTTCCTTTGTCATCTTTTCAGCTAAACCTTGGTAATCTGAGAATTCTTTATGATGTAACATATTTTGTATTGATAAAACTTTAATGATCTATACACATATGTGTCAACACTAAAGTTGGTCCCACAATGTACCTGATTTAATTTAAGAGTTGCTGGGTCATCCAGCAAACCTGATTTTTTTTTATATAAATCATTCACTATTTGTTAGCAAATGTTTTCAATCCTGAACCAGATTCATTCCAGGTTTGCTGTATCACCCTGGTTCACTAGTGAAAGTACATACTCTCCAGCCTTGGAGTGCTTTAAAAAATCAACCTCAATCTGTCTTTACACCAACTAACCAAAACTTGAACAGGATCTTTTGTTGATGGGCATGGTGCAGGTCAGAAGAAGGTCACAATCGGGCTAAATGAACCAGTCAGTGAAATCTGAACACAGAAATGTGACAAATCGATGTCAAATGCAATCTTCATTTGTCCAGTGAAAAAACTCTAAAGACTGTAGCCACAGGTCTTCAGATATACCGCTGTATGCCCCTGAGGACTATGGCTTTTGCTGTAGCAGGCAACTGAGTAAATGTCAGAAAATTCTACTAGGACAGCTCAACTTTATTTGGGGTTTATCAGAGTCTCTTTAATTGATGGCAGGCTGTGCATCTAAGAAAAGTGAATGATGTAATTAAAACAAAAGGTGCTTCAACAATGTATTAGTTTAAAGGTTTGCAAATTTATTCATCCAGCTTATTATGTGGTTTAGTTTTTATATTTTCCCCCTAACAGATTTGTTTCTTGTTCAACTGAATCGTACAGGTCATATTAAAGTTTGGAAATAATTTATTGGGATCTCTTTTTTACATCACAAAAACCTGGCATTTTAACAGGGGTGTGAACACTTTTTATATCCA
>NC_092862.1:123118513-123120754 GCF_032062135.1 Pyxicephalus adspersus | reverse complement strand
CACATAGCATGGTTGCCAACCATCTGTGAATTTATGGACATTCCGTATAAAAGCAGAACATTTTGGCGTGTCCGTGATGTTTGCAATTAAGCAGGGACTGCAAATAGCCCTAGCTGTTATTCAAACTGAACATGCATGTACTCACAGAGAGATTTCCCAGCAGTTGTGTTTATAATGATAATATAATATTAATAATGTTCAATATACATGTTCAAAGTACAAAGTGGAAGATTACTCAGTATCAGTGAGAGTCTCTCTTTTTGTAAAATTGCCAGTCTTGCACTCCATAACCCTATGGCCACATGTTACAGAGAGGTAAATACTCAGTGACACCTGTAGCACCTCAGTAATCATTACTTAAAGAGGAAGTAAACCCAAAAATGCAAACAAAATACACTTACCTTCAATCATGCAGAGCAGATGATCAACCGGAGGTTTCTTCTATCTGGTCCCGCGTCCTCCTGGCATCCGTCTTTAGGCCGGCATGCTAGGCACCAGCATCTTCTCTCTATTCTTCTGGGTTCTTCTTTCTACATCACCCATCGCAGGTGCGAGATTGGTTGACGCAGACGGGAAAAAACTTGCCGATCTCACTGTGTGTGAGATGTGTGAAACCAGCAATTTCTTTCCCTTTTGGTGAAAGGGCTCCCTCTATGCATGCCCGAGATGCTCAAGCATGCTCAGAACGAGCAGCCAAGAGCCTTCTGGGATCCGTGACGTAGGTATCCCAGGAGGCTCAACCGTTCCATTCAGTTTTGACCGCCCAGGCGATCGAGAATTAAGGGGGCAGTGCTGCACCCTTTAATTTTTTTTTTATTTTTTTTTTAAATAAAAGGGTGTTGCACTTAAAAATAACACTAAGAAACAGAATTTTTACCTTACATAAAAGTGTTGTCTACCTTTTTATGTAGAGTGAAAATTCTGAGTTTAGGTATGTTTTTAAGGCTGTTTCACTAACATGGTAGACAGCTCCGAGCCATCCCATTTCATGTACTGCTTGATTTAGTTACAGCACTGACCTGCCCTGTCCTGGAGACGGCTTACATGTTCTCACTATCTTGTATCTTCACTGGGTACTTCTTCTTCTATATATATATAAGAATAATAAGAATATATAAGAATAATGTATATATATTCTAAGGCCTCTCTGCAGATGCGTAAGATATGCATTTTTCCCCCCATTGAAGATAAAGCTTCTTCTAAGCATGCCTGAGTTCGGACATATGCAGATGGAACAGCCAAAAGCCTCCTGGGATGGGTAATGTGAGTATCCCAGGAGGCTCTGCGCTGCCATTTTAAGTCCCCCCCCAAAAAAAGGGTAATTTTCACCCTACATAAACGGTTGTTTACTTTTAGTGAAATGTCCACTTTAACAGAAAACTAAAGTACTGGTAATACTTAAGAAACAAGAAAAATAAAATAATACTTATACCTTATATAAATATATGGTATAGATTGGTTAGATTGTAAGCTCTTCTGGCCAGGGTCCTCTCCTCCTCCTGTGTCATTGTTTGATTCTGTCTGTCATTTGCAACCCCTATTTAATTGTACAGCGCTGCATATTATGTTGGCACTTGTTAAATTCACTTTATTAATATTATTGTTACAGTTTAGTAAGATAATAAACTAATCAGCATAATTGCTTTAAGAATGTGCCTTGTTTAATTTTGCATTTACATGGGTTTTTAAAGCAGAACTAAACTGAAAACAAAAAATGACACTTACAACCAGGCGCCGCCATCTTCTGTCTTTTCTTCTGTCTGCTTGGTACGTCACCCAATCTCGCACTGTGCAGGTGATATCTCGGGTGACATACCCACTGTAGAGGGGAAAAAAAGGGAGCCGACCTCACTGCGCTTGCGTGAGATTGGCATTACTTTCCTTTATTAGAAAAAATGCTCCTTCTACGCATGTCTGAGATTAGGGCACGTGCAGAGGGAACACCCAGAGCCTCCCGGAATGAGTGACGTAGGTATCCTGGGAGGCTCTGTACTTCGATCAAGATTGAAAGGCAAGGTGCTGCACCTTTTTCTTTTTTTTAAAAAGGGTGTTGCACTGAAAAAATGAAAAATAATGAATGTTTACCCTTTACATAAAGGGTTGTCTACCCTTTTATGTAAAGTGAAAATGTTGAGTTTAGGTACGCTTTAAGTACAATTAACCCATCATATTGACATTATTCTTAAGTTGCAAGGACAAATACAAATGCGTTCAGGGAAAATACATTTTTAATTGGCACAC
>NC_092862.1:123072504-123117386 GCF_032062135.1 Pyxicephalus adspersus | reverse complement strand
TTCAGTTTTTATTCTGTCACCAAATCAAGCCTCTGAAATCAGTGCATTGAAAATTAAAGCTGACCTAAACTCAAAAAAAAAAAAAGAAAAGAAATATAATATTTTTAATGTTTTTAGATCTGAATATGAATATATTTGGTGTGGTATTTGATGGTAGACAACGGTGTTCATGTGTAAAGGGACATATTTTATATACAGGGCTGGGCTGTCCTTTAAATACAGCCTTTTCTTTAATATAATTCCTTATGTTCTAGGGTTACAATGCTTTGGTGGTAGGCTTCAGGGGAGTGTTACCGATATTGGGTTGGGTTCTGGTCTGACATCAGCCTCACAGAACTCAGTCCACAGAGCTCAGACTAGGGGAGTAAAAAGCAGCACAGGAAGCCAACCGGTTGTGCTACAGTCTGCAACTTCTCCTATCTCTGTCAAAACAAAGGTTGTGAATGGGCCAAGGCTTGTAAGAATTATGTAACTGCAGTAAAAACAGATCTGTTCTCCCGCCCTGTCATATAGAGTTCTGCTGTGTGGCAGAGTTGTGTAAGGTTTAGGATGTGACTGTACTTTACATCCCCATCACATTTAATAGATTGTCCCAGAAAACTCTATGGGGCTGTAATATTATAAAGATGTTTCTTCTGCAGAGTGGAATATAAATAAAGTGGAACCACTGACCATTGTGTCTTGGTAACATGAATCTAGGGAGGGAGACGGTAGGTTCTGTTGGGTCAGGTAAGTGACAAGCATAATTATTGCATTTTAATTGTAAGTGCAGTTATCCTTAAAGTGGATCTATTACCCGAATATTTACTTTACGTAAAAGGGTAGACAACCCTTTTATGTCAGGTAAAAATTACCTTCTTTTTTTCTTGGGTGGGGTGTGGTTAAAACCTAATTTTTTAAAACCCCTCCTGGGATACCTATGTCATGCATCCCAGGTCTTTGGCTGTTCCTTCTGTGCACGCCCAATTTTGGGCATGTGCAGAAGGAATTTTTTCTTCAATGGGAAAAAAAAACCTGACAATCTCATGCATGCGCAGTGAGATCTGCATGTGAGTTAGATAGATATGGCTGGCAACAGATTTTTTTTCTGTGGATTGGATTGAGGAACAGATGGGAAACTGAGTTTGCCAACAACAAATGCACAAAACACTAGTAGGTAATGAATTTTATACATTACATATCTTTTTACTGTTCTGAAATTGCTTTCACAATCTCTTGATATCTATAAAGCATTACCTAGATGTGCAAGTGGAGAAAATTTAAATGATTTCACAACATTTGTAAGTACCTGAATTTAACCTTCTATCAGCATATTACACTGGGGGGTGGAGGAGAAGCAAAAGCATCCGTTGAATGCAAAGAGTTTGTTCATAGCAGAAAAGAGCAGAGCAACAGGAAGTAAGCTAATTAATGTGCTTTTTACTCATTTAATTCATTTTACTCATTTCCATTTTGTTCCAAAATTTCTCATGTGTAAAACTACATTTGTAGCGCAAAGTAGAGATCAGTTATTTGCAGCTGATAGATTTTTTTTTTTATTTTACAAATTTTTTGGTTAAAATATATACAAATATCTGCAGAAAAAAATATCTTTAATGATGAATGAACTGTTTCTTTGGTGTTTTTCACAGTACTGTAACTATTCAGTCTGGTCCTAATTAGTTTAGTTTAGGTCTAATTAGGCTGTGTACACACGACTTTTGTCATTGGAAAGGATCTTTCACAACCCTTTCCATCGACAAAAGACTGAAAGATGCATGAAGGAGCGCTGTACATACAGCACCACCCTTCCCTATAGAGTGAGGAGGTCGGAGAACGAGCGAGCTGCTCCCTGCTGCACTCTCTCCCCATAACTTGTATTGCGGCCATTCGCGTTCCTCGTTCATTGATCCGTCCTGGTGGACAATGTCAGACAAGCGTTGTACACATGTCATATTCTTGTCCGATACTAGCCCGGAAGTGTTAATCAGACGGGAGTCATCTGACGCATGTACCTAGCCTAAGTAAATGGCCACATTCAACTGGACTTGTCCTTGTAATGTTGAAGATGTTTCTTGGCCTTCTAAACTGCTTTAAGCTGATGAAACAGCTTGGAAGGCTGCTAGATGTCTTCAACATTACAAGAAAATTCAGCCGTGTGACTAACTACTACTATATTTAAAATGACCTGGATGAATTAGAACCTTCACAAACAGTAGGGGTTAGACTTTATTGTTTAGGGGTTAATGTTAGCAGTTGGTTAAGGCATAAGTGTTAGGGTCAGGTGGAAGCTGGGTTGCTTCTATTTTCCATCAATTCCTGGCTTAAAACCTAACAAGAGGTAAATTTAAATCACAAGTATTCCATGAGAAAATTACCCTTTGTGAAAGGGGCAGCACCAGACAAGGGCTCTCAGTGGAACAGTGGAAGCAGGTTGCATCTCAGGAACAGTTAGCGGGCTTTACTGCACTTTTATTTAACTAAGAAAACATTCTGCCAATATTGCAGTTTGTCTAAATCTAAACAACACTTTTCAGGACTCAGACTGAAACTAATTAGGATCTCATAAAAAAGTTGATTTCCCATTATCAGACACACATTCTGGCCCACCTCACCATGTGTATGTGAAAAACATAAGTGATACATATATATACTGTCCATAATCCAGCCAGTGCCTCCATTCCTGTCCTTGTGAAAACTCAAACATTTGGATTTTCACTCATGTTGGGACTAACCTAACAGATGTTCTAACCCTTCTGTGCTTTACCCAAAACAAAAAAAATGGCTTTAGATATATTTATAGGGTAATTTTAGGGTAGGGTTTTAGGGGTTGGATGAGGTTTGTTTAAAGTGTTCAATTATTATTATTATTATTAGACAATATTGATATAGCACCAACATATTGCCAATGCTGTACCTTAAACAGGGGTTGCAAATGACAGATACAAACAATGAAACAGGAGGAAGAGTTTACAATCTAGGAGAAGGGGGAAGTAAGCTCTTCGGGGCAGGGTCCTCTCCTCCTCCTGTGTCACTGTCTGTATCTGTCTGTCATTTTCAACCCCTATTTATTGTACAACACTGCGTAATATGTTGGTGCCAAATAAATACTGTTTAATAATAAGTAGTGAGGGTTAAGAGACAGAAGGAGACATGTAGGTGAAAAGATGGGTTTTAAGAGCTCTTTAAATGAGCAGAAAGTAGAAGCAAGCCAAATAGGACGAAAACGGGAGTTCCACAGACTGGGGGCAGCCCTAGAAAAGTCTTGAAGTTGTGCATGTGACGAGGGTATGAATGAGGAAGTCATTAGTAGGTCATTAGAGGAGGGAAACGCACAAATTGGGGAGTATTTAATTTATGAAAACAATTGAAATGAAGAATTGTAAGATAAGCTTAATGTTAAGATTCAAGGCTTATGGTGCTGAAACCCTTTAACTATGCTTAATCTAGTGTTGATTAGTTCATATTCAATATACATCTTGTACATAAGCATCTTTGTTCTTTGTCATGTCAATTAGTACACAGTATTTTACTTGTGACACACTCATTTGTAACTGTGTACTCTTTTTTTTGCTGGATATACAGTAAGAGAATGATGTATAACCCATTTCTAAATACAGTAGTAAAAGGTTTTTCATTTTCTCGTGCATACTAAACATACTGTTTAGCTGTCTCTAGGGGCTTGTTACTAGATCAACCACTATAATCTATGGTGCAGATCAAATATGTGGAGTTTGTTTTTCTTGTTTGCTTAAGTGATAAAGTAGAACAAATGATAGAACCATATTTTCTGGGTAATTGCGTCTGCTGATGCAGATTACATTTTGCTAAACAAAATCACTCCAGTCTTGTCTTATTGAACAACTAAAGACAAAGCACAAAGGTCAGTAACAACTAAAGTCTTGTCACACATGAAATAGTATAGGTGAGGCATGCAACACCTATTATCAAGCATTGAAATGCAGTGTGTTACTGTTGTCCATTTTTTTTGATCGAGCACTAATACAAGAGAATGTGAACTCGCTCTATTTGTACAAATACAAAATGAACACCGCAATAGGCTGCAGGGTACTTGGTTTGTTAACTCGTATAGTTGCTTGAGCTTTAGCACCTGTTGACGCAAAGAGGTGGTGTAATTGGAGCTTACAAAGAAATAATAGCTGCTCTTCTGTAGTTTTTTTTTAATGGAAGTTTAGCTACCAAGAACAACTTATTAATCAAAACACATTGCTGCTTAGGATGGTGGAGATTTCTGCATTTGCTTAGTACAATGTTTGCAGCTTGTGAGATCTAACCTTAACGTAGATGTACGATATTTCGGTGATGAAGGTTAGTACACCATTAGGGAAACTGATATGCTGGATTTTTGAAATAGAACTCTAGTCACATGGAATAAACTGCCTCATCCTCCCTAAAGCTTCCTCAAATCTTAAAAAATCAATTCCTATACATACCATTTTTCCCATAGTCATTAAAGTGGTTGCTCCTTCCTCTTCTTCTGCAACAGTTCTTAAATTGAGGGGTGCTGAGTGCATCTATGCTTCTAACTTCTTAGATCTAAAAATAATATATTTTTTTCATGGGTAGAAACCAAAACCAAATGCTTCATATTTACAAGACAGATCTTCTCCTCTCCCCAAGGTGATTTCTCTGTTTGTCCTGGTTATGATTGTTCATGGCAGATCAGTTCTTACCTTTCTCTTTGGGAAAATTTCCTTCCACTTTCTCTTGTGTCTTTAGATCAAGTGGTAAGGGAAATCCTTACATCCCCTAGTCTATCAAAAAGTTTGCTTTTACATACACTTTAACACCATGCTTGATGGCTTTCTGACATGGTTAAACCAGAACTAAACTTCAAAAATAAAAAATTGCAAGCACACAGCTTCTTTATTCTGCAATAAAATGATTTTACCTGCTTGTTCACATTTTTTAGGAAAACTCCCCTCACCTTGCACCATTGTGGGTTCTTGCATCTTCACTGGGTTCTCTTCCTCCTCTACCATTAATATAGAAATGTTTTTTCACAGTGCGAGGATATAAGCTGTGGAAAGCTCTACTTTGTCATATATGAAGTAACAATGGCAAAATCAATAATGTACCGTATTTTTCGGACCATAAGACGCACTGGACCATAAGACGCACCAGTTTTTAGAGAAGGGAAATGAAGAAAAAAATATTCTGAAACAAATAGTGTCCTAAAATATTTTATGTGCATTAAAAACCAACAGCACAGTCATAAACACATGTAATCAACCCTGTAAAGTAAACAGCAGCATTTAGAACCATTATTAACATTATTTATATTTATTTATTATATTAAAATCATAAATTATAATATAATACATAAATATAAATAATAATTTAAAACAATAATGAAATAATAGACAACAATGTAATCTAAAAATAAAATCAAAATGTACGGTACTTTTATTTTTATGTTGTGTGGTGTTTTTGTACTGTAAAAACCATTTAAAAGCAGATTACATTGTAATCTGCCTTTAAATTTCCCTCCCTGACACACCCCCATACTTCACCAATCACATCACTGGAAGATGACTCATCCTCCGAGTGATGTGAGGGGGGGATTTCCCTGCGTGCTCACACAGACTGAGACAGATACGGAGGCTGGAAGCTGCTGGCATGTGTGGAGAGATACATAGCATAATGCAGGATTTCTGCATTGTGCTATACATCTCTCTGCAAGATGCCAGCAGCAAGCAGAGCTGCGGACACCTGGGTGAGTATTTCCTTTCAGTTGTAATCCGATTGTCATACTATGTATGACAATCGGATTGCAATATAACATTTGTTTACTTTGTGTTGTGTACGTGTGTTGTGTATGTGTGTGCTTTCCTGCTCCCAGCATGACTTTGTCAGCCAATCATGCTGAGAGTGGGAGGACGCAAGATACCAGAGTGACAGGAGTCACAGTCACTCTGGCCGCGCTGGACAGGAGAAAAGCCGGAGGGGGGGCTACACAGGGGGGACGGGACAGCGGCTGGGGAGGATACCGGAGAGACGGCCCGGGCACAGAGGCTACATTTGGACCATAAGACGCAGGGACTTTTTCCCCCCACTTCTGGGGGGTCTTATGGTCCGAAAAATACGGTAATTCAGAAAATATCTAGAAGCCTTTCTTCACCACAGGTAATATATTTGTGTTGGTCGTACTCTACCATTCAGACATCAATCAGGGTTGGACCTGTAGTAATTCACAACTGTTGGATATTATTAGTCTATATTCTCTTTGTTCAGACCTAATACCAAAGCACCTACCGTAGCAGAGAGATGTCCTCCAGCATCTACCTCCTTGATTCTCTGGGATATCATGGGACAGAATACAGAGACCTGTAAATAGAAGTAAATGGATGGATACAAAACTAAAATGTGCTGTGCTCATTTGTTGAAGGAAGCTGAAGAGTAAGGATTATTTTTATGGCTGGCATATAATAATATAATAATAATATAACATTTATATATATAATATTTACGGACAGTGGTCATCTTATTCAGTTCAATTCATAAAATACTTCTATATTAAAGCACATTACATAAGACAACACTCAAATTTAATCATGGCCACCTAACACTGTGCAGTTTTAGGCTTCAGGAAATTGGCTGCACTATGAAAAGGTTGGTTGTGCTTGCCTTCCAAACCAAAATGTCCTTGTCTGCCCCTCAATTACTGGTAAAATATTACTAAGCAAAAGCATTGGCTTTGTTCAGGCAAACACAGCCCAGCAAAGTTTACCTTGATGTGTTTAATGCTATAGTGCTTATTCTAAAGGCAAACAGGGTTGAACAGATCTTTACTGGGTTACGTTTATGCCTTAATATATTCTCCAACTAAGCATCATTGCTAAAGAGATGCAACAGTTCTAGGAGCATTGACCAATTAATTTCAAGTAAAATATACTTTCATTAAAGTCCCCACTCCTCTGGTACAGAGGAACCACAAAGGGCAATGTTAGGACATCTCTGAAACCCCCTTATGAGAGAAGACAGGAGATGAGCCTCAGAGTCCTAATTAGAATTTATTAGCAATCATTAGTTTGGCTCACTGCTTTAACATGTTTCTGTCTGCCCATCTCCATCTGTCTCCTGCAGATCTTCACACAGCGGAGCTGCCATTCTCTAGTGTCTCTGCTCTAATAGAAAATAAGTATTCATACAAAAAAAATTGGACTTTCCCAGCACCTGCAATTTCCTTGCTCTGAGAGCTTTTATTTAACTTTCCTGCATACATTAGAAAAATAATTTTCTGTTAAAGTTGAAATACTGCCATTTTAACAGCCTCCTCCACCTGAAGTCATGGTAATGGTGCTCGCTATCATACTACTAATATCATACTACATAATATAAACATACCAAATGATGAGCCTATTTGAAATGTCTTTACAGATTCCATGATTATCAATTAAAGAAAACGTTTCTGCATATAAAAAACACAACACTGATGCAACTCTTATTGTTTTAACTTTAAAGAATAATTAAACTACATATGACTAGTCACCAACTTCCAACTGAGACTATGATGTAAAATCACATAATCAGAGATTTTCTTCAGTGAAAACTACGTATCAATATGATCAATAGATCCTAAATTATAAAAGCAAATGTTGACTTAGTGATTGGCTTTGCCCCCTCTGTTGTCTAAGCTTTCCTGTTGGTGTTAATGTTATTATTTTTACACAGTATTTATATAGTGCTTACAGTACGCAGCGCTGTACATAGTCCATAGTCATGGTATTAGCTGTCCCTCAAAGGGGCTCACAATCTAATGTCCCTACCATAGTCATATGTCTTTAATACAGTTTTGCAACTGCAACATGAGATGGAAATGCACAAGTAAAACAATGTTTTTTTTTAAAAGTATTTAGAACATGTTAGTGATGAAGCAAAGGCAATTATAGTTCAGGGCTGCTTTAGCTAAGAAAAATATATATATAAACTATACATCCTATTTATCTGGATCTATTGAACACTATTAGAACCAAAATAACTTTTCACTGAAGGTGACTTCTGCTTATGGTTTTTTATCGTATGCTTAACTTGAGTTGTCCATGTTATTGACATGTTTAAATAAAATGGAGAAGCCTCACAGTTTCATAAGGTCATCCTAAAGTGCTGTGACCCTTCATTTTACATTAGCAGTTCATTGTTATATCAACATTGACAGCTGCTCTTACCTTAAGGTAAAGATGTACATGGACCGGGCAGTATACAAAATGATACATACCAGGTCCCAGAAAACGTTCAAGTTAACTGAAAAAAGCAATAAAAAAAAAAGAATTTCAGCTACTAAAAATCTGTCTACTCACTCTTTATTGCTCATATAGTTATACCATTGGCCTTTGTCCCAAAAACAAAAACAAAAAAAAACAATAGTAGCTAGATATGGTTATATCGCTTTATACCACATTGAAGGACCTGGATATACCTAACTACTAAAAGTATCAGGACTGAAAATGTTAGCTTGAGCTGGGACATTTTCAGTAAATTAATAATAAATTGATCTATTATATTTTTATGTAAGGTACAGGTAGCAGTTTTAATGTATTATGCAGGGACACTGATCAGCATTTAATGCATAATACATGCACGTTTATTTGTTTTGTAGGATGTGCCTCTCCATGCTTGTGTGTATTTTCTCTTGAATTTAATACATGCATGCAGGATCCATTGATTGAAGACAACATAACGCATTTGACTGAACCAGGTCGTGCTTAGTTTACGAATGGGAAGGATTCAAGCTGAGCTTGCTCTGGACTGTAATCCGGCATTTCGACTGGTCTATTTCCTGTGATTTTAATTCCCAAATGACTGTTATGTGGTCATGATAAGATATAGCACAGGAGAGTTTTATAGTTAACAAACATAGACATGACAGAGATCATACATTAACTTGACAAGAGAAGGGGAATATCACTGCTTCCACAGACCACCTGCAGATCAGAATAGGCTAGCGCAGATTAGAATGTGAAGATTTATTAATGTTGAAATGTGTGTCTAAATATAGCACATCTCTGCCTGTCAGGAGATGACCATTCTGAGCAAACCAAATAGATTTTTCCAACACTTGTGTCGAAGAGAGGTGGCTCATATCTTTCCAATTACATGACAGTCCAAGGCATAGATAGAAGGTTTCACTGAGGGCAACTACTTCAGGGTTTATAAATCAATTGAAATATATGGATATTGTGTTTCTTTATAATGTTTTCTTAGCTGGAGAACAGGAAAATATGAAATACAAATTAAAGTGGTATTCCACACAAAATCTCCAGTCAGATGTTGCATTTTATACAAAGAATGCAGACTTCTGTAAACCCTATTACTTCACTACTGTATTGATTTCATCTGTAAAATTAGTTGTTTGGATGTAAACAATAAAGGATTACTCGACACGTATCCTTTAATTGCTCCCTTCCTTCTGTACTTATTGTTGTCTGCTAGGTCTCCCACAGCCTTCTTTTAAAAAGTCTCCCACACCAGCTCACTTGTCTGATAGACTACAAGCATCACCAAGTCCCTTCCCAATGATCTGTTCTGCCTTTACCCAACTTTCAAACAAGTCAACTCTTCTCAGCATCATGTGTGGGTATTACCTAGGGTAAGCGACATTGTATTTGGTGTGCAGTGTTCCCTAGTGTAATGTTTAACATTGTTGCCTCATATGTCTATGGTCATGGATTCAAGACTGTTCAGTGATATTTTTTATCATGTTTCGCTGAAAGTAATTCATGATGTGGTGGTAAATGTTATTGTTTAATTACTTCAAGGTCTGCACATGCTGGGCAATGTCTTGCCTACCACTAACCTTTGTATAACCATGGCCACGTAATGCAGAACTGGAGAAATATTAATTAAAAACAATACCATTTTATACAATATTAAAATTGCCATATGTTACCAAATATGAGTTTTTCAGCACAGCTAAAATGTTACCACTTTCGAAATTAACACCTCAAAACCACAAGGTCTTGTACTGTATATATTAGACAGTAACACTAACCATTATACTAGAATAATTTTAACATATATGAAAGAATTAGATGCCTAAAATGTTCATTAATATTGTATGTAAAAAAAAAAACATGAACTATTACGTTATTTATTTCAATAAATTAATAATGACTGATGTTTTCTTCATTGCATACCAATTAAATCCTTCTCTAACTTTAGGAAAGGTACACTGTCAGCTAGCGTGTTTGCAAAAGTAGCTTTACAGCTACAGAGCAGTGACAGAGGAGAGGAGAACTCCCCTGTCACCGCCCACAGATCTCTTTCCTTCTCCTCCCTAAAGGCCCCTCCTCTTCCCGCAGATTTTTTTTTTAAATTGTCTGGACGTTATAACATATGTGGAAAATAACGCATTCTTTTAATTAATGGACGTAAAAAAAAAATGAATATTAGACTGTGCTTTTATTGGGTAAAAATTGAACTTCATCCTGGTGCAGCTTTAGGTTTCCATGGCTAGCCTGATACTTCAACATTGGTTTACATCAACGTCTACATAAAAAAGAATTGAACAGATGGGCTGTACTCCATAAGATAAATTCCTTTACGTTTTATTTAGATCCTGACATCTTGGTGCATGCATAAACCATTTTTGTTTTGTGCATTAATGTGCATTGCATTAAACACAACTAAACCCCGGATTACTGACGGATCCCTGTTCTCTAGCAGGGCGCTGCCATCCTCATTCTTCTCTACTTTCTGAAGACGATCCTTGGCCATCTTGATTAACCATGTTAGGGTGACTTAGGTCCCTGCGCTTCTCAATCATTCCCGGTGCACCCAAGGGAAACCAGGATGTGCCGGGTTTGCTTGGCAACTAACACTGAACTGAGAAGCCCATGAAATTTTGACAGCTGGGTGGGGATCGGGCAGGTAAGTTCTGTTTTTGCAGAAGGGATATCGCCTATGAATTTCTGCAATACCCACCTGCATGAAACACAAAAGTTACACCTTATGGCAGCCAAATCTAATAAATGAGCTGGCAGCATACCACAACATCCAAGATAGAAGATATGCAGCATTTTCCCATAGCAGTGGATACCAAAGTTCATAGTATGTGTTGTGTGCTAATAAATGTAATACACATATTTCTGCAGCCCACTTCAGTGGTAACATTTGTATTTTTCTAATCTTTTATCTCTCTCTCTCTCTTGCTCCAGAGAGAGACAGAGAGAGAGAGAGAACTAAGGGGTCAAATTTTAACTTTTTATATACTGTATACCATCTTTATAAAACACACATTAGATAATTTAAAATATGCATAATGTTATATAGTGTCATGCATACACGTATTGTAATAGGGTTCTTTTAATGTTTTGGTGAAATAATTTCACTGATGAAGCATTCAGAGAAGCAATTGGTTAAACAGAATGAAACGTAAACCAGAACTTGTTTCTATTAATGTGTGCATCCTCCGGGCTCTTGTACGCAGGTGAGACCTCCCTGGGTTGTGGTTAGGATGACACTATATTTGTTAATATTAATATTCATGAAGCATATTTCTGTTTAGGCAGCCTAAGCACAGCTGTGAAAGCCCCAGGGACACCAGCTTAGACATTTTGCACTTATGCACCCACTAAATTGTCAGATCTCCTAACAGAGAACTAAGATTGAGTGCTGCAGTTGCACATTGTCAACATGTGCCAGCAAAATAATCTCACACATATGTAAATTATATATTAACATATTTATTTTTGTATTTATTTAATTAATCATATATAATAAATATATATCTCACCTAAACTCCCCAATTCCAGCGTTTCTTAAATGTTTCACCAAAATTACCCATTTCCGTTCTGGCACCCGTACACCCCCCTTTATGGGGCAGATCCCTTTTGTACATTTTTGCTATTGGCCAAACTTGGTTGCCAGGGTAAACTGCAATCCAGGCTTACCTTGCTTGTGCCAAAGCAGAGGTTAAAGCATACCTAAACTTAGAATTTCAATTTATCGATCGCCTAGGGGATCGATAATGAATGGGGGGAAAAGGGAAAAAAATTGCAGATCACACCCATGTGCAGTGAGATCGGCAAGTTTTTTCCAACCTATGTCACCCGATCTCGCGTCTGGGTCAGATGACGTAAGAAGAAGAACCCGGTAGGAGAGACAAAGATGGCGGCGCCCGGAGTGCCAGCCCTAAGACGGATGCCGGGACGACTAGGACCAGATGGAAGAGACCTCCGGATCGATCGCACTGCCCTGTGGGATTGAAGGTAAGTGTATTTTTTGATATTTAGAGGATTTTGAGTTTAGTTCCTCTTTAAGTTATCGTGGCCAATCAGGATGGCCAAAGATTGGAATATGAGACGAGATGGCGGTGCCCACAGGGAAAAGTTGTGTCATATCAATGGGATTAGTTCTGCTTTAATACGGTATTACAGTCATTCTTTTTTTTTCCAATCTTCTGAATACCAGAATGCCTTTTTATTTTTGATACTTAGTAAGGTTTGTAAGATGTATAGACCCTCCCACTTAGGAATCAATCTGGAAAGGATATTGGGAAAAAAAACAGACTTTTTTCTCAGAACAAAATGTGTAGGAATCTACAACAAAGGCTTTTTCTTGGCAATATTGTCTTGCAAGCATTTTATTTTCTTTGCAATCTGTAGAGAAAAGAAGGTATATTAATATTGTTTTTCATGCAAGATTCACCCAACTTTTACACAAAGGGCTCTATTTATAAAACATGGAATCTGACATTCCCTCAAACATCCCCTGGTGTGAATCAGTTACTGCCATTGAAATACATTGACCTCGCAGATTTCCACTAGGGAATGTCTGATTCCCTGTTTTATACATGGAGCCCAAAGTGAAAAAATTGGATACAAAGTAATGATTACAGGTCCATAAATATTTGGACAGAGACAACTTTTTTCTAATTGTGTAAAAAAAGGCTTTAGTTCCTTATATTTTTTTTTACTAGTGTTAGCTAGTTGTAATTGCAAATTGTAATTTTTACTTTGTCCCATTTATATTGACAATAAAGTTTCTTTTAAAAAGTTAGCATAATAAACTCATAAAGGCTTTTTTAATGTTTTAATGTTTTAATGTCACAAAGAAAATGAAAAGTTTAAGTAATAATGTAAAAAAATAGGAGCAGAAAAAGGACAGAAAATGAGGAAGGTATCAAGTGGAGGAGCAAGCTATGCAAGTGAAGATGCAAGACATATCAAAAATTACCTCCCATGTATATAGATGAGGATGTGTAGTAGTCCCAATGTCAACAATTCATCTGTGGGATCCTGGTCCTCTGCCATCCCTTTCCCACGCTCCATCCCTTGTGCACTAAGTCCTGGGAGTAACTGTATGCTGGGAAACACAACCAGTCTCCCGAGGCTGAGTGGGCACTTGCTATAGATAAAGAGTGCGGCGTCAGATTGGGGGACTAATGTCTGGCCAGTACTGTTGCTGGCCTTACACCCACATTTGTCTTGCTATTTCTGGAGCACACTGGGACTCAATAAATCTGAGGCATTCTAATATGCACATATAGAGTTTTTCAAGAAAGCTGAGGTCCATATTTGTCAATTGGCTCCTTGGGTTGGTCATTGACCACCTATCAACTACAAAAATTCACCGCAGCACAATGCGCAGTACAGCAAGCCCAAGTCCAAGAAAAATGGAATGGGTCAAAGCTGCATTTGTGGGCTTAACAGATCATGATGTTAGCTGCCGTTTATAACATAATTGTAAAGAATGTTAATTGTCTGGATGTAAATTTGATCTTTAGATGTCAGTAGTGTCAGTCACAAACTGAAAACAATCATGCAGATTACTGTGTGACAATTGTCTGAACACTTGAGCTGCATCCTCATTCTGGGTCAGGAATTTAGAAGGTATTAAAGGCAGAGGATCAGAACCAGAACCTATTATAAAACCTGGTAAGAAACGGCAGCTTCTATTCTCACTTTCAGGAAATATATTATTTTAATATACTGTATTACATAAACCCAGGACTGCTAATATTCCCCAAATACAACTCCTTTCTCCTGAACATGGCACCACACAGATCTGTGAGTTGCATTATATTCCAAATTGGAGAAAGTACCTGAAGCACGATGTAAAGCCTACATGGTCTATAGCTTGCTCAATATTTATCAAATTATTACTGTATTTTTTTTGTTTAATCTTCGTCAAATGTTTGATCCATTATCTCCGTATTCTTTTTTTTTTTTCATTTGAAAAAGGTGAGAAGGGCATTCGCCCTCCTGGGAATTGGTGCGGCAAGCAATTACCATCACACAGCGAACGCATTCTGCAGAGTGCACATTTTACCCATACTTTCACCTCTGGTTCCCCATCACTGCTTTTTGTACAGGTGCTTTGCTTACAATTATTTAATGAGCATGATGTATGATTTAATTGGCTTGGACTTCAATTAAACATCCGTACATCTTAAAAGCCAGCATTCTGGTGAAGCTTCACAGAGCCTGGCTAATATAGGTCATAGAAAAAAGGCAGAAACTAGATATTGCTAAATTTATTTTATTACATCAGCAGTCTCTTACAGCCATGCCAACTCAACTGTAATTTGATGTTGACTGTTTTAAGCCCTTGTGAATTAAAGCAAAAAGTAAAGTTCCTATAGAAATGATTAAAGAAAAAATCCAAAGTCCAAAGTGAGCAGTAATGAATACATGACATGAAAACATTTTATCTTCAGGCTGCTTTTAAAAGAATAAAGTGCATGACAAAAGTTCAAAAAATACTAAAGCCAACCTGAAATTCACAAAAAAATTGCACTTAGGGCTCTATTTAAAAAAAAAGGGAATCTAACATTCCCTCAAACAACCAGGGAATGTTTGAGGTAGTGTCAGATTCTCTATTTTATTAACTAAAGCTTTTACATTTTTTTCCTAATTAAGAAAAAAGGAACAAAGAAAGGACTTTAGTATGTATGCTAATGAATATGTACAGTTGGCTGAGTTTTACACTTGGTTGAATTGAAACTTGCAAGTATTCATTACTCCCAATGACAATGCCTTCATGTTTTTGTCCTCTGGAAGTCTGGTTCCACCTTTGTTCAGGTATCATGCACAGTCAGCATCTATTGTGCTGACTGTATTAATATTCTGGCCACTAAATGACATGGCCACCTTCAGAAATTTCTGGATCCCATACTGGGTAAACTTTTTGATCAGGACCCGGTACAGAAGTACCCCTTGTCCCTTCCCCAATGACGGTCAAAGCTGCTCCGTAGTATTTATGTGAATTGCTGTGTTTATAGGCTATAAAAGTAGCCCTGTGATTATTGTGAGCTACTAGAAATTTAAAGTCACATACCTGGCATTCATGGCCTGCAAAACAAACAAATTGGTTTAAAAAAATCAGGAATTTCGTTATGTAGACTGGTACAGATGGGGTCCAGACAAACTATTTTTCAGTATGGATTTTGTAAGAAAGAGGAAGGTTATAGTTTTTTTCTTTGTCTTTCATTTCTGTTGACCTTTCACTGGGGCAAAAACAAATTATTAAAAAAAAACACGTTTGATTCAAAATGCCTGGCCATTGCAGCCATATATAGCTTAGTATCCCCCAATAAACAAATCTGCACATTGTGATACTGTGTGACGGCTTCTGGGGTATCTCTCCAGGAGATGAGACAGCTATATATAGCTCATACCACTAAGTGACTGAAATTCTCTATTCCCACCTTCTTCTAATATTCAAATAAAAAAATACCTTATCATCGTCCTTCATTGCTCCTACTGACATTTTGACCATGGTCTTCCTCTGAGTCTAGTGTATTCTCAATTTAGGTTGGATGGCTTGGGATGATGTGACTATTGCTTTGAAGTCTCTTTTAAAATAAAAGCCTATGCTAGAAATATTTTTAAAATAGGAATTAGGTTCCATTTTTAAAAGAACAGAAACATATTACATCATAACATAGCTGTGTTGCTACAATGCTTTAAATGCTTTAAATTTTCTATCTACATCTTACATAGATGGTCTGCATAGTGTCTACTAAAGCTATTTCTTATTTAATACAGTTTGAGTAACATGTTGTTCCCTTGATTTTTATATATAGATGTACTGATAATGTTTTTAATCTAATTCCTTTGATAAGATCCAGTGTGCTTCCATATTAATAAGATAATTCAATAAGAGTCACAGCACCAATGGGCTTTTAGCGGTCAGATCACCTCCTGACATTTGGTCTCTGCACACTAACCTTGGAAAGTATGCGTCAGACTCTCATACTGTGGTATTTTAGAATCTTCCTTTCAGCCTAATAAAATGTATAATTCTTCTGCCAATGTGTATAAACAGTGTTTTTCACTACTGACATTGCAGATTTATTAAAGCGAGAGAAAGGAAACTTATTACAAAATTGAAGTTGTTCCTTCTAGCCAGCAATTCTTTATTTTATTTGTCCATAAAATAAAAGGGAAAACATGATTAGTTGCTGCTGGAAACAACTTTCATTATGGTTACTGCTGTTCTGTATTCAAGTTCTGAAGTCAGGCGCAGTCAACTTCTTGTGGTCTGTTTATGGATCTTTTTACACAACTTTTATCCACAATTTTTCACATTGGATTCAATTGGAAAACATACTAATCAATTTTCAATTCAATTACAAATCATTAATTTATACATTTTCTAAATAAATTCAATGTGAAAAATGTGTGAATTTTTGGTAAATCTTGGATAAAAACATTATTAAATAGACCAACTGGGATTTTCATATTTATTTTACATATTAGGATCAGGTCACTCCTGATTAGTTCATATACAGAAACACTTCTTTCACTGGTGGTAGCTCAACTTTAGTTTCCACTTTAAATTTCCACACCAGCCACTTTTCTTTAGTTTTCGACAGAGGTAAATCAGAAGTTCTACTTTCAAAATTTGTGAACAGACAGGGTTAAGGCAATGTCTCTTCTGCAAAAATGGAAAGGTAATGTCCCTTCTGCACCAAGCATTCTTACCTACCTGATCACTGTTCTCTACTGTTAAAGTATCACCGAGCTGCGCATGCGTAGGATGCCAGAATACCCAGCACATTCTGGATTCCCCTGCTGCTGCTAAGACTGAAGGAACTCTTGAAGGAATGTCATCCCGGCCAGTAAAGATGGACGAAGATCGAAAAAGGAAGAAACGCAAGTAATTGAAAATTTGTCATTAGGCAAATAGAGTTATTTATTGCAGAATAGACATCATCCGTCCCTTCTGAAATAAAGGACCTGCTTGATTGCAATTTTTACATTTTTGGGTTTAGTGCCTTAAATTTTTATCAGCTTTCTATCATTGACCCCAATTTCTGGATCTTCCTATCCTAGTGAAAACAGGAGGATGAGCAATAAAAGTATTTATATAAGTTTTATTAACACTTTCCCACACTACGTAAAAAGGTTTTTCTTTTCACCCATCGCAGAAAAGTCATTGATTAAGAAAAAAAACAGTTTTTTCTACCTGTGGCCATTGCAGTGTATTGATTTTTATTACAGCTACAAATTCTTTTAAAACATGTAAACTGATGTGGATGGAAATCATTACAGCTTTGGTAAACCTGCCTTCATCTATAATTTCTGATCTCAGCAGTCTCTGCTTTGTCAAGTCATATATATTATTTTTAGTAAGTCCACTTGTGTGAAGTAAAATTGTGTGACTCATACAGGTTAAATATGTAGAACAATTGCAGCCATCAATATCTCTTCAAAAAAGCTGCTGTTAAATTCTTCACTGAGCCGCGTAGCTGAATGATTGCATTGAGCACTTTTGGTTCATTGAAATAAGTGAAGCTTATGGTGTTTTAAAGCTGAACTAAACTCAAGTTTGCTTACTTGCCAAAAAAATTCTTTTAGTCAAAATAAAAAATGTAATTTGAAGAACAAGTTATTATTTACTATCAAATTTCTTATCCTTACCTTCATCCTTCTTGGATACTGAATTCACGCAAGTTGATGAGCCCAAGCCAGTACCCCAGTATTGGAAAAACAGTGAGCCATCGCCATTCATCAGCATCTTCAGAACGGGGTAACAATGGCAGCCCCAAAGCACTACATTAAAGTAAACTTATGTGTGGTTCCTAGTGCCGACTTTCACTCAAAAACTTCTAGCTTACTGGCTGTCATTAGCTTTCCAAGAAAATTAATTTGCATGAACTTTTGGGTGAGAATCTGCATTTTTGCACTGGCTGGAATGTATGTTCAGTCACAGAATAACCTTTTTTCTGGTAGTTGACTTTGAGCCAAACATGCAGATCAATGTATAGTCTTGGCATAATTTCATCAGGGCCAGAGTAACGCCTATACACATTTCAGTGAAGTGTCAAAGTCTTCAAAACCCATAAGAAAATGAGGGGAAGATGGAAGTACCAGCAGTAGTGGGGAACATGGACATCACACTGATGAGATTCCTTTAATCATAATGTAAAAAAATGCTGTTCAGGAACAATATGGCAAAAGTTCCCGAGGGCACAGATTTGAGAGCTACTGCTAACGTGCAGAAACCTCTAGGTTCCTAAAATTTATACCTACTATTAGCTTTCTTAAAATAAGTGACTGAGCGTTTTAACACAATGTTTCTTCTAGTAAGTGAAAACAGGATTTTATCGAGAAATACAGAATCTGTTATGCTCTCAATTGTGAGTGTAAAATAACAGCTCAGCCACACAGTATAAATATAACCCTTGAAAGTGACTGAGGGAAAACAGATTTATCTTCTTCGTTAGGGCATCTACAACATTTTAAAACTTTGGTAGTTAGAAATTGGTGGTGGATTTTTTTTATTTGTTAGCCATAAAAATTTGGATGTGTAAAGTCAGTTATAGTTGAAACTTAAGAGTTTGGTTATTAACTGGTGCTACCCAGAATCTGCTATTATCCCCTACTGCACTATAATGAAAATGTCATTACCTTGTATTACCTGCAGAACATTTAGAAGCTAATTGTAAGCTCTCTTGGCCAGCCAACCATGTTGACTTAGTACACCTATCAGCAATACAAATATTGGAAGCTGGCTAAAGGAACAGTACAGGCACCTAGAGATGACTGCACATGCATTCAAACTTTCATTCCAGAGCTTAGAACCCCAACCCTTCACTTTGATGGATGCCCTTAAAAGATAATATGGCATGGGAGTTGCCTTAAAGGTTACAGTAGGCTAACCTAGTTTACATGTGCACTCACAATAATCAAAACAAAACCCTGAACAAGTAGGCAGTGTTTGGTGGACTTGAAAACTTCTGAAATCTAGGACAGGTGAAAACCAGGAGGCATTATTCCTGATACCTTAAATATACTAGAATATTCAAGGGTTGGTTAGTGAATATCTCCTTCATTCCTTGCCTCCTTATGGAGACTTGTGTTATATAAAATAATTCCCATTTCCACCTAATGCTATTAGAATAGTTGGAGTGTGTGGGTAAGGGGGGGTGTTGTTCAACATTACATAAAATACATGGTATTAAAGATATGAAAATGCAAAGTATCCCAGAGGTATGTATCATCTGTATCTATCAATTGTACTTGCCTATATTATTAAATAAGCTGCACAAAAATAGAACATGCACAGAGGTCCTTTACTAACCACAGCTACTGGACAGTGAAAAGCAAGCTTAGCTTTAATATTAGAAAGCCTAACCTTTTCGGACCCTAAATGTCATGGAACCACACTAGGATCTGTTGGTAAAAGAGTTTAGTTTTTTTGCAAGCAATTAAAGAAACAAAAAACAATATGATAAAAAAATCTTGGTATTAAAAATATAAAATACAATGGTCCAAAATAAAACAAAAAAAAAAATAGCATAGTTTATTGTTAAAGCTAGGAGTGAGGTGTGTGTCAGACCTCAAAATTCCCAGTGTTTTATTATTATAACACTCAGGACTATTAAGTGGCTGAAAAGGATACTTCAAACTATATACTATGATAAATTTGTAAATGTTAATGAAGGATTCAGTTTAATGAGAGTCTTTATTTTAAAGCAAAAGTAATTTCTTAGTGTCCTAAAATTTTCCTATCTGTCTCGTGTATATTACCGGTACATGTATTCTGCTGAACATTTTTCTCCTCCAAAATCTTATTAGGCTTCGAAAACAAATGATCTTCTTTCTGCCAAACTCCAGGGTCAGTACAAACTGCTTATATTAACCTTGTCTTCAATCAGCGCGACAATTAGTAATCTTCTAGCTACTCAGAGATGGTGTCGATAAATCGTAGGATTGTCACTGTTTCTGACATGTTGTTAGCTGTTTGCATATAAGGGTGATTATTTCTGGAGAACATTGATGTGGTGCTTCAAGCCAGGAGTGATGGGTATCCTGCATTGCAACATTTGCCTCTGGCCAAAAAAAAGGACCCTTACATCAAGGAGAACGGAAGGCGTATATAAAAGAGGCAAATGGTCACCCTTTTAGCTGTAAGTTGTAAATTGTGTTTGCTTGGTTAGTTATGTGTAGTAATATTAAACTTCCACCGGCGCTTAAATAATGGTAATCTCCAATCTATGTTCATAAACTTGGACCAGCAGAAGTCTGTCCAGGTGCAAGAAATGAGAAAAGAAAGCCCTGTGTACACTCCAAGCCCAAATGTCAGAGCAGAGGACTCTCTCCCTGCCAGTAGGAGCCAACATGGTGCCAATCAGCAGACACGAGAGCTGTTACTGGAAGTTAGTGAGTCATGTGTTCATGTTTGTTTCAAAGTTTGGGGTATTTATCTTCTCTTCCAGTGACTTGTAGGGGGAGAGAAGGTGATTAGGGATGTAAGTGACCTTGTTGCAAAGCACAAGGTTCCCTCAAGTGATAATCCTTAGGTGCAGTAGCCCATCCATTGTATGTTTGTTTGATTTCATATGGATTCTGGTTGGTTTGCGTTACCACACTCAAGAATTTTTGTTTAATGTCCTGTCTTATGTCTATTTTTTACAGAAGATTGCTAAGTTGATGGACAGCTGATAGGAGTGTTCAGATCATTTATCTAGTGATGTCGACAATTGAAGAAGTAAATCTTTCTGTAAACAGGTGAAGAGTGAAGTCTTGGGTCCAGAACATCACAAGATGTGATTAGAAGAGGATTTTAGTTGTATTTTTTTGGTTTTTGGGTTTGGGGAATATCTGTGCTTGAAATGCAGTTTTTTGGTAATTGGTGTCTTGAAATGAAAATTCATTATCATATTGGAGAAAGGTATTTTCCCCAACGGAGTTAAACTAAGTTTCATCTCTTCCTTCCTTTCTTGAGTCGTTGTGCACTGTGCACAAAAGTATGAAAAATGTTTTAATTCTCCCCACTTATATTATGACAAATAGGATGCTATAGGGACAGCTCACTGTAACAACATTTTAAATGTTAACACATATAATGCCGCTATGGAATATGATGATTTTATTCTGCTGCAATGTTTGAACACTCTATGGGAAGAAATTCATGTTTAATAAATGTAACAAAGTCTTAAGTATTTTTTCCGAAGATCCTGCACAATCCAACTGAGAAATTCATAATTCATTTCCCAGAACCGAGGCACACCTTAATGCATACAGATGAGATATTACAAGTGGGAGCGCACTGGCTATTTGATGCTATGTGTTGTAAACGCCGTTATACCACTTATGGCCTGGAAGACCTGCAGCACAAACTTTTTGTTGCTGAAGAGCATAAATGATTTATTAAAACTTTTAGGAAATACATGACTTTTGGGATAGAGTGAATTACAGTTAGTCATTGGAGGATTGTGAAAAGATTTATTTTTAAATAAGACATATCTCATTGATGAACGTGGAGGAACTGTCAAAGGAAAATCCTAATAAACACAAAATACGTGGTATGAATACCGTTTTATCTGTGTTAAGTTTTGCCTTTGGAAATACTAATATAAAATAGTGTTTTAATCATAGAAAAGTTCCATGGTCCCCTGGCAACAGCTTGACAAGTAGGGGCGTATTCTATTCAAACATTCTTTAAAAAAAAAAGACATTCTCTAGACCAGTGTTTCTCAACCAGAGTTCTGTGGAACTCTGGGGTTCTTCCAGAGGTTGCAGGGGGCTCCTTAAGTAATGAGAAAGTGTGCCTCTCAGGTCAGTTTAAGTAAAACCAATGATCCATTTGGCTATCTGTAAGGGTGACATTCTTCCCAATGACCACCACACTAATACACTGTGTGGATATAGTAATTATAGAAGGGAGTCCCCAAGACCTAAAAGTTATTTCAAGGGTTTCTCCTATGTTAAAAAGATTAAGAAGACAATACCTACCTGCAAAATATCCCTTGTTTTTGTTCCAACATTTCATTTGTCCCCAGCCATTATTTTTTCTATTCCTAGACTAAGCAGTGTGTTCCCAGGTTCTAGCCCTAATCTTTATAGTTCACAGGGAAATAGGTCACAGAGAGCAGAATCATTTAACAGGATGGTGCTTTGTTTCCAGAGGCTCCTTATATTGCAGCTATCTTTATTTACTCATTGGCTTTAAATCTAAGAATACAAAATTGCATGGTGTCTCAAGTGCAAACCAGGGCCTATGCTAGCAAAGAACACAAAAAGAACTTCTGCTTCCTAATGGCTTGATCAGGGCAAATCCAGTTTTTATAGCCAAGCAATTTAGAAGAATACTTTCTAAACTATATGGTAACCCACAACAGTTTCAATCAAGCCAGGCTAATAAGTCTTTTGAACATCTCTTTCTTCTCACTTTAGTCAAAGCTTTGACAGTGAAAATGGAGTGAAAATCACTTATGCTGAAGTTTTAACTGCAATTAGCATGTTGAAACTAAACAATTCATCAGGGTCTAATGGGTAGTCAGTTGTCTATTATAAGAAGTTTCTAAAAATTCTGGCCCCCCCACCTGGCTAACTTTTTAAATCACTTGAGGGAGAATGCTCATCACCCTATTTTCTCCTTATTAGCGGATGTAGTTATGCTCCCTCAGCTGGGTAAAGACTCCCTTGATCCATACAATTATAGGTAATAACTATAGACATAAAGCGCCTTACTAACATTTTGGCGACCAGGCTACGTACATTTTCAATACTCTAATACATAAAGACCAAGTTGGGGTTGTCCCAGTTAGACAGGCACCAAGGAAAATATTATACTAATACACTTAACACAGCAAAAGAAGATACCCAGCATGTTATTGACATCCACAAAGGCTTTGATTCCTGGGACTACCTATTTTATATTCTCCCTAAATAGGGCTTTAAATCCAATTTAATGGCCTGGCTTAGCCCCCTTTAATTCACACCTTGGACAAAAGCAAAGGGCCGAAATCGGGCGAGAATCTGGTGTGTGTACAGAGCCAGTCGTCCAGCGTCTGAACGACCGTCCTGGCGGATCCATGGACGATGGACGACTAACGATCCTAATGCAAGGGAAGGGGGAGAGCGACGGAGCAGCACCCTGCTGCCCGCTCTCCCCCTTCCTTTGCATTAGGATCGCCCCTCTCCATAGAGCAGAACGGTGCTGTATGTACAGCACTTGTTCATCCATCATGTAGTGCTAGTTGTTGGAAAGGATTGCGAAAGATCCTTTCCAACAGCTATTATTACACGTGTGTATGCGGCTTTAGAGTTTTACCAAGATGCATTTGGAAAACCTGCTAAAACTATCTCTCTGGTGGTTAGTGCAACACTTAAGTTTTCTCTGTTATTGAAACAACATAAATAGGGTTTTCACATGGAAAAAATATTGGATCACCCATAAATTCCGAAATCTACAAGGGCTCCCAAGGACATTTGAAGATGATTTGTATTCTTTGTTGTGATGCAACTGATGTACATGTATTCCAGTCTTTGACAAAAGGCCTTCAAAGCCTTTGATAAAAAAGCCAGGCCATTCCTATTGCCTCAGTGGATGTCTGGAGGAGTTCTTTGCACCCACTGAGGGGGAAAAACCCTACCTCTGGATTACCTTCTGTCTTCCTACAAATGCTCTTGGGGTGACTTTTCACTTGCTGAAAGCAAGGAACCACTTTACATGGAATCTAATTTGCTCGCACTCAGATTTATTCTGTATATTCCCACTGTCTAAGCAATCACTGAATGTGAAGAGACAACAAGTTGCCTTGTTTCGCAGGCCTACAAATTTTATGCCTTGCAGACTTTTTTTGTTACTGTTGAAGTCTTGGACAGCTAACATGAGACTTGGCTGATGGTTACAGAGATTTCACCAACAAAGACTCAATTTTTGCATCATATATTGTGCGATTTCTGTGACTAGAGCTACGGCAGTGTTTTTTTTATTTATTCAAGTCTTTCTACATTTTAGAATGATTGTTTGAGAAATTAAAATCTATTTTAATTTCCATGCATTAGTTTCAAGAAATGGTAGCTGGCAGAGTTTTCCTAAAATGTTATCCTAATATCTAAACTACTAGTAGCTATAAAATGGACCCACAACCTAAACCTCTTTACACCCAAACCAAACCTTTGATCCATAAATTTGAACTTTTATTTTATTTGTTTAAAATATTTATAATTATTATTTATATTCAAAGTGCAAACATCAAACAAAAGTTGTGCAATAACGTCAGTGTTCTCCACAGCTCCTTTTAGCTGGGCGCACCACCCAGAACTTTTCAGTAACCACCCGGCTATTTTTGGGTGGTTACTGAAGAGTTGGATCACAATACAGGGGCTGTCACCTGCCTAAAATTTCTTCCAGCCCAGTTTAAATAAATTCTGGGTTGAATCCTGATCTTTTTTTGTTCTCTTTAAAAAAAATCAACCACAAGATGAGTAGAGAAGCCTGTCCCCAGCCTGCATGCTGCTGAGTAGGACCCTAGCTTTTTGTGGAAATGCCAGAGCTTTCCAATTAGCACCATGAGCCTTCCTGATTGAACAGCTCTGATCTAACTCAGTTGGGGTCATGTCAGACCTTTACGGTGAGACCACTGCTTCCCCACAGTAAGCAAGTATTCCCCTCTGCAGATGCTGGCAGGGGACAGGCTTTTCTACTCAAAGCTGTAGTTGCTTTAGAAAGCAAAAGAGCCATAATACACTGAGCAATAATACAAATTGCACCTGTAATTTATTTATCTGATTTCATCTATACATGTAGCAAGGCTTTCACCATATCATAAAATAAACCCTTAATGTGACCCTATCACTAGAGAGTTCAAATTAAGCTAAAGCTACTCTTTGAGAGAATATGTCTACTTACTTTTCTGGCGACTGTGTCTTATGGCCAGAGCAATCTCATACCTTGACCAGTTAAAGTGTACAGCCTGCTATGCATGAGAACACGTAAGACTAGCAGTACCCATCTGACAGCTTAGAAAGCACTTTACTTGCTTGATGACTTTGTTAGGATCAGTATACCTTTTACTTCTGCTTATACTCATCATCATTAGGCATCATTGCATCTTGCTTTATTGTAAAATTGTCCATTATATAATTGCCTGTGTGGTTTGATAAAACTATTACGTTTAAGTCATCTGCCAGCAATTCTGTAATACTTAGGATGTCTTAGTAAATGAGTTTAATGATCATCATAGTAAACTGGCCATGCTGCCTTTATGTGAAACACTGGTGACATCTTGTGGCAATAAGCTAAAATTACAGGTGGGTTTCTGCCGACCACCTTAAGGACAATATAAGATGATATAAGTAAAACTTTATTTTTGACTAACAGACTGCGAAAATATGAATACAGTAAGTAGCATTAGCAGATGACTACACATGTAGAATGTTATAAAAGTACTGAAATATGAACCCGGAATGTAAAATATAAAGTCACAGACAAGAAAAAAATGTTTTATATAATGAAAAAACAGCTACATAATTGCGGGCATGCCAAATTTGATATTCATTATAATTTAAAAAACAAATCTAAAAACATCTTAAAAAACAAACTTGTAAGTATGTAACCCCAAATTTTCCACAGTGGACATATTGCTACAGATTATATTAAGGACCATTAAACCTCCCTGTTTAGATATTTGAATTGGAAGGTTATAGTACTTGATTATAAAGAAAACATTAAGTAGATCTCCGACATACCAGGCTGTAAAGATTAAATTAGTGGGCTACCGTACTTCCTTTTAAATATTAAATTAGTAGAGTACAGTGCTTGCTTATGAGGATTATATTTGCAGAGCACAGTACCTACCGGTTTGGATTATATTAGTTACAGCTCAGTACCTGTCAGTACAAATTATATTAGTAGGTCACAGCACAGTACCTGCCTATAGAGCTTATATTACTAAAGCACTGTGCTTGCCTGTAAAAATTATATTAGTAGAGCACAGTGCTTTTCTTTAAAGATTGTGTTAGTGCCTGTTTATAAAGCCTATTAGTAAGGGTCAGTTCCTGCCAATAGAGATTATATAAGTAAGGCACGGTACCTGCCTTTAGGGATTATATTAGTAAAGCAGAGTACCTGGTTATCGAGGTTATATTAGTAAAACACAGTGCCTGCCTGTATAGATTATAATATTCAGTGTTCAATTTAGATTTTTTGGGTGGGAAGAAGCTTTAGTTGGGTGACAGCCACTGTATTGTAACCCAACTCTTCAGTAACCACCTGAAAACAGCCGGGTGGTTACTGAAAAGTGCTGGGTGGTGCACCCAGCTAAAAGGAGCTAGGGAGAACACTGTTATTAGAGCACAGTGCCCACCCATGAAGATTACATTACTGGACCATCATACCTGCCTGTAAATGTATCTCTTTTTAATTTAGTCATCCCCAGCAGTATATATTCACCTTCCTTTACTCCTCTGTGGGACAGTTAGTGATATGACTATGGACTCTGTAAAGCACTACATAATATGTTAGTGCTATATAGATACATATTAATGGTAATATATGCTGGGTAAAGCTGTTGCTTTACCCTGCATTGGCAGAACGCAAGTTTGCTTTATTGTCTGACTCACTAACATGTAGATTCACTGGTGGACCATAGTGAGTTCAGTGCTGCATTTAATTTTACAGATCTATATGATATAAAAAGTAGGACAATTGTTCAGTAAATGAGGACAGAAGGAAATAATTGCAGAAGAGGGATACTTGGAAGCTGTGCCTTTTGGCTTTTGTACAGTAAACAACATAATAGAATTCATCAACATTTTCTAGTGAACTGAATGATGTTAGACTAGAGGGCTATTAAGTTTTTATTGTATGTCTGCCAGACATTTTTATATTGTTGTGTATGGTTTTCAAAGTGATTGCATTCTCTGGAAATTTCATATAATAGCCATGCTTTACCAGTAAAAAAAAATGTGAAAAAAGGCTGCAACTTAAAGGTAAGTCTATAGAAATCTCAATATGCTTCAGTGAATTCAACCACCTTTCACCTTGCTAAAAGGCTCAGGTCCAGGAAAAAAGAGATTCTCTCGAAAAATTGGCTTTGCTCCCAATATAGCAACAGTTGCATCCAAAGACATGGCTGACGTCCAGGATTTCAAAAGATAACTATCCTTTTTGGATTGATATCTCCAACATATAATCAGAACACAAAGTACATAAAAACCAAACTCCATTTCTCTGCTACATTTCAGGTCCTCGAATACCCTTTTAAGCTGGAGCATCTAGTGTGGTTATTGTTGGACCAGACACTGCAGAAGCTTTAGAGATAAGCGTAAATTTAGGTTTAATTGTCCAGTATGGTAGCAATGACGTACACATGGGGTAAAATTATAAAAATTTGCAAAATGGTTTGTTCAATGATAGAGCCTATTTTATTGTTCTATGTGAAATTTGATTGGTGAATGCACTTAAAAATTCTAATAGAGAGGGGAGAATTTTCTTAAACATTCTTGAAAGGTATTAAAGCATAACTAAATCCCAGCATCTAAAAAAAACTATAAACAGACTAGTCCTTTATTCCAGAAGTGACAATCAATGCCTCTACTGTAATAAAGTTACCTTACCTGCCTGATCGCAATTTTTTAAATACACTCACCTGTTTCCAATCTCTCAAGCCACCCCAATTATCTTATGCTTCTTCAAAGTTCCCAATTTTCAGCCATCTTGATTGGCTGGGCCAGAACGAAAGCCATGGGCGATGCTGGGGTACCCTGCATGTCCAGGCATCTTACACTGAGCTGTGCATTATGTACGTTGACAACAAAGGTTGTGAACAGGCAAGTAAGTGTGTTTTATTGCAGAAAGGACATTAACTGTTCCCTATGCAATAAAAAACCTGCCTGTTTGTGCGTTTTATTGGGGGTTTTTGTGGTTCCATTAACCAGTTCACATGTATGGAAATGCAGTAAAAGTATTTCACAATTAGGAAAAGATGATCTTGTTATCTAAAGTAGAAGTCTTATACCAAATCATGAAATACAAATAATATATTAGAGAAAAAGGGAAGTGTATTAGGGGGAAAACTTGTATTTTGAAAATGTTAACATTTATTTTTCATTTTTCTATTAAACATTTTAAAAATATAAGTATGTTTTATTTGCTTTTATAAGTGTATTCATTTTGAATGATTTATATCTTTTTACAAATAAACTGGCCAAGGGTAGACCCTTACATTTGTGTCATGTAGCACTATGAATTTTTTTTTAGGGCAGCAGAAGCTGTTTCCTTTCACACCTTCTCCTTTTAATTTAAAATTATGAAGCCAGAAAAATGAGAAGGATGGATTACTTATCCAGTTCACTCAGCTGTGTGTATTATTAAGCTCTATAAACAACAGGATTTTTTTCAGAAAAGCATGCCCAGAATATATCAGTGATTTAACAAGCAGTAAAATATGATTGAAAGCTACAGCTATTCAATTGCTGAGATCCAGAGACTAATTAAGAGACAAACATCAAGCCTGGGACTGTCTCTGAAATCAGAGACAATAAGCAACCATGACATACTTTGTCACGCTTCATTTAAAACTGGGTATTGCAAAATATCAGAATATATAAGCATTTAAAATGTTTTCTTTAGTGACACACACCCACTCCCTTAAATTTCATAGGGCAACCCAGTAAAAAGTATTTTCCTGAATAATACACTTGCACATGTAAATCATTCAGACAGGGCTCTCTCGTGAATAGATTGTTCCCTTTGATATGCAGAACTCGGCATCTAACATTTAAACAGTTTTGTCATATGAGAAAGGGCAGAGGCATGGTAAATACAGAGATGATCCACTCTTTTTATTATTCGGACACATTTGAATATCATAAAAAACAAAAAACAAACCAGCTTAAGGTCAGATAATTAAAAAAAATAAATTGATTTTAGCGGTTATTTAAAGATCATATTTATATATTTTTTTTAATTCATTGGGGAAAGGGGGCAATCTTGTACTGCTGTTGCCTTTATCCTAATTCCTAAATATTTAATTGTGTCTTAATAATGGAATACCATTAATTTTTATATTATACTTAAGCCATTATTTAGATCATAGAAGAAAGTATAATAAATATTTTCCGTAATAAAAGTTTACTATGTTGTCTACCCTTTTATATAAAGTAAAAATGTTGAGTTTAGATCCTCTTTAAGTGTACCATCTTGGCTTGGTAATTCAATGCTGCCCAATTATACAGAAGCTAGGGAATATTTAGGGGAGGTTTATACTAGAGATACTGCTTTTTCTTTTTTTTTTTATTTAGGAGGTTGCTTGTGGTAGCATTGCTGCTACATTCAGCGCCCAAGGGCAGTTTGCCACCTCAACTGCCTCCATAGACATGAACTGACCTGCTTTGCAAGGCATTTGCAACTAATTGCAAACTCTTGCACGTTCCTTTACAAATGCCTGAAAAAGCCTATTGGTTATTGTCTGTTACCACCCCAGGCTAACTAATAGTTTTCAGTCTATTCCCAATGCTGAAATGCTGCAGTTTTTTTTTTTTACTGCAATTCTGATTGTAATTTCAGCACATATACTGTGTTTGCTCAAAGAGGAACTAAACTCTGAACTAAACTCTAAACTCTAAACTAAACTAAACTGAAACTAAAAAAAAAAAAAATAACTTACCTTTAATCCCGCAGGGCAGTGCGATCCATCTGGGGGTGTCTTGCATCTGGTCCGGGGGGCCACCATCTTCTCCTCTTTTTCCTGTTCCTGGTTCTTCATCCTACGTCAACCACTTCAGGCGCAAGATCGGGTGACGTAGGATAAAAAAAAAATTGCCGATCTCACTGCGCATTATTATTCTTACACAGTATTTATATAGCGCCATCATGTTATGCAGCACTGTACAAAGTCCATAGTCATGTCACTAACTGTCCCTCAAATGAGCACACAATCTAATGTCCCTACTATAGTCACACGTCATTACTGTCTAAGGTCAATTTTAAGGGGAAGCCAATTAACCTAACTGCATGTTTTTGGGATGTGGGAGGAAACCGGAGTACCCGGAGGAAACCCATGCAGAAACGAGGAGAACCTGCAAACTCCATGCAGATAGTGTCCTGGCTGGGATTCGAACTTAGGACCTAGCGCTGCGAAGGCCGGAGTGCTAGCTCCTGAGCAGCCGTGCGAATGCGTGAGATCGGTAAATTTTTTCATTGAAGCGAAAAGGCTCCTTCTGCGTATGCGCAAGATGCTCGGGCATGCACAGAAGGAGCACCCAAGAGTCTCCCGGGATACGTGACGTAGGTAGCCTAGGCGATTGACAATTAGGGGGTGATGCTGCACCCTTTTTTTTTAAAGGGTGTTGCACCTAAAAAAAAACTTTTTATGTAAAGTGAAATTTCAGAGTTTAGGTACGCTTTAAATTTAAAACATACAATAGGTAATGTTCAGGTAGGCATTAGATAAAATTTGTCAAGGTAATAGTACAGTTTAGTCAAGTTTGCAAACAAAGCTAAAAATGCATATAGGGAAGGTTCAGGTCCATTTTGTTAGCTGACATAGTGATCATACAATCAGCAGCCACTGTGGTTAGTTGCTGGTCATTGGGGCTATCAGATGGAGCGAACAGCTTGGCCTGATGGCTGACACACATTGCATTATTATTCTATCAACATTAGGTATTGTGCGGGGAAATGTTAATCCACAGGACGCATTTACAGGAAATATGAGTTACAGAAGTATTATTTGGCCATCTCTCTAAGCAGTCACTTAGTATCTCTGCCTTTACTCAGTTATAGTAAATAGGCTACAAAATTAAGGATGTTATAACCTATCGGGGTCTGAACAGGAAGCACTGCAGGTGACAGGTAAGTATTTGGTAAGGATTTTCTAGATAACAGCCAGTATGGGGGACAGGCAGAGCTAAAATTCTCTTTTTGACTTGAAGTCTGTTTTAGGTCTATTCTAGTACTGCATGATTTTATTCTTTCTGTCAACATGGCATTGCTAGCAGCTTAGCCTGTGGCAAAGTTAGGTGTCAGAAGCCCAGCTGGCATTCAGCTTCTCGGAATAATAAACTCTTTTATAACCTAGCCTACTTGCTGCGGACCAATACAAAATTATACTATGCCTTTGCCGGGCTTTGTAGATTCATAATGCCAGGCTGTATACCACAACATCAAAAATAATTTTAAAAAAGCCAATGCTGACGTTTTCCTTTTTTCTTCCTTTGCAGCCTATAAGTAAGGTTAACAGCCCAACAAAAAACCCCACATTTTTAATGTTTTTTTAAAACTTTTAATCAAGTGAATATTTAAATGAAACACTGCACCAAATAAAAGTCCTTAAAAAAGGTCAGATTTCCGTTGGCCAATTAGTGTGGGCATCCAATCAATAATGTTCTTTCATAATACTGAAGTTATATAAAGTAAATGTGTTTTCATTTAGGAAAAAGTTGTGAGAGATTAGTATCTTTTTTTTAGGTTTTACTGCTTTCTGTATCCTTGGTATGGAGATTGGGGCTAGGTTTGGACTCCCAAAGAAAACAAGTGTTATTCCGTGACTTTGCCCCTCAGTCGGCCGTACCGTTTGCACATTTATAGCAGGTAGCAACGGGCGGCACTGAACCGCTCTCTGCTGCCTGCATACATTCTCTATGGGTTACATCTCACGCAATGGGCCTGATTTATTAAAGTTCTCCAAGGCTGCAGAGGATACACTTTCATCAGTGAAGCTGGGTGATCCAGCAAACCTGGAATGGATCAGTCCAGGATTGAAAACATTTGCAGAAATCCATTCCAGGTTTGCCTAGTCACTCAGGTTCACTGATAAAAGTGTATCTTCTCCAGCCTTGGAGAGCTTTAATAAATCAGGCCTAAGGAGTTGATTCAGGAGCCTCATCGCTGCAGCCTCACCTCCAGTATGAACATAGCCTAAGGACTAATTACTAAGGGTGCAGCTAGTGCACCTGCAAATTACATGGAGGAAAAAAGACCTACCAATCTCATATTCATCTCCTGTATACTCTTAGCATTAAATGAATAGGAAACGGCTAATTCACAATGGAGGTTGCACCTGCAGTTACAGGCAGTTACTGGCAGAAGAATGCCTGCCAGTCAACAATCCAAGACCAAGACAATCCAATTTTTTAGTTAACATGTTAACATTGAAACAGATGAGAATATCTCCTATTTGGGTTATGTAAGGATCATTTAGAAAGTAGTTGATTTGCAGCTCACAGGTGTTCAGCAGCACTGTAGGCGCAGGTGCAGCCACCTGTGTGAATGACCCTTTATGTTCTCTATATGTATGGATGACTACTACCATTTGGCCTGAATGTGGGGGGAAATCTAAAAGTTTAAGTTGTCACCAGAACAGGAATAGAAGGAAAAAAGATTGGGCTTTAGATATGATTTAAATACAGTTGGGGGTTAATGTATGACTTTTATGTAATAAAGTGACACTAATCTGTTCATAAAATAATGCGTAATCCTGCTGCTAGAATCTGCACACCATTCCTACCTTTGGGCTACTCTTTTTAATGAAAACATCCCTAAATGCCCCTGATAACTTTATATAACATGAATGCATAACCTCCCCCTCCCCCAAATGGAGGCCATGCTGGCCTAGTTATAGCTTTTTTGTAGCTTTATTTAAATTACCAAAAATATTATCCCTTAATAATAGCATTTTAATGCCATTTGTTAAAAAATACCCATTTAACTTGTTCTTGCCTGTTTGAATAGATATCAAATTGAGTTTTAAATGAAATGCATATTTTTTTTAGTCTAGTTGCACTTTAGCTTTGTGGATTTGCATACAGTGATGAAAGGAAGCAAATCTGCTCGATTCAATGCTTGTTATAGATTTAGAAAAGAAAATCTCCTGAAAATGGCAACAGTACTGAAAATTGCAGTAATTGCCACACTCGCTTTATAACCTTCAAAATAATTTATCGAGCTTGTGTTTTCATGAACTGTAAAATGATAGAGGATTTGTTAAAGGTTCCCGGGGTCCGGTCTTGTTTCCATAGCAGCAGTCAGACTTTAAATTCTTCATTTCTAAATATTCTTTTTGTCTACCTTATCTGTCAGATGATGTTATACTCAAAGGTTTGGCTTCACATTCACAACAGGACAGCGCTCATCATCTCCAGCCTTGGTGTTTGGAAACATACTGCGCTTGTGTTCCACATTCTGAACTGATATTATGCTTCATCTTGGCATCTGAGTCCCTGTCATTTTATCCTTTTAACATTTGCAAAAAGTTAAAGTGCTAGATTCAAGCTGGATTCAAAAATATACTTTATGTGGTTATCATTTAGTAATTATTGTGTACTGGTTTACCTAAAGCAAATGTCAGGAAGTCCAACCAATTTTGGCAGTTGTCAATGGATGGCCTCACGATGGGTTAGTAGATACTAGGCATCACTACTATTTAGGTTTATGGCTCATAAAGAATATGGTGCCCTTGGCATGATACCTGGATCCCAACTGTAGTGGGAGTAGGATCACTGATTTGTACAAAGGTAACAGCAGTTATTTTTTATTATGCCTAGGAAGTATATTCCTAGTCTTTCACTGTCTTCTGCATCATGTCACCAGTCTTCTACCAAACCTGCAGCATGTCACCAGTCTTCTACCAAACCTATAGCATGTCCCTGACTATCCTACGTAGCATTACATGTACTAAACAATTTGCAGGGTCCTTTGTAACTTGGACCGCCAACTAAGTAAGATCACTTATTTGTATAGGGGTAATAGCAGTGATCTGTATTAGCTTCAGCTAACATGTCCCCAGCCTTTCACTGTCTTTTGTGCCTTATCTCCAGTCTATAATGAAACCTGTAACATGCCCACACTATCTGATTACCATTTCTTCTAGTATGTCTGCAGTCTCTGACTATCCAATATAATATCAGACTGAACAATATCTGCATCCCTTGGACCCCAGCACTCCATAGAGGGAGTGAGAAAATTGATTTGAAAAGGGGTAATAGTACTGATCTCTAATTGAATTTGGTAACAAGTGCCCAATCGTTCTATATCTTATATAGCTTTGTCACAGTCTCTGACTATAATTTCTATTATGTCTGCAGTCTCTAGCAAACTTTGGAATATTACATGTACATCCTGCTGGGCAATGGTTAATTCCCTGATTAGTTTAATGAAGAAATAGTAATAGAGCCACAATGACAGTAAAGGTTAGGTACTTCCGCACAAAAAAGTCATGATTCTGGTTGCTGCCTAAAGAAAATCACTAATTTCAAGAAACCTACCCACCATGCATAACAATGTCATATACCCTCTTAATAAATTATTCCTTTTTTAAGTGAAAAGAGTTCCAGGAAAACTTTCTAAGTCTCTTCAAAGCCCCCCCTTTCTGACACTTATTTTCACCTTAGTGCTCTATTCCCAGTACTTTCCTTTGTTGTAGCTGGTGATCAGCCCTTTAGAGTAATAGATTGCATGTGACAGTGTTCAGGTTTAGAAGCCACTTGCTGGGCAAAAGCATGCATGAGTAAAGGGTTGATGTTCCACTGTCTTGGATCACTTGTAAGCGCTAGTTTTAGTACCAACTGCAACACAGGCAAAATACGTTTAAAGAGTGATCCATCACCTTTTCCCTCAATATCTCACAAGATATATTTTCTTGTGGCTATTAGCAGGTTAAGCAGTAATGAAATTAGAAAAAAAATGTGGCCCATTTAACATTCTTGTGGGAGGGTGAAACTCGCACTGGGGAGAAGGGCTGTTCTTGATTAAACATTGAGTACATATGATGTAGCAATAATGTTGATTAACACCAGGTAGGTCTATTTATAAAGCTGTTTTTGAGTGCTTTCTAAGCATATTATAAATCCATTACATACCCACCTTTACTAACTAATCTTGTGCATCTGGGTCATTATAATAATTAAGTCTCTGGTTGCTGAGATGTGTGTTCTCTAGTTTGATCAAATTGGAATGGGGATGGAATCCACGGGAACGATTTAATGGCATGTTTAAATGTGCTGGTTGTATCAAATGCTACTTTGTGAAAATTCCAAGGCAGATGATAATTGTTAAAAACATATTGGGGCGGGTAAGTAAATTAGTGATAGGTTTGCAGGTCCAATTTCTAAAGGTCACAAATCTCTTAACTAAAGAGAAAAATCATTATTTTAAGGACAGTGTGGTGCATATTTTGGACAGCTGGTTCATATGAGACATTAAAATAGCCACCCAAACCATACTGGAACAACCATTTAAATAGGGGTGGGGACCTTTACCTTAAATGTCACCTATTATGGATTATAGAAATAGAACAGGTTGATTTCAAAACTTTCATATCACCGGTTATTTTCCTGGACAATTAATCTGCCTTGACTCATTTTATGACCGTAGCGAGTTACCTGTGTGACTATAAACGCTCGTTTTTTTAGTGCACACCTACAGATCTAAAATGCTGTGTTATTTGTACTGAATGCCACTGTTGTGCCTTACCTTTCTAAAATAAAGTTCCAGAATAAATTAATCTTTCTAGAAAGATTAATTTATTTGCCCTTATCATTAAAATCTCCTAGTTGCTCTCTTCGCTCCCCCAATGACCTGCTAATGACTTCCTCACTCATAACCTCCTCACAGCTCAAAGACTTTTCTAGAGCTGCCCCGACCCCGGAACTCTTTTCCTCCTATTTGGCTTGTGCCTACTTTCTGCACATTAAACAAAATTCTTAAAACCCATCTTTTCAAACCGACCTAACCATCTTCGTCTGTCTCCTAAACCCTCACTACTCCCTCACCAGTCTATATCCCTCCTATTGCGTGCCACATCCGCCACCTTTTAGATTGTAAGCTCTTTTGGGCAGGGCCCTCTCCTCCTCCTCCTCTGTCTTTGTTTGTATCTCTCTGTCATTTGCAACCCCTTTAATATACAGCACTGTGTATTATGTTTGCACTTTATAAATACAGTTTCAGAATAACAATCTTAAATCTTTTTATGTTTTTTTTATGCGTTTTAAACATTTTTACATGCTAAAAAATGTTTTGTTTTTCTTTAGGTTGCTTGTTTGAAGATGACCTCTGCAAACCATATGAGATGTGTTTGAATGGTAAGTCCAAGTAAATACATTTTTCCTTCGCTCAACTGACCCTCTATTGCTACGACATTCACTGTTAAGCTGGATTTACTCAAGGAAGGGTTTCAGCCAAAATTAGAGTGGTTTATGCAGAGCAAAACAGAATGTGGTGAGAAGTTTGGTTTGCTGTTGGTGAAAACAAGCTGTGTGAGATATATTCCCTAATATTTCCTAATTCATCTCTAAAATTGTTTGAATACATTTCTTACCTTGGTTTTTGTTCTCTTCCTTATAGTTACCGAGGAGTACAAGGTCTGTTAGCGTATCTATGCCCCTGTTTATCTAATTGGTAGACATTGGTGGACTGAATTACCCACTAATTACCAAATGTATTCAGATTTTATTATGCTCAGGTCTAGCCCTGCTTTCTGTCTCTACCACTCTAATTTTGGCTGAAACCCTCTACCTGCTATCTTTTTTATTAGCCCATTACTGTGATAGGCAACCCTACTTGCAAATAATGAAGCTTAGAGGTAATAGCAGAACTGGTGATAGTGGAAGGTGGTAAAATATTAGAACACTCCAGTCTTGGGTTTTCCCTACAGGAGACACCTACCATGGCTCTACTACAGTTGGGTGTGGGAGATAATCCGAGAATGGTGCGAAAATTGTTGCTTCATGTATTCAGTGCAGCAAAACTTATCCTGGCCAGGGCCTGCAAGTCCCCCAGACTCAACTTTATAGAGGTGAAGGCTCACATGAATTAAGAGGTGAAGGCTCACAAAAACTCAGATGTTTTTGTGAACGAAAAAATGTCGACTCTGTTCCTGGACCGTTTTGCCTTCCAGGGCACACATTTGACACACAGTTCTTGAGAGTCTAAGGTGAGGTTTGTGAGGGATGCTGGATGGGCAACCCTCTTCCCTTAAACCCCCCCATTTTTTTTTATATGTCTGATGGTGGGAGAGGCCGGTTAACCTACCGCCTTGGTGTTGAATTACTTCAGTGCCAGCAGGAGTATACAGGTGGTTCCCGGATTAAGGACATCCGACATACGGATCACTCCTAGATTTGAACAGGGCTTCCATGCTCCCTCGTGTGCAGGGCGGAGGCTTTGGGGTGGGGGGGACGGTTTGCATGACTTGCAGAAGAAATCTTTTGCTAAACACAGCTGAGGCTGTGGGTGATACTAAAAGCTGAGCTGATCTGTAGCATCTTGTAACTATTTAATGACCAAGATAAACGCTGCAGTTGTTTGTTTTTGCATATCAAAGCACAGCTTGCTGCAGAAGTTAACCTCCCTGGCGGTATAATTATGTCAGTATTTTTATGTCAAAAGCGGTACGTTGTTTTGCATGGAAATTTGTTTTTTAACATTGTAGGCCTGTAATTCTTAGGAATAAGTCCCGGGTACAATAAAGTTTGAAACACAAATAATAAATTATAATATAATAAATATTTATAAATATATTTATAAAAAATAATAAAATAAAATAATTAACAATACATTTATATTAATAATTCAATCAAATGAAAACACTAAAATGTGTCCAAACAAAGATGCAATATTATTGTTAAATTAGTATTAATTAGTATTTATTTTTTAGTTTTCTTTTTTATCACTTTATTACTGTGATCAATGTGTTAAAAGTAGATTACAATGTAAGCTGGTTTTAAATTTCCCGCCAGGCCACGCCTCCCCACACTCCGTAATCCCGTTAGGTGAGTTATTAAATGTCTAGGCTCCATTTTTTTTTTGTTTTGCTTTGTTTGTGATTACCTTACAGTGAGGATTTTATACAGTAACTGACACCACACTACCTAATAATATGTTGAGACAAACATCTGTCCTAATTGTATTTATTAAAATAATGTACCTGTCCTGACTTACATACAAATTCAACTTAAGAACAAACCTACAAACAGTCCATTTCTCGTATTTTTTTACTTTGTTCGTGATTACCTTACAGTGAGGATTTTATACAGTAACTGACACCTCACTTCCTAATAATATGTTGAGACAAACATCTGTCCTAATTGTATTTAATAAAATAATGTACCTGTCCTGACTTACATACAAATTCAACTTAAGAACAAACCTACAAACAGTCCATTTCTCGTATGTAACCCGGGGACTACCTGTAATACTTATGGCATAACCAGATATTTTGTCGTATCTGCTTTATTGACACGTTGTTGCTTGTTATGATGTTATACTGTCCATGATTATGTAATTCTATTTTGCAATTTCTCATGACTATTTTGTATCTTGGTTTACTGTATTAAGGCTGTTGAAGCTATGTACAAAATGTTCGCTTCTATATTGTTAAAAACTCAATAAAAATATTTGTAACAAAAAAAAATGTCACTGGCAGTTTTATAGGTGAACTATAGTCATGGGTTAATTTAAAAAATAAAAGTCTTTTGAAAATATATATTTATTAATTTATTTATTTTCTTAGTGGCTTATTTCTGTCAAATTTGCCAAATCCCTTGGTACAGAATCTCTTGCATTCAGTGAATTATAAAAGTAACCTTACTCATTTATTGTTAGATGAATGACTCCTTTTTACAATTACTCTTGTAATATGTTCGTTTAAAATGCCATCTGCAATCCATTATGTTTTGTTGGCATCCACCGAAGCCAGAACAGAAATGCTGCCGCTACTGTCCCTTTATAATAAATTTTCTTGGAACAGATGAGAACAAATGTATAATTTTTGCAAAATAAGCACCCAGTGACAAAATATATTGGCCAAAACCTTTTTTTTCCAAGCAAGGCTTTAAAATGCTTAGTAGAACAATGTGTTTTTACAGCACTACATCCAAATAAATGACCAGCATACCGATCAGGTTTAATGAGAAAAAAACTTCTCTCGTTTTCTCGTTATATTTTCACTTGAACACTTCTTATGGCATTAATATTTTTGGGATGCAAGATTTGCTTCATGCAGAAACTAATTTGTATTCTGCGTGTTTTATTTGTCAAAGTATTACAACTGTCAGCAAGTCCTAAACTGGAATATTGGATTACTTTGTTGTATTACAAGTTTTATTCCGATTTATTGCACTGATACCTCCTGTAATTGCTTTGTTTTTATATTTCTGCTAAGTTTGAGGCATGGTTTAAGGTTATAAGAGCACCTGTGGGTAAAGATTGCATTTCTGTAAGTGTTGCTTTTAAAATGCAATTAAACTGTCAAGGTACCTACAGTGGATAAAAAAGTGTACACACCCCTGTTTAAATGCCAGGTTTTTGTGATGAAATAAAATGAGTACCAGGAAAGGATTTCTTCAAAGTCATCTGCTATTCTATGCTATTCAAATGTTTTGAATCCTGGACTAGATAGATCCATTCCAGGTTTGCTGGATCACCCAGTTTCACTGATGAAAGTGTATTCTCTCCTGCCTTGGAGAGCGTTAATAAATCAGACCCATTAATGCAAGTTCAAACTTAAAGTGGAAATGGAAGGCTATGCAGAAACACTTCAGTCTATTAAGTAAAAATCATATTGAGACCACCAAATAAAATGAAAGCTGGGGATAAACAACCAGAGATTGACCATATGTTTTTTTTATTTGTAGTTTATTGTTATGAATCACTTTTTCCCCCTCTAAGAATGCTCTCGGTCAGCGGAACTGGCAGAAAATGTATTTCTAAGTTTATATAAATATTCCTAACTCCTGCTTGCAAACCTTTAAGTTTTCTGATGCATTGTTGAATGGTATTAATACTGTCTAGTAACTTTTTAAGGCTTGCGGCTACTGCTGAAAACAGGTGTTATGTGATTATTGTGCAAATAAAGCTGTTCATTGAACCGAATAATGTTTTGGGTAAAGAGTGACATATGTAGCTGATTTAATGCATGAATGATGGCTGTTTCACACTGATTAAAGAATAGGCATGCTTTAGTAATAGCTTTCTTACCTTGGTTCCAGTGAGTGCTTAGGATTGATCTAAATCTTTAATTATGTGGTTCATAATACATTTTCACTGCAGTCCCAAAGCCTCCTTAAAGAGACACTGTCTTTTGTCCTTACAAAGTATACTTAGGTGTTCACATGCCCCTTGCCACCTCAATGCTGCTGGAGTCCTCCCTGAGTAATTTCTACTGTCAGATGGTGTAGGAGTTTACCCTATCCTGAATTGGCAAAGTGGCATTGTTTTACCCAGCGCACTCTCCCAGATATTAAAAAGTAAACACATTCTCCACCTTATTTACCTTGATTCATTTAATTTATTTAGTAAATTTCCATTTTTCTCATTAAATAGACATGTCGTGAAGTCATTACAATTTCCTAGGAGCTCTAGCAGCATCATAGCAAAGTTCATTGTTGATTCAGCTCTTCCTGTCTTTCCCTGCAGCAAGAGATCATTAGATTATTAGATTACCATGTTATCACTGATGACAGAACTATGATAAGTATCTGCTAGAGGAGTGTACACCGGAACTTCATCAAATTTCCTCCAACCCATCCTAACCCTGTGAAGAAGGCTGAAAGCTTTTGAAGATGAAGCAGATGTTCTAATTTGACTTTAGTTCAATTTAACATTATGCTATTGAAATATGCACACATTATATTTTTCCATAAAGCTAAAAGCAGAAAAGCTCTCTAAATTCAAAAGGCAAACTTTTACTTGAAGTATTACTATTCTACAATATTACATAAACTAACACTTAAGGGTTATGCTTTTATCATTTTTAATAGGAACTAAAAATAGATAAATAGATAATTGGAGAAGTGAGAGCAAATTTTCACTTGAGCAAATAGATCATTCACATCAGACTTTAAGCATGCTGGAGATTACAGTTCAATATTCATTATTCTATTGTCAAATACACAAGCAGGCACATTAACTGAACATTTTAGGGTTGTGGTAGAAAACGAAAGAATTTTTTAAAACTTCATGCAAATAGAGGCCTTTTTTCACATTTACACATCTTCACGGAGCTGCAAGGAAAGTTTTCTATCCATTTTTGGAGTGGAGGTTTGTTATGTCCAGGGCCAGATTTATTGGGAGTAAAGGGGGGGAGGGTACAAACAGGGAAATAAATAGGAAAGAAGAGGGTAGAGGTAGGGAAGAGGGTGGAGGTCGGGAGAGAGAAAGGAAAAGAAAATAAGTTAGATACGGGAAGAGAACTGTACGAGAGAGGGAGGGAGAGAGGAGCGAGAAAGAAGCGGAGAAAGAGGTAAAGGGTAAAGTGAGAAGGGAGGAATGAAGGTCAGGGTAGAGAGAGAGGAAGAGGGGAAAAGGGGAGTGAGGGAGGGGGAGAGATAAAAGGAGAGAACAGAGCAAGAGGGGGGGGGGGGGCACCGGGAGAGAGGAGAGAGAAGAGGAGAGAAAGCACGGAAAGAAAAATGGGGAGAAGGAGGTAAGGAAAATATAGAGAGTGAAGGGATGAGAGAGGAACGAGAGGAAGAGAGAGAGTATGAGAAAGAGGGACAGGGAAGTAAAGGAGAAGAAAGAGAGGTAGACAAAGAAAGGGGGGAGAAGAGGTAACAAGAGAGAGAGAGAGAAGAGGCGGCAGGGGGAAAGACATGGGGAAGGGAGAGAGGGAGGGGAAAGAAGGAGAAAGAGAGAGAAATAGAAAGAAAGAGGGAGAAGAGAAAAAAAGAGAGAAGTGAGTGAAAGTGGAGGAGGGAGAGAAAGGTAGAGATGAGAGAAAGAGGAGGAGATAAAGCAGGAAAGAAATGGGAAAAAGAGAGAGGGAGAAAAAAAGGGTAGAGAGAAGAAATGAGAGGGGAGTAATAAATGGAGGGAGAAGAAGAGAGAAAGTGATGAAGGGAAAAGGAAGAGAGAGAGGGAGAGGGAGAGTAGATTGTGAAGTGATACCTTCAATACAAATGTTACCCTGCACAGATCTCTGCACTATATGTGACCCTGGTATAATAATTTTCACTTAGAGCTTCCTGTTACTGTAGATCTGGTCAGTCAGCAGGTTTTAGTTCTACATAGAGATGTTATAACGCCACCCGTCTAGTAGTCATGGCACCCTAGGCCAAGATCTAGGTGGCCCTAAGAGAAATCTGGCCCTGGCTGTGTCCATATAGATCTCTCACTAGGAAAGGAAGCCAGCACGATTGATAAGTGTACTTCTCAGAGCCAACAAAAATACAAACTTGATTTGGACTATTCCGAAGAAGGGGTCACAGAGTACAGTGACTTGCAAAGGGTCAAGGACACTATATTGTTCCTGTCTATTTAAAACCAGTTTTCACATATTATATATGAAGGTAAGTAAGGGCTCCAAAATGTTGTATGTCCCATTACAATGATGGCTCTGGACCCTTGGTAGAAATGTGAAGCTTTCAAGGATATCTTTTTTTACTGTAATCAACAAATGTTCATACAAGTTAAAAAGCATTTGTGTGTAATAGTGAGAGCTTTTGATTTGCAAATCTGTTATTATGTTGTTAGGAATCCATTGATGGTCTCAAATTGCAATTTTTTTTACTGTGCTTGTACTTCCACCTGTAAGGTGCTTTGCTTGTATTCAGGCTGTAGTGTTACCTTAACAACAGAATTTTCATTTTGTTGAATAACGAGCCAACTTTATTATCTGTGTGTGCACCGGGCAGAGAAAATTATGAAACTGTCAAGCATTCTAAATGCTCGGTCTTTCAGCAAGATTGCCTTAGAAGGTTACTGGTGATCGTAAATTCACAGCAAAAATTATATTCAAAACTATAAAAACAGGGGAACTATTTTTTTCTGAAAGAGCTACTAAAGTGTGTAAGAAAAATTATATTCTGAAAAATTTGATCTGGTGGTATTCTGAGACCTAATTGCATTGCAAAAAGTCAAGTTGCCAGGGTGCCTTAGCTTCACCGACACGGCAGCAATGCAGAAGGATGCAGGTCGGTTATACCTGTCAACAACTTCCTGTGAACCACATGTAGGAGCCATACTGGGAGACAAAGTATTTTTACATTACACACTGGTAATCACTATTCCTTACTAAATATGTAGTACAGAAGGGAAAAGCAGATTGATGACCTTAATGTGCTGCTGTCCTTCATACTTCAATCATCAGGTTGGTGGTCTCACTTACAGGTAAACTGGACTCTTTGACTTTTGCAGATTTGGAATATTTCCTAGTATGACAGTTCATGAATTGGTATTTCCTGGATTTTTAGTTGACTGTTTTTTGTTCCTTGAAGATAACCATATATTAAAGCACTTTGTCTCAATGCTTTTAACATGGGAAAACCCTTGAAATAACTTTAAGGTCTTCAGGGAACCCCTGCTTTGATTTTTCTATCAGGGGGTCACAGTAAATTAGTTTGGTTATCAATGAGAAGAATGCTTCTTACATTGCCAGCCTTTACGAGGGATGTCACCCTTAGGCTGGGTCTACACCTGACGTTTTAAAAAACGTATTTATGCACTTTTATTACGCTAAAAAACATCTATGCCGTGGTTTTCTGCATTTTTACCGCCTTTTCCTGCGTTTTTTAACATGGTTACATTTCAAGTGCTTATAAATGCGGGAAAACGCCCCATTGAAATCAGTAGAAGCGGTTACCTGCATTTACACGCATTTTCCTGCGTTTTTGGGCATTTTCCAGCGTTAACTCCGCATTTTAATGTTTTAAATGTTGCAAGCAGAGTTATAGATAACGCTTATAAACGTGCCTCAAGGAAATGTCCTGGTGTAGATTAGCCCATTTGAATGCATGGGAATTTCAAACAGGTTAAACGCTGGGGAAAACGTTCGTGTAGACTAAGCCTTACAGAGAACCATGAAGATCAATGGTGTCGGTTAAGCTGGCCTGGGAGTCTCAAATTGCTCATTGCTCAAGGAACCAATAGCAACCTCTGGAGGAACCCTGGTTGAGACACACTTGCTTAAAGGATAACTGTTCTTTGAAACAAATTATTATAAGAGCCCCCGTTGCCCTTTGCATGGCACTGAGACTCTCTTCTACAGGCTGCAATGCCATGCAATATCATTCCACAGGAGAACATAGCTGAAGCACCAAGGCAACTCTAAATAATATATATATATATATATATATATATATATATTTATTTATATATTATTGGGGATCGAGGGGAGTTCTTGTTCTAATGTATACTTTATCTTTCAATTTGGCTGCTCCTGCATTTTAGAAATACAAATTTATTTGACCAAAATCATATCTAGGCATCCTGTGTGTCAATGCTTTTAGCTCACCCCATTTTGGTATCAGTGATTGATTTCTTCTAACAGCTGCTATCTCAGGCAATTGACTGGCGTAGTCTATACTAATCACAAGTACCAATTCACTGAACTTTACAGTCATTCACTCCTGAAAATAATTGTCAGCTCTCCTTTAAAGGATGTCGTCAATATCTGAGAACAGCAAACTATGTCCCACTCTGTTTCTTCTTCAGTAACATCAATTCACTCTAAACACTTTAGAAAAAGCGTGACATTCATTCCTCTACACAACACAAAAGACACAATCAAAGATGAGCACTCTTATAATTATGACTGCCAACGTTCAGTTGAAAGGAAAAAAGTTTTGGAACTCTGAATTATATTCATTTTTATCACATGTTTGCAGTATCACTTTGCTAGCGCAAAAAGCATCCAGATGACAATTAACTTTTTTTTAAAAGATTTGCTAGTTTTTCAGCTGCAGGTGGTACGTTTTGTTAAGCTG
>NC_092862.1:123052820-123072384 GCF_032062135.1 Pyxicephalus adspersus | reverse complement strand
GGAGAGGGGAGGTGGAGAGGGACGGAGCGGCACCCTGCTGCGCGCTCTCCCCCTTCCCTTGCATTAGGATCGGTCGTCGTTCATCGTCCGTGGATGCGCCAGAACGGTCGTTCTGACGATGGACGCAACCGACTGTACACACGGCAGATTTTCGCCCGATATCTGGCCGATGCCGATTATCGGGCAAGAAAAATCTGAGGTGTGTACGCAGCTTTACCTTAAAATGAAAGTTATGAAATTATCATGCATATTTGCCAAAGTAAATAAATAAATTGTAATGATATGTTTTTTGTGCTCGGATAGCCCAAAGCTATCAGTACAGGCAACGATGCTTGGGAGATCTTCTACAACAAGCCAGACAAAAAGTCATACATTGGTCCTTCAACTTGTCAACTTTTTGGAACAATTTTGGCCATTTTTTTATGCTCTAAGCAGAAAGTAAGTCTAGTCACATTTGTCACTTTATAAACATATGCGCATTTTCATAAAAAGATTGTAAACCATCATCTGTTGGCAGATATTGGTGTTTTCGTACATACCATTGTCAAATGTCAATTTCAAATACGGTCAGGAGGAGAAATCATCTTAACCCCTTTAACACTATGGGGTTTTGGAATCAGCACCACCTGGTATTATATTATCCCATCATATTAACTACAATTCCACTTTTAGAGCTTTTGGATCTGGCAAGATATTATTGCAGAAAGGGACAGATGATGTAGGCGATCAGCAATAAGCATTCCTTCCTACCTGATCACGCTGTGGAAGTGTCAAAAACATTTGTGTGCTCAATTTTGTTTGCCAGGACACCCGGCAATCCCGGCTTCTCCTACGCTTGCTGGGACTGAACTCCCTAGTGCCTGATAGACTGTATCTAGGAAGAGAAAGTAAACAGCGGCTCCTTGGGGTGAACAGGGACAGGTGGGCATAGCAGAGTTTAGTTTTTAGATAGGTGTTCTTCTGCTTTATAGAGCACTCTTAGAAAATGTTAACTTATTGGCTACCAAGCTCTTTCCTCTTGGCTACTACTAAGTCCAACCAAAGAGTCAATTGTAGCAAACTGGTAGCCATTAGTGGCCTGAGTGAATGGCTTAACCCATTAAGCAAGACGAAAGGTATACTGGTTCCCCTTTACTAAATCAAATAACAAGTCAAAGAATACAGTAACCTATTATAGGAAATTAGCAATCCTTATTCATTTTGCTCTTAAATGGTGAAAGGTAAAATTCTGCATTTTTCCTTGCACATTATTGTTGCTCTTTGCACAACCTTATTAAAAAGGTCTGCTTGTGCTCATTTCAGTAGACCAGGCAAAATTCTACTTAACCATGTCACGTAAGGAAATTAGACTTTTATTTTTCCGTCAGTGGAAAATAACCTGCACAGCTGACAGATGCTTACCCGGCATTTAATACCAACTGGTCTTACCGCTGGAAACCTCAACGCTAATTGCTTTAATTATTTACAGCTTTTCAATGCTATGTGCATATAAACACAGTTCTGCATTGTGGAACAGCACATTAACGCTGCTAATGTCGGAATGACAAACAAAACAAGCGCTTGTCATTTTGGACTCCTGAGCCAGAATCTGCTTGATTGACAGCCTGAACTATTGATAAATCCTTGGCTGACATTTCACCACAGAAAAGAAAGTTCGGGGCTGTTTTTCCACTGCAGTAACTTTGCAATTATCATATTATCCGTGACCCAATGCTTTGAATATAAAAATAGATGCTATGGTCTTATAGTAGTAGAGCAAAACTAAAAACGATAGGCTAGTGTAAAAGTCATCTATAGACCTCCAACAGGGTTGTGCGGTATATTGTGCAATAGCTTTACTTGCCTTCACTACAGATACCCTGTTTCCCCCATTTTAAGTCATCCCCAATAAATAAGCCACCCCCGATTTTTTAAAGCTAATGCAGTGCCTAAAGCAGGGCTGTCCAACATCAGTTATCAAGGGCCACATACAGGCCATATGATCAGAGTTTTTACTCTATTATTACTAAATTTACTGCTGTGTGTTCTGGCCATTGCAGGTCTTTCATCAGTCAAGCAGGGTGATGCAGAAAACCTGGAATGGATTTCTTCAAAGTAATTTGCTATTTACTAGCAAATGTTATAAAACCTCGACCAGATCCATTCTAGGTTTGCTGGATCACTCACCTTCACTAATGAAAGTGTATCCTCTCCAGGCTTGAACAGCTTTAATAAATCTGGCCTATATCTGTATTATATGTAGTGCTCAACATATTTATATAATCATTAATGTAGGGAGAAAGGTTCACATTAAAAAATTCTACTTTTTAATTTTTTTTTTTAACTATAAGTTGGATACTTACTCTTTGACAGCAAGCAAGCAGCTTTTGATTCCACAGTTGCTTTTTAAACCGTGCAGCGGCTGCATACATATGTATACAATTTTGTGCAAATGTGGTTACTTTTTGTGCTTTTCGCTGCTCTGGGTACACAACAGTAGTTTACTGTTCCCTGGAATGGTAACCCACCCAGTTTCCCACCACGGGTGTGAAAGGGATGTTTGAGGGATGCTGAAAACATGTAAGGATTTTGGCTCTCAATGGCTGTAGTTGGACTGCCCTAACCTACATTTCAGCTCTTGAATGGAGCAACAGAACTAAAGGTAAAGGAGGTAGAGTCTGTAAATCTTCTGTATGGGAAATAATGGGCATTCTGCCACAGACAGACTGCCCTTCTTTCATCAGAAACAAGAAATGTTGAGCTACACTATGTAGGTTTGTCAAGAAAACGAAATGGTTTGTAAAATGTCCATCTTAAAGGATATAGTTGCTTTTGATTTCAAGACTTTGAGAATCAGAAAGTTTTTAAACTTAGCTGTTGGGTAACCTCTTCTTTTTTCGGTGGTAACTTTTTTAAAATACAATATTTTCTCAACTATTAAGACTTTTTGAGGACACACTGCTTTTCAGAACATCCTGCATAACAAAAAGGTATATAAATAGACAGCTGCTTCTGCCACACCATGAGATGTTCAGCTCTCCTCTTATATAAAGAAGGTTTGTCTGTCCTTATACAATGGAAGAAACATTTTATTTTATTGCCTTACCCAACACTGATACCTTAAATTTAAAATTAGTCAATGACATCATGTTGTTGCTAATAGTTTAGTGAATCTAGTTTTTTTTAAAAAAGTTAAATTAATCTCTCTTTTCATACTTGCCATTTTCAAAGAGTAAGCATCCAACTTATAGTTTAAAAGAAATTTTAAAAAGTAGAATTTTTTAATGTGACCCTTTCTCCCTACAATAATGATTATATAAATATGTTGAGCACTACATAAAATAAAGATATAGACCTGATTTGATAGAGCTATCAAGCTAGGTAAAATAAAAGATTTGCTAACAAATTGCAAATTACTTTTAGGAAATCCATTCCAGTTTTGCTGGATCACCCAGCTTCACCGATGAAAGTGTAACCTCTGCAGCCTTGGAGAGCTTTATTAAATCAGGCCCTAACAATCACATTGCTGTTGACAATAAAGAGAGCCTTTCAGAAGAAATGCTTTATAAAATCATCATCCCTACAGCAGTCGGAAGTATGAAAAATGGATACTTTGCTTTATAACTCTATAGTTGCTCCATATTAAAAGCCTCCACCGCTATGCCTATTTGGAATGTAGCAGTAGGGAGCAGTAACTGCCCTGCTCCCTCCCACCCATGTGAACTTAACCTTACTGTTGGACTGGTAAACAATTTTTCTTTGGCGTGAAATATTTTTACTCCTTCTGCAGAAGGTAATGTACAATTAAGAAGCTCTACTAACGGACAGTGATACACACAAAGCAGTTAAGAAATGAATTAATAATAATATATATTTGTACTTTCAGCTGTCTTCTGATTCCAAACTCTCAAGAGTCCTTCAGCAGGAAACACTGAACAGTCAGCTCCAAAGTTGTAGTGTCTGGTAATTAATATTCATCCCCAGATTGAGCCAAAAGAATATGTAGCATTGGATGAAATCAATAGAGTGATGATATGTAGATTGTTTAACACTCTGATTGCTACAGGATAGTTCATGTTTCAGCTTTTGAAAAGCCTTCAGTTTGACAAAGGCAGTTACATTTACTTCCAAAAATATAGACCTCAATTACTGAGCTGTCCTACCCAGAATCTATGTAAGCTGGGGAACTCAATTACCCATTACCATGTTAAATTTTAGGGGAACTTTACCAAACACAGACTACTTCTGGAATTCCTGGCAGTGCCCTTCTTTCTCCTGTACTCTTTCCACTGCATTCAGCATAATGTAAAATATTTTAGTTCACGTTTATGTAAAGTTTACATTACATTTGTATCCTCAGTTGCATCCCGTTTGGGGAGATTCTTTATCTTCACTCAGTCTTCTACTTGGTTTGGAGTCTTTGTATACCTTCATCGGGCCTAATTTATTAAAGGATGGGGAGTATGCACTTTTATCAATGAAGCTGGGTGATCCAACAAACCTGAAATGGATTTCTTAAATGTAATTTGCTATTTGATAGCAAATGTTTGCAATCCTAGACCCGGTCCATTTCAGGTTTGCTGAATCACACAAGTTCACTGATGAAAGTGTATCCTGTGCAGCCTTGCAGGACTTTAATAAACCAGGGCCACTGTCTCTGGTGGAAACTACTTCATCCCAGAATTATTCCAGGCTGAGACTACCCTGAACTGTATATGTGTGGCTCTGTGTACCTTAACTAATTGCTGAGAAGTGGGCAGGAAGATTTTTATATTAGAGACTTACACAGTCCCTTCTGTCTTAAACCCACTTGTCAGCATTTAAAAAAAAAATCAACTTTGATGTTCTTCAACAAAAGTTTGCCCCAAAAGTTGTGTGCTTCTGTATGCACATAATACATCCATTCGATGGAAAGCTCCCTTGCCGGTAGGTATTGATGTGAATGCACAATATTTTAGCACCATGTTCCTTAAATAAAAAGTATGGTTCTTACTCTGCTATAGTTATTTAATTTCCTAATGGTCTGGAAAAATAAACCATCAGGTGTGCACAGATATAATAAGGATTAGCAGGCCATGTATGTAGGTGTTGCAAGCAACCAGGTCTAACTGAAAACGTATGAACGTCTTGTACAACAAGAGCGAGTACTCTCATTCCTACTTGGATGCTGGGTAACTATAGAAACACATCTAGACAAAACAAACATTACAGTAGCTAGCAGGAAAAATAAACACAAAAGCAATTAAAATTTATTGGATAGATATGTCAAGAAAAAAGGCTCAGAGAGATTTTGCTGTTACTGTATGTGTCAGAGAAAGAACGACGGCTCACCGGCTCTTGTGAACATTCTGCAACAGCACTGTGGTTACTATATAATTTCGGAAAATTAAAACTAAATAATTTAATAATCATCATGAATATTATGTGGCAGGTTATGTTATTTATTTGTATATTTTTACCAGATTTTTTAATATATGTTTTCCTACAGGACGTATATGGAGGTTGCCATTGCTGGTTTACACTTGATGACGTGATTACTTTTCTTGTTACCATCCCTTGCCATTAGGAAAATATTTTTTGACTACTGCTGGGATAAGTTTAACCTAAATTACAATTTATAGTAGAATCCCTTTTTAGGGATAGATAAGCCTATCCCTGGCAGCCTGATGCAGAGAACTTTTGCTTAATTTGTAGAAGCAGTAATCTCTCTAAAGGGGTATGACACAGATTTGATAAATCAGAACTAAAACTCTAATGAGCAGAAAGCATGAGCTTTGCTAAGTGGAAACCTCTAGCTATTATTAAGCAGAGAGCTTATCAGAACTCTGCAGAGAGACCACTGTTACCACAAAGGTACAGGATGCTGGGATAATTTTTTCTGCACATTCTGTGGCTTTTTCCCAAGAAGATGAACTGTAAGACTTAGAAAAAGTACTTAAAAACTTCATTTAGCTTACTAATTTGTAGTTTAATTGGGCTGTAATTGCTTGTCTTTAATGAGATGTCTAATAGCAAGAATATTGTGAGTGCACAGATAAATGTGGAAAATGTGTAGAAGGCTTGGGTTCTGAACCGGGTTAATTTTTTATATACCGTGTTTCCTAGAATTTCTTCCCTGGATCTGCAGTTCTAAAAATAAACCGTTGTTTATGGTTTACAAAGTGACTGGTGTCCAAGTGCATTCAAGTAACACCTCAAACAACCTGAAGCTGAAGTTGCATGTAGGTGCAAAATTACACCTGAAGGCCATTTCTTAGAGCCCCAGGGTAAATAGCATGACATACTTTTGTCAAAATAATAATACTATGGTTTAATGATCCTGAAACTATACTATTGGGAGCATAACTACCAGTGAGGACACCTTTACCCATAGCTCACAACAGTCCCTCATTGGAAGGCACTGTCCCTCTTTTGGAACATAATCTCTCCATCATCCTTCCGTCTCATCTGTCCTTCTTGGTCATGACCATGTTAAAATAGAAAATACGAATAACTAAAAGTAGAAAAATAGACTAAAATATTTATTCAATCTGTAATGAATTTGCTTTTCAAAAAAAAAAGCCAATATAAAGGCTTTGAGTCTTTCTTAATCTTTTTACCCAAGGATCCCAGAGGAATTTTTAGGTCTTAGAGAATCACTATAAAAAATAATTTGGGGGGTCAATAAAAAAGAAAGCCTGACCGTTCTGTTTGATGCTAAGAGTCTTACTGTGTGCACTAAAAATACTTCCGAAAAGTCATTTTTTTCACAAATATTTGCATTTTCTCTTAGTGTATTTGCGTATATTGATTTCTGAGATGTACATAAATCACCAGGCTCCAGTGACAATGATTCTGAAGATGATTGGTACGAAAATTCAGCTCAACATGGCTGCGTAATGTTAGCGTGTGCATCCACTAATACATTCATTAGCTGAGTTCATATTTGTTAGCCGAGTCAAAACAAAAAACAAAAAACAGCAAACTAAATCTTCGTTAGCCAAAAAATTTGTTTGCAGGGTCACTCGTTAGCTAAGGTATTAACTATAACTGTATTGATTTAAGGGGCACACCAGTTCTGAAGGCTGGAGGTTTGGCACATGGTTATCATCTCCATGTTATAAAAAATAATATGAAGCCTAAAACAAAGGGCCCTTTGTAACTATAGTATTAGTGAATATATATATAGTGAATTAAGTATCCAAACTATCAAAAATGAATGTCCACAGATGTTGTTTTTCTGTGATGGAACACACCTCCAATACAGGTCATCCTCATCCCTTATTGTCGTTGAGCAGCGTTCATGGCAGTTCATTAAAAGCACATGACCTAGTTTTAAAGTGGAAGTAAAGTACAAAGATGGCAGCACATTTCAAACACAGTAGGTGAGTATTGCGGGGTTTAGTTTCACTTGAAGTTGGGTCATGTTTCTTTTGATGCAGCAAGTTCCATTGAAGTGGATTTTAACTGCAGGCAAAGAAGGTTAAATGCAGCTTTTTCTTGTCAAATGTTGCCTGCTATTCAAATGTGCTCAAATAGCAAACACAGCATTTGAATAGAACGCCCGTGGACACTTACCATGATGTTGCTGTTAATCCTCATTTATTTCCTTTACATTTCCCAATCCAGCTAAAATCCTGCTACTTTTTTGTTAAAAAAATGAGCAGACTTTTCTCATGAAAGGTCTTCAGAATGTTTTATTCTTGAATCTGTTCTCATTTTATTAGCTCTGGCTCTTTCCTGTCTTTTTCTTGTTTTAGAGATATCAGTGTTGATTTAACAAGATAGATATATAGGGCTTTTGGTAAGGGAAAGGTCATGTTAATTTGGATCTTAAAGTGGTGAAACTCACTCCGGGAGCAAAGTGCAGAGTAATTTCTGCAAAGCTGCCTATTGACTTTTTATTCTGTGTAAAGAAACTAATTATAGCATTGCATGCATGGCTAACTGCATTGCACATTCAGCTTCAAACTACAGCCCTTTTAACGAGAGAGGAAATACGCTACATAGACATCCATTCTTTAAAGGCAATGGGGATTTGTTTTTACTTTTTAATTACCCAATTTGTTAATTTGTCTGATAGAAGGATTAACTAGTACTGTAGTTTCTAATTACAAGTCTTTCAGTCCAGAACAATATATCTTTCATGCAGACCTATTATGGCTACTTTATTGGCTGGCTTTAAAGGTGATTATTTGTTTTTACTTTGGTGGACAAAACTTTTGGCTGTGGAATGTTATACAGTACTATGAACAATACCAGATTCCAAATTCCAAATTAGCTGATTAAAATTTAATTATAGGCCAATAAAACATATAAATTTAAATGTATTTATAAGCCTGATAGAGAATTCGTGGTTCTGTTCAACTAATTTTATGGTACAGAAAGTCTTACTTGCAATATACCTAGGTGTTAAGGTGCGTACACACTTCCAATTTTTATCGTTCCAATCGAACGACGAACGATCGATTGGGCAAAAAATCGTTCGTAAAAAAGTAACCAACGACGCCGACGAACGAGGAAAGTCGCTGGAAACGAACGACCGGACCGACGGATCGGATTGGGCGACGATCGTTGAACATCGTTCGTGTGTACGGTCGTTCGTTGATCGTCCATGTTCAGAGCATGCGTGATGAACGAACGTCCGTTCACTTTCCTGTCGTGCACATAGTTCCTCTATCGCTCAAACGATCGTATCTATTGTGTGTACAATATCTACGAACGATCGTGTCGTTAACTCTATGTGCAGGATCGGTGCTATACGATCGTTCGTATATATCGTGCATGAACGTTCGTCGTTCGTTTTCCAACGATAATAATTGGAAGTGTGTACGTAGCTTTACTTCTCTTGGAGAAGCATCAGGCTGATAAGGTCATAATAAACTCCTTGAATAGATCAGGGAGGGATTTCTCATAAGATAAGAAGGACACGTTCACATTATATATTAACATTTTAATGAACCATTTTTTTTTAACAGTATACCTTCAAGTAATCCGGTCTATGCCCATCTTGGAAGGCATACAAGCTACACATCAAGCTGGCATCTAAATTATAATTAACTGCTTATTTGATTATTAAACGGCAATCTTCTTGTTAATTAACTGTGTTTCCAATTTGGCACTAAAATCTGTGCAGCAGAACCCAAAATCTAGCTGAAATTATTGCGGCTGTCCTTTTTAACACCAGGAGTCACTTGTGATTGAAACATAGTAATTATATTATTATTTGCCAATGTTTAATTCCTAACAATCAATATGGCTATGACATTTTGTGCCAGTTATATAGTGTTCTTCAGCTGGCCATAATGATATTGCCAAAATCGTGATGGAAATGAGGAGAGTTAGCGAATTGTTGTACTTTACAGAATCCTATTTAAACCAGAACTAGTGCGTTATAAACCCAAGAACAAAAAAAAAAATATAATGTAGCTAGCTGATCCTTTGTTTTGTAGGCTGCATTTATTTTCATTTTTCATGGTTGTTCTCCTTCATTTTCATCTGGTAATCCCTAAAGCGGAACTATACTCCACTCTGCCCATTTTGTTGCAGGGTGCCACCATCTTCTTTCTCCTTCTCTTCCTTGTTGCAATCTTCAGCCATCTTGATTTATCGAGTTGGAATAATGTAACATCACCTGTCCCTTTCTGCAATAAAGTCCTGCTTGGGCACTACTTTTCGGGACCTTATTTCTGCCTTAAAGCAAGGACTATTTTAGAACTGTTGTTGACTGCAGCATTCTAACGCAGACTCAACTGCAGTCCTAACCACTCCTGTTGTGGTTCTAGAAGATGAGTTATGGCCACAGGGTTGCTTTTTCTCCTCTGAAAGAAGAACCACACTGCAGCCACAGCTACACATAGAAGTGTTTACCTGCGCTGCGGTTTGCTATGTGAATGGGCTGTAATAATCATAATGCTCACTTCTGGCAAACCACTGTTTCCACCACTTGTCTGAAAATAAAAGTTTGTTTTTTAAATATCTTTTCTTTGTCATTTTTTTCTTTCTTTTTTTTTTTAAACGCATTCGGTCCCAATATAACACATGAAGTGCCACACTACCCTTTTGGCCCTTTGGCTTATAACTTCCTAATTGTTAGTTACCACGATATGCAGATTGTGGAAATCTGAAAGAAGCCAGAACATTAATCTGCATACTTGTTCTGAATCAGTGATAAAAGATGAGATCCAAGAAACATCTATTTTTAGAATAGGGTAAAAAAATGGCACCTAACGCTGGGGAGATTAGAGACAAGGAGGTTTTGTACAAGTTCCAAATCTTAGCACCTGAAATATCTGGTCTGCATAATTAGGCGAAATTATTATTATTAATTTTATTAATTATAATAATAAAAAACAGTATTTATATAGTGCCAACATTTTATGCCGTTCTGCAAATGACAGACAAATACAGACAGTGACACACGAGGAGGAGAGGATGCTGCCCCGAAGAGCTTACAATCTAAGAGTTGGGGAAGCAGCATAAAATAGGAGGGGGCATATGGAATGGCGGGAAGTAGTGAGGGTTTTAGGAGACAGAAGAAGATGGGTAGGCAAGTTTGAATAGATGGGTTTTAATGGCTATTTTAAAGGAGCAGAAAGTGGGAGCTAACAAATATATATATATATATATATATATATATATATATATATATATATATATATATTTTGTGTGTGTAGTTGTTGGCTATGGCTGTTCCCCAATTCTGGTCCTGGGGTCATCCTACCCCTGTTATATGAGTTCTCTTGCCTTCTTATTGAACGTTTCCATCTATTATGGCATACCCCATAGTTTTACTGCTGAAATGCAAAAGAGTGGCCTCCAAAATGCCATTATCTGTTGCGAGCTATATTTATTCTTCTAAGTAACAACCAAAAATTACATTAAGGTTAATAAGCAGATAATTTCACTATCTTAAATACAGTGAAGAAAAAAATATATATTTGAATATTTCTACTTTTCTAATGATTGATTCACATGACTTAGTGTTTGATGTGCTTTTCTTACAGATTATTTAATTAGCAGCAGGCTGTACAGAAAAATAGGGTAAATGTAATTAGCGTCTTGTTCTACAGCTAAATAAAAATCACAAAGCAAGGAGCTGAGCAGCTGGTATTATTTCATTTTTAATTCCAGATATTTGTTTAGAATGATAGCTGCACATTAATTTAATTTCATTATAGACGTTCTCTGATGATTTGCCAAGGCTATTCATGTATTTTGAGCATACCTGGCATTGAGGAGGCATTGGGCCTGATTTATTAAAGCTGTCCAAGGCTGGAGATGATACACTTTCATCAGTGAATCTGGGTGATCCAGCAACCTGGATTGGTCCTGGCCCAGAATTCAAAACATTTGCTAGCAAATAACTTCAAACAAATCGATTCCAGGTTTGCTGGATCACCCAGCTTCACTGATGAAGTGTATTGTCTCCAGCCTTGAAGAGCATTTATAAATCATGCCTTAAATTTAAAGTGAACCAGTTACCTTGTTTAGCGTCTCACCTGCAGCCTCACTTAGAGGTGGGTGTCAATAAGTGGTGATAAAATAAACAAACACTGGCTCTTTAGGAGTGTAGGTAGCTTGACAGCTGCCAACCATTGGGATCCTTATGGGAACCACTGCTCCTGCTGCCAGTCAGAACACAGCATTATATCTCCCTGCAGGGGCCAAAGTGTTGGGTTTCTAGGTCTGTATCTCCTTTCTGAGCACACTGCTAAAAACAAAAATTAAAAATGAGCAAAGGTTTAGTTAGTATGATTGACTATGACCACTGTTACAATTTTTTTGGCTGAATTAGCTGGGCCATGTAGTGTCAGCCGAATATGCCACTGTCATTGACTTTAATGGGATTTGACTTTGGCTACCAGTCAACATGAATACCGGGGTCAATTTGGGTGAACTGTCTGCGAACCATTCCTAATGCTAACATATACTCTCTACATTACCTCCTTCGTTCTAGCTTGATCTATGTACAAGGTGGACCTTCTTCTCCAATTGAGTCACTACGCTTAATAATCTGGATTTTGGTGTTTAGAAGCTGAACTATGGTAGCTATCCCCTTTAGACTTTGGATATGATATATTCAGTCCTTACTTTAAAAAAAAAGAGAGAAGGAATGCGTCTCAAATCAGAAAAGCAATTTTACAGAGTTCACAGCGATGTTATTCTATTCTCTTACTTCATCATTCAGGATTGTAAATGGGAATCTACTCAAAGCATCTTAATATATCACAATTGTTACTTTTGCAACCACCGGTTGCGGTGCAGCGAGAGTTAGATTATACTAACTGACATTTTCCTATATGAGTTGCAATTGAGAAATGTGAATTTTAATAGGAGCTGGCTGTGATTTATAATTTTTTGAGCACCTTGCTTGGATTCTATTTGTTTCAAGCTAGCAATTCACCTTCATAGAAGGTAGAATTAATAAACTTGATTTTTTTGTAATATGTCTTTTTGTGTAAAGCAGATAAACAGTAATGAAATTACTTTTTATTTAGATATTTAAAGTGGGCCTCTTACCTTCATTTTAAAGCAGTTAGTTGTGAACTGAGGAAAACTGATAAAAGTTGCAGTGTGGTCATTTATCTAAAGAAGCAATTTTTAATTGTTTGACCTCCTATGCAGCAGGACAATCCCCTTACCCCATTACAGGGCAGTAATACTGTAAGTGACCATTACATGGTGAATATGGCTTGAAGTGAACTTTGCTTGTGCCTGTCATACCTAGTCTTCAAATTGGTTCTTGGGCCACTCCGGGTCTATTGGACCATGGGCTCAGGTTGTAAAAGTGCCTTGACGTTTTACCAAAATTATATTAAACTCCATGACTTGCACAAAGCCCCAACCACTGTCAGTCATCTTTAAAAATCCAGAGGCTTTGTTGCCCTCTGAAGTTGCCATTTGCCAATTATAACGGTTGATGAAGCTTAGAGACATTGAGCTGGATTTATTAAAGCTTTCCAAGATTGGAGAAGGTAGCCTATCGTGGCTGAACCTAGGTGATCAAACAAACCTGGATCAGATTTCCTAAAATCATTTACTATTATTCATCATTATTCAGGTTTACCTGGATAGTCTATCTTCTCCAGTTTTGGCGGGCCTTGGTAAATCAGGCCTATTAAATGGGATTCTGATACCATGGTGAAGTAGTAGGACTACTATGAAGTGTTTTTGTATTGGGCCTGCTTGTATAAATGGTGTTTGTTAGGATTTTCTATATATACAAAGATTAAGAGATCTTGTGAGGTCCTCAAACGTTTCATTAGGTAGATGGTGAGAGCTTATATATGAAAAAAGGGCTTTTTTACATTTAATAGTAGTACTGGTTACATGTAAATCCAGGATCCACAGGGCCTAACAAGGACACATAGGTCAATTTAAAGTCCGTGGAGCTATGTTTTAAAGTAGCCCTACCATGGGACCACCCAAAGGTAAAGTGACCCTGTAACCGCGTGTTAGACACCCTGCTTGTCTATATAGTACACCTATTAATATTAATAATAAAGTGTTTATATAGCGCCAACATATTAGGCAGCACTGTACATTAACAAGGAGTTTCAAATGACAGACAGATACAGACAGTGACACAGAGCCTGCCCTGAAGAGCTTACAATCTAGGTGGAGGAAGTAGCACACAATAGGAGGGGAGATACAGTATGTAGTGGAGGGAAGCAGTGAGGGTTTAAATGACAGAAGAAGACACGTAGGCAAATTTGAAAAGATGGGTTTTGAGTGCTCTTTAAAAGGAGCAGACAATGTGAGCAAGCCGAATAGGACGAGGAAGACCATTCCAGAGAGCCGAGGTAGCTCTAGAAAAGTCTTGGAGCCGAGTGTGTGATGAGGTTATGAGTGAGGAAGTCATTAGTAGGTAATTGGAGGAATGAAGAGAGCGGCTAGGGAAGTATTTTTCTACCAGGTCAGAAAGGTAAGTTGGACAAGAACTGTGGGGGGATTTGAAGGCAAAGCACTGGAGCTTGAATTTGATTCTAAGGTGAAATGGAAGGCAATGGAGAGAACTACAAAGATATGCAGCGGAAGAGGAGTGGTGGGAATTGCCTAGTGCTTAGTTTTGCTATATTGCCTCCAGAAAAGCTGGGAAAAAAATCAAAGCATTTGCATATGTGTTGCCCCCCCCCCCCTCCTTTTCATGTGGCAATGCACGAAGATATCGTACTTTGCCCCATACCTAGAATTTGTTTTTTTTTTCAGGCCAAAGAAAATAATGTTTGATCCCCGCAATGCGGCTTCACACTTTGCTTTGTGTGACCCTGTGACAAATTTGCTTTAAACTTCCTCTGTGCAACTTCAAGATGAACCTTCATTTTCTGAAAATCCTCCTCATCTTTAATAATAGCTTTAAAAAAAAACTTAAAAGCTGCCATCATAAACTATTTACACATTCTTGGAGCAGTTTATAAAAGGGACACGGTCGCCAATGTCAGTCAAATTACCCTGGACCTTATCTAATATAGTGATCTTGTGCTGTAACTTTGTTATGCACTTCAATTAAAATAAGTCTGTTACATTTAGCCTCTTAGCCATGTGCCGTATATCTGAAAATGTATCTTTAATGGACCCCTATTTGAAGAATATTATGGAAATGTGTAGCCTCTCTACAGCCTGCTATCTAAGATAAGTGAGCTATTTCTCAGTGTGGAAATGGTCTATATTATTAGAGTGCTGAGCAGCTGCTCGATAACCTTATTTAAGGCCAGTTCATTTATTTCTCAGATGTTAGGTTGTCAACGGGGCTGATATGGCAGCTATTTTCAGTAGGTAGATAATATTATTTCCAACCAAATAAGTTGCTTTATTCAATTAAGGTGATGGATTGAGCTGGATATTTGACTTTTAGAAAAAGGTTTTAAATGTTTAACTAGCAGTTCTATCTTGTCTTGTTAAAATATCGAGTTTCCTTTTGCTATGCAAAATGATGTCACAGTTACATCTTGTTTTGGGGGAAGGCTAAATCATTAAGGGAACAAGTTTGTTTCTTTTTTTTTTATTTTTGGCATGCGTTTCAGGTTGCTCCTGTCTTACTGAGCTGCTAATGGAAAATCTCAGTAGGTGAATTTGATGTATTACATTGGAGATTGTCAAGTTCCTGATTTCCTGCAAGTTCCTTCTCCCGCAGATGCAATTACGGATTATGAAATTTGGTGCTCAGCCTTTAGATGTTTATTCAGATAGGTTGCTTCAGTTAAATTTGCTTTTGCTACTCACAAAAAAGTTTTTTTTCTTTTTAAGTCAGTTGAAAGAAATTCAGATGACTTGTGTATTTTGTCAACTATAAGCTGCGGCAGAGGTGATTGTCTGACCGAAGATGTGTTAAGGGACCAAGCACCAAGTGGTTTTCAGATGAGGATTAGCACAATTGAGGGTTTTATTTTTTTTTTAAATATTTAGATTTTGGAAAAATTACCGCTGTGGCAAAATAATATTTTGAGTTATTAGGAAGGTGAATTTAAATGCAACTTTTACGTATTTCTTCATTTAACCTCCATTCACTATACCATTAGAAGTGTTTTGTTATATCTGTTTGATAATTGCAAAAAAATGCAATTACTATTCCAGAAATTATTCTTGTCTGAGTAAAAGGAATTTTAAATAAAAAATAAAGTATAAAATTTTAACTGCACACAAATTATAATAAAACCCACAAAACATAGAACAAAATGAACCAAAAAATTCTAAAATTACATCTCTGCCCAGAATAAAAATATGCTTTAAATATTTATTTAAGCCTCATACACACGTGCAATTCTTGTCGTTGGAAGGGATCTTTCACGATTCTTTCCAACGATAAGAACTGCACGATGCATGAACGAGTGCTGTATATACAGCACCGTTCTGCTCCATGGAGAGGGTAGGGGGAGAGCGACGGAGCGGCACCCTGCTGCGCGCTCTCCCCCTTCCCTTGCATTAGGATCGCTCGTCGTTCATTGTTCGTGGATCCACCAGGACGGATCCACGGACGATGAACGACGCGGGCTGTACACACTCCAGATTCTCACCCGATATCCGCCCGAAACTGATTATCGGGCGAGAAAAATTTGACGTGTGTACGTAGCTTTAGACCGACTTTAGCTTTAATTATAACACACATTCGCTGATAAGCTTACGCAATATCACAACTTTTATTTTCAAGTTGCGATCATTTTTCACCAAGATCTTGTATTAATGGTGGGAGTGTTGGACCGCTGCATAAAGTTTTCACCAGCACATCCAAAGGATTCACAGTGAAGTTAAGGTCTGGATTTTGGGGTGTCCAATCAATGTGTGGAAATGATCTCTCTACTGTGGAAGCTGTGCATTTAAAAGACAGAGGACAAAGCACTATTCATTGCAGATCCTCTTCCCCCACTACTGTTTTACTATGCCTTGTTTGACATTGCGGGTCTGATTTCTAAAGCTCTCCAATGCTGGAAAGGATATACTTTTATCAGTAAAGCTGGGTGACCCAGCAAACCTGAAATGAATCTGGTATAGGATTGAAAACATTTGATAACAAATAAGAAATTACTTTTAGTAAATCCATTCCAGGTTTACTGGATCACCCAGCTTCACTGATGAAAGTGTATCCTCTCCAGCCTTGGAGAACTCTCATAAATCAGATCTTTTCACAGCTTGGTGATGTTTGTTCTGCCATCTTATGGTATCTGCACTTGTCTGCCAATGTTGCTCTACATTTTCTTTTTCATGGTGCAGTTTTTTGTGTTTCCTAAAACAAGAGATTTGAGTAATATTATCAGCTGTTATGTTCTCTGGAGGGTTTCTTAATGCGGTGATAAAACAATTTTGATGGTCTCTGACTTGGCTCCGTCTTGATAGAGGTTGTCTGTGTCGATTGATGCTCCACCTGTGGTCATTGTCTGCGCAGACATAATATTGGGAACGTGGCTGAAAGAACATTTATGAAATACTATATCATTAAGTTTTATCATCTCTTATTGTTGTTGAATGCCAAAAGCAGTGATTCTAAAGTCATACTTTATTATTTGTACCGAAGACAAAGCCATGATCGTAAATTCTGTAAATGAGTTTAAATGTACTTCATAGTATAAGATTGTAAAGTATTATCACTTGTATGGCATAAATGGATGTAGTAAATATTGTAATAGTGATCATCTTGTCTCTACTGAGCTACCATTATACAATTTAGTAATTTAAAGTAAAATAAAGGCAGTTATGGAGCAGTTACTTTTTTTTGCATAGTTTTACAAAGTGTTACGATGCACAATCACATACTTAACCTGGTTTTGAATTGTTTGGGGTATAGATGCAATGGACCTGATTTATGAAAACTCACCAAGGCTAGAGGAAATACACTTTCATCAGTGAACTTGGGTGATTCAGCAAACCTGGAATGGATCTAGTCCAGGATTGAACATAAATGCTAACAAATAGCAAATGACTTTTAAGAAATGCATTCCAGGTTTGCTGGATCACTCATCTTCACTGTGGAAAGTGTATCCTCTCCAGCCTTGCAGAGCTTTGATAAATCAGAGCCATTGCACTGACTACCTTATTAGTTGGCAGAGGGCCCTTGTAGAAATGGGACTATGTCTTAATGACTTTCCCCTATACCCCAATAAACTTTCAGCCTTTAGGAGCTTTGGTGGTTACAGAGTTTTCACCTAAATGTTCTGTTGGATGTCCTATCCAATTTAGAGCTCTGTAAATGGAGAAGCACACAACACAGGGTGTCGCTTGCTTTTTTCCCCCGCCCTCCACAAAAACCATTATATTGCTGTGTGTACAGCGCTCGTTCGTTCATCTGTCAATCTTTTGTTTGCTGGAAACAATCAAGAAAGGCAAATTGAATGTGCGTCTTCCAAGGACTACTGGCCTTGGGTTGTAATGTATGATGTCAGTGCTGTGACCATAGCTTTGGAGTAGAGGCTGCAAGGGACCCATTGTGTCTTGCATGAGGGATTCCAGGACCCAAATATGCATTTAACCCTTGCAGTGTTTGGGTAGCCTCACACATCACAAGGGTTAAAACAAAATCATAAGACATAACTGATAAATATATATATTTACACTTGCCATACTATGGAAAATTACAGAAAAGCATTATTCCAGAAGCAGCAGATGGCAGTGTTACATCGGAAGCACTGAATACCTTTAAAGTGAATGTTATCAGAACGCTGGGAAATTCATACTGTGCATAGCAAAATACACAGAAATGGACTTTCTTGCCAACAGCTAGTTACAGTGATCATTAATTTGTATGCAAATCTACTTCATCTCTAAAATAATTACTTCCTTCCCATCATGCTTCCTGACTTGTTATGACAATGGTATGGGCAGCCCCATTGGCCAGTAGATGGGTTTAGAAGGTGGGTAGTGGCTGGAGTTTTCCTGACCAAAGTTGCCTATTCTCCAGATGCTTTTAATTCTGCCATGTTGGCATTTAGATTCTGACTGAGGGTGATTTTCAATTATGTGCTTTTTAAATTATAGGCATTATATGCTCAGTTTGAATTGCCTAAATTTGTGATAGGAAAAGAAAGAAAGAAACAGGAAAAAAAGGAAAATTAAGTCCAGAGACCAGAATTTCTATTCTTCAATAAAGAACTTGCCTGCTTACAACTTTTTCTTATTCAAGTTTATTTCCGCTTCTGTTCTGTCATTGATACTTTTTTTTACTTACACTGACTTTTGGAGAATTTTTGTGCTATGAGTGATCATTGTATCATTCCTCCTGAGCAGAAACTGCTGTGATAATACATGCTGGATAAAAAGGCTCTGGTCCCTTGGAGCAGTGGTCCCCCATCTTGGAGCCCATTGACCACTAAATGGGCAGACTCCAGACCACGCATGCAGAGGGGAGGAAACTTCCCCCCAGAGTGACGTCATGATGCCAGAACCCACCCACCGCCCTGAGCCTGTAATGCGTGCAGGAGACATGGTCCGCCAGGGTGCCCTCCCAAGCCTGACCTTCTCCTGACCCCTCTGGGGGGGGCACTGGCCAGAGCCGCGGCCCACCTGTCAGCCCTGCCTTAGGGCTTCTTTCACACTTGTGGTTGCAAACTGCATAGTAAATCCAGGCTCATTGAAAACTGATGCTATGTGCCTAAAAACATCAAACTGCACCACAAATTAGCATGTTTGCACATGTTGCCCTTGCGTTTGCAGTTCTTCCAGCAGAAGAGGAAAAGCAACTGTGTCGCTGGAAGCTTAACCTGGCTTCCAGGAACCACTAAATGTTCCCAACTGCTGCCATACGCTTGAATAGGAGTGGTAGGGAGCGCAGTTGGGAATGCGCAAGGCTGCAGTTGCTTGTTTGAAAAGAGGCCAAAAGTTTGAAAAGGGACGAATTCAATTCATGCTTTTAATACCTTTTCAGGCCACATAATATCTCACATTGCAAGGAAAGCTAGGTCATTGGTTAGTGATTTCAGCAGTTTACATTTTAAATAAATATCCTGATTTTGAATTGGTCGACAATGCAAAATCTTTAAAAGAAAATATGTAAATATTATATGTGACTTCAATTATTAAGGAGCTAGTGTTTGAAAATTAAGAAAGAAAAATGTAATTATTTTGTGGTTTACTTGATGACTTATGGAATTTTACAAACCAATTTGTCATTTAGCAG
>NC_092862.1:123046278-123050340 GCF_032062135.1 Pyxicephalus adspersus | reverse complement strand
AGAGATAATGAACCTGAATTATTAAAGCTCTCCAAGACTGGAGAGGATTCACTTACCACAGTGAAGCTGGGTGATCCAGCAAATCGAGAATGGACCTCTTAAAAGTAATTTGTTATTTGTTAGCAATTGTTTTCAATCCTGAACCAGATCCATTTTAGGTTTGCTGGATCCCCCGGCTTCGCTGACAAATTGTGTATCCTCTACAGCATTGGAGAGCTTTAATAAACCAGGCCCAATAAGTCAGTGCTTCTCAAGTCGTGCCCTCATATTTACTTCTATTTCTAAGTCACCATAAGTGTTATACTTGCGCTGTCCTCTGAGATGATGCATGCCTGCCTAGCTGTCCTTGATTTGGATAGACTGTCCTTCTTTAAAGTCCCCCGTCACTTTCTCCCCCTCACTTGTCCCTCTTTTTGAGTTAATATTTGCAACTGTATAAAAATGTATTACATATTAAAAATAATTCTGCCTTTCATCCATTCTCTAACTTATTCCATTTGTTATTTTGAAAACCTAATAAAAAGAAAGAATAGAAACAATATACTTGTTGGTTTACCTAATTATTTATGAATGCATCTATTTATTTATTTATTTTTAATGTCAAGTTTGTGCAAATTGGCTGCATATAGTGCCCCCCATAACTACAGACTCCAAATGGTAGAAGTAAACCACGGAATTTTATCCCTGCACTAATAAAGCAATGAAATCCACCCAAGTAATCCCAAACACCTGTGAAGCCCTAACATTTTGCTGCCCTGAAATGAGGGGGGCTTTGAATAAAAAAGTGTTGTCATTTGTACATGGTGAAACTGAAATGTATGCAAATTACTTGAAATCTGTGAACTTTAATCATCATGTCTGATCTGTTTAAAATATTGAAATGTTTACACTGAGAAGCAGAGTGGTAACTCTTAAATTCGTCTTTGTCGTCCCAAATATCATGGAGGGCACTGTACTTTGAGCTGATAGGTCCCTCTTCCCTATCTCCAAACGTTTGGAGAGATGAATCCTGCATATCCACACTGTCTGCATTTGCATGATTTTTTTTTCTCTGACACATTTACCTCACCTTGCATCATAAACATTTTTTGATATGGGAAATATGAATTATATTAGATTGACAAGTCTGCTGGAAAGAGTCAAATTATATCTTTGATTACTGTTTTTTTAATACAGAAAAATGAAATGCAAATCCTTATTCCATCTTCAAGCAGCTCACAAAGGTTTTAAATATCCTGTTCTAAGAGCTAATGGACTTGCAGTAAATTAGCAATGGGCTTCAGCTTCTCATTCTGCATTGTGTTCCAGTTCTCTTCCGAGAGGGCTGTTATCAGCCAGGATTTCATTAACAGCAAACACTGCTCATTGTGTAATTCACATCAAAATTATAATCAATCTCATAACCTTCATATCTTTCCAATGTTTCTTTTTTTTCCCTGGTAATGAAACATGAAAGTTCTCTGAGTATTTAAATTCCTCTAAAAGTTTTTTTTTTCCTTTTGCTTTTAAGTGCATTATAGATATAGTGCTTCAAGAATTACTTTACGTTATTCTTCAAAATTACTTTTATATTCATGTTTTTTTTTTCTTCCTTGATAAATACCTGAACTAGGCTAAAAGGCTTTTTATTCTCGAGTCCAACAGTTGGTGGACACAAAAACCAGTAATGTACTTATATGGACTTTTAAATTGAAAGGCAGTGAATAACGGTAATGGCCACGATATTTCAGTGCGTGCAACTTTTGAATTTTCAAATGGTAATGTTCAAGTTGACAGAAAGAAGAACATTAAATAAATGTAAGATGGTCTGAAGGCGAAGATCAAATCACAGATACAAATGATGTGTGTAGGAAGCAGCATTAAATTATGGCCATTATCTAGTAATTGGTATTTAATCAAGCCATTACACAAAATAGTCATGTCACTTTCTCTGTGTGCGGGGCAGAGAGAAGATCTTTAGTTGTTAGGTCATGTTTTTTTTATTGGGGCAAATGCAGATCAGATAACGATAAATGGATCTTAACAGGCGGAACTGTGCAATCTGTTTCTTTTCTCAGCATGTTGTACTTTTGAGTTTCCTAAAGAGCTTTACAGATTTCTATTTACCATTCCATTCAGATTCTACACACACAGCCTTTACAGGTGTGACAATGGCAGCACAACTAACACTTAGAGTTTATGGAAGCACAGGTCAGAGGAGCTGCATCCAAAATAGACCTCAATAGTGTGGGGTAAGGACTTTGGAGTACATCATATAATAAAATGACTTTGGTTTGGCTTCTATAAAACTTTAGGAGTTTAGGAGTCTTTAGAAGGCATTTCAATTAAATAAGGTAATATAGACGTAAAAGAGTTCTAAACTAGTAATCAAGAACTTGGGTGGAGTTTTGGGAGAAAGATCTCTGTTCATTGGAGCTCTCAGATGCTTGGGAAAAAAAACCGTTCCAGAGCTAAACATTAGTAAACCTTTTAAAGAAATTCCTTTGTGCCAAAGTGAAGTCTGCAACAGCATTTAAACCACTATAACAGGACAAGTCACAAAAAGTCATATTACAAACAATGATAATGATTGGGGACTTTATTATTGAAATAAATACATATGGACTGATAATTGTTGATTTATTGTGCTTATCTATAAGCACTGTTTCCAAACTAGGGTTCCTCCAGAGGTTGCTAGGGGTTCCTTAGGCAATGACCAATTTGAATCTCTCAGGTCAGTTTAACTGACTAATGATTTTTTTTAGCTATCTGTCCACTGACCACCATTCTAATATACAGTGAGCTGTAGATATACTAAATATAGTAGGGGTTCCTTGAAGACTTAAAAGTTATTACAAGGGTTCCCCTGTGTTAAAAAGCTCAAGAAAAAGTTGATCTATATTATGCTGCCTTGAAGCAAAGTTTGTCCGCTTACAGCAAGCAGGGCTAGGTCCTGGTTTTCCATTTACAAGACGTACAGCAGTGAAGAACCATAAGAATCCACACCACACAAAAAAGAAATCTATTTTGAATGAAGGTTCTATTTAATGCTGAACTCCAGGCAACATATTTTAACTGTTGTGGTGGGTCTCTATTGTTAGTGCAATGATTAATAGATTATTTCATCTAGGTGATGATGGAGCAAGAAGGAAACTTTGCTTACGGCCCGATTTCACAGCTGCCGGTGCTCTCCTTCTGCTTTGCTAAACCAGTCCAACATGGCCGTAGCAGATACCAAGTTTGACCAAGGATGTCCTCAATCTCAGTGGGTTTCTATATGCCTTGCACTATACGGGATGATGGTCAGACCATTCCCACAAACTAGAACATCAGAGAGGAGCATCGTCAGCATCGTCAGCGATAGCAGCAAGGAGTATTACTAGATTTACTTTTACTAAAGAGTTTTACTAGTTCTTTCATGCTCTTAGAAAAAAAAAATACATTCATCTTTGAAACAATAAAAAAATAGGCAGAGAGGGGCTTTTATGGCCCTCTCTGTCTAAAGTAGAAAGAGTATACAATATGCAGGAAATTACTGCAGTATTACTGCAGTACTTTGGAGATTGTAATTGGTAGATGATCACTTGATAATGACTGGAAAGGCTGGTATATTGAAGACAGAAAAGGAAGAGGAAAATACTTTTTCATAAGAAGGAACTTGTATAGGATACTATATGGTATACCCTGAAGACAAAAAAATCTGTATGTTGTTATGTTAAATAACTCCCAATGGGCACCGTAGAGAAGGAAGCACTTTCTAGCCATGGTTTCTTCGTGCCTCTGCCCTGCTGGCAATTTAGATGCATTAGATGTGGCTTATATTGTAGAGAGATGGTAGTTGTACAAAGAATTCACCTATGCCCATATGCCTGCCTGTCCATCATTGGTTGTTCTTCGGTATTTTTGTCTGGCCATCACAGTTTATGGCCACTTGTGCTTGTCTACTTATGTCTGTTATGTTTAGTGTATAATTTATATAATGGACTCGGTACAGTATATTGTTAGGGATATTCACTCAATAGAGCTTTCTTAAAACTGAAATAACCAGAGAGGATTTGAGCCCCCTTTTACCATACATTAATC
>NC_092862.1:122992894-123045377 GCF_032062135.1 Pyxicephalus adspersus | reverse complement strand
TTTATGGCCACTTGTGCTTGTCTATTTATGTCTGTTATGTTTAGTGTATAATTTATATAATGGACTCCGTACAGTATATTGTTAGGGATATTCACATTTACCATGGGTGCATTAATCCTGGTAATCTGCCCTTAATACCATATGGAATACACCTGTTTCTCATTTATGGACCTAGGGTTCTTCCAGAAGTTGCTAGGGTCCCTTGAGCAATAAGCAATTTGGACCTCTCAGGTCAGTTAACCTGACAACAATTATCTTTTTTGATATGTGTAAGGGTGACATTCTTCCCACTGGCCAGCAATGTAATAGGCTATCTTCCCAATGACCACCACACTAATGTATTGCAATCTGCAGATAAAGTAATTGTAGAAAGGGTTCTGGAAGACCTGAAAGTTATTTCAAAAATAGAACAAAAAGAATTCCCCCGAAAGGCTTTGATGAGACTGGCAGAAAGGGTTGCAGTGCAGTTACCACTAAATGGCCAATGAATGGGGGTGGCAGTGAGCTGTTCACTGCCTCGAGCTGTCAAATCTGCAAGCTCTGGTTCTTTAAAAACCAGTGCTGTGGTGCGAGTGGCTAACTAGTCATTTGTTATTGCAACAGCTCCTGCATTTATTTGAAAGGTCTAAAATGTTGCATGGCATGGAATCTAGGATCAAAAAGCATTAAATATATTTAGGATGTGCAAGCATCATTATCTTTGTTGATTTAATTAATTTCTTGTTTTTTAAAGGATAACTTTTAAACCATTTTAAGGGGTCTCTTTGTTGACCTTCAGCATTCAGTTATATATATCTCCTGGGAATGTATTGGTCCACTAACCAAATATAGGAAACATTTATAAAACAGACTCTAATACAATTAAAGCTAAATTCCAAGCAATCGGCATAATCCACAGTTGATACACATATGTGTGAGTTATCTTACCTGTCAAAGGAGAACAGCAATGAAGTGGTAAGGTGATCATTTCATTCACCTGTCAGCGGTGTTCCTTGTCAGCAGATTTAAATGCAGGATACCCATATGGTTTATGGTTCTGTCCTTCCCAGAATAAGTAGATAGCCACAGTGGGTTATCAAAGGCTGTAAACAAATGAAATGTACAGTATTTATTCTATTCATAAAGCAGTAAATCTGACATTCCCTCAAACATTCCCCGGTGGAAAATATTCCAGGTCCAAGTGTTTCAATGGTAATTATTGATTCTCCACCAGGGAAAGCTTCACGGACTGTCAGATTCACTGCTTTATAGAGCCCTTAATGTTTTTTATGAAATAAATACATAAATGTAATAATTGCTGTATATTAGCCTGTAGTTCGGTATTAACGTTATAAAAGCTGTGTATGATCAATTCTTGTTTCCGTGTTGGAAAATACATCCCAAAAATGAAAGCCTTCTCTACAGTGCATTATTACAAAATGAAGATTCTTTTTTTCACAGGAATTGAAAGAAAATGGGCCAAAAAGAACAAAAGCTTTGAAAAGAGATGATCTGTTTTAGCAGAACATGCATTAGCCATCAGTGTGGCGTATGATTCACTGACAAATGGTGAAAGGCTGTTTATTTGTGACTGACCTGGCCACCTAGCAAGGCAATAAACCTCATCCATAATTGGCTTGATGCCTATTTAATGTATCTTTAAATAGTGCTGTGTAAAATCGATCATCAGAGCTGCGACAAAGACTCAGCCACATCATGCATCCTTTGATGTATAATGCCATTTGAAAATTGCTGCAGCACCTGATGAATAAACACTGTGCCGGATTCTTGTGTTCTGTGTAAAGACTGGCACGTGACTTCTACTGAAAGCGCACAGCTACAAAGACATCCATTTATCCAGTGCTAATAACACTGTAGACTGAATATACAATTAAGCAAGAAAATGTCTCTGTTTATTGACCTGATATGTGTGTGGACAGAGAGAAAGATGAAAAAGACTTTCATTTTTGTTGGGAAAAAAAAGAGTTTTTTTTTTTTTTGTTTTTTTTTTACAGTTTTTCATATGTTAGTTTTTGTCTAGTTCCTGTTTTTTTTTTATAGGGTTATGGTATTGCTTTATACAGCAGCAAACTATGTGATCGTACCCCTATATGAGAATACAACTTTGTATTAATTTATTCCATACACTTTAAATAGTCCTTCTTTGCTTTCCTCAATTCTTTTATGTCTGTCTTTGTTTCCTTTAAGTTAATATTGAAATGTGTTTAGAGTGCTCTATTGTATGTTTCTTTTGTTCATTCTTATTATTTTTATTGTCCCCTAGTATTATTCAGTTGCTAAATACAGCAGTAAATTGTGTGACTGCGATTTTATGATTCACTGGTATTCTTTTTTCCCTTACTTTTTTCTTACTTTCCTTTCAGTTTTACTTTCCTTTTCCCCATCCCTTTACTTTCTCTTCCATTCCTCTCTACTTTTCCTTTCCTTCATTCTCTTTAATTTATTGTCTTCCTTTTAGTGTCCCTTTGTTCTTTATTTTCTTTCATGTGTTCTAACTGCCTTTTTCTTCCTTTCCCTTTCCTTTAATTGTCTTACTTTCCCTTGTATTGTATATATATTGTATATTTCTTTCTTGTTCTTTTTTTCTTACCTTCCATTCATTGCATTTTCTTCCCATCCATCTATTACCTTCCTTCTCCTTTTTTTTAATTACATTTTCTTTCATTTACTTCCCTTACTTTCTGTAATGTGCCTGGGCACACAAATCACAACCAACTCTAGGAAGTATTTTCAACAAGCTTTATTGTGTAATCTAGGTACAGGCTGAGGTCAAACACCTAAGATCAATCCGATAAAGTGAGGTACATGAGGATGAGAAGGAGAAGTCATAGTCAAGGGAAATCTGAAGTCACGGCAGGCAGAGTTCCTGCAATAGTCAATAATTAGACCGGGTTGCTGTGGGTAATAAGTCCTAGTCCGGACGACGCCTTACACTTTCCATGTTTACTTTCTATCCCCTTTCCTTTCACCCACCCCTTTAATCCTTGTTCTCTTTTCCCTCCAATTTTGTTTTCCTGCTTTTTTCCCCTTGTCCTCTCAATCCATTTTTCCCCGTTCCTTTTACATTTTATTATGCAATGTTTAACAGTTGCATGTGGCCACAAATGCATATCTAACATGAATATAGGCAACACAACCCTAACTTGACTGAAGAGTGAGCAAAATTTTGTCTTGTAAATGGGTTCATAATGTAATATATTTTGTTAAACATGAGCACCATAACAAGGGGTGAAGGGTGTGTACAATTTTGATGTTTGTGTGGTTTATGGCTGTGCTTAGTTTTTATTAGATGTGGAATAAAAAGCTTTGACTATAAATATAGTTTGTATGGATGGGTGGTTTGTAATGCTGCTGAGAGGATTTAGGGTTCAAGATATGCAAGTAAAAAAACTAGGAAGGAGGAGGCTGGGATAATAAAGGCTGGTATGGAAGGATGGGTAGTTGGACGGGAAAAAAAATTTGCTTTTTAAAAAATTGTTAGCAAACTTTTTTAGTATATATTATTACACAACAAATACATTCACTGATGACAACTGATAAAAAGGGATGCACAATGTGCATACCACTATATTTAAAATACTTAAGGTAATGCACCAATGGGGAATATTCCTTCCATTATATAAATTATCCAACAAAGGCTCACCAAGATTTTCTTCCCAATGTAGAGGGTTGAGAATCAAAATAACCCAAGTGCAAGGAATCTCTAAATGTTAAAGGTAAATGCTCAAAAAAGTTCCATATACTGAAGTATAATCAGGTGACGCATTTAATGGAACACAGCTTTCTTCTTCAGACTCTTGATCATTTATTCATATTTCAACTAGACTCCATTTATTCGATCCATCCTAGGGTTGCCATTTATCAACTTTGTGTGAAAGGTAAGTCTAAGATCACTTCCCTGCATGAAGTGGCTCTATAGCAATTGGTGTGGCAGGAGTTAAATGACAGATGTCAAAGGCATGTACAAGATCACTCACTTTTTAGGTGTGATGGAAGGTAGTTTAGTGATAGATCTAACTAACCTCAGTTGAAATCAGTCAGTAAATATCAAGTTATCCAAGATCAGTATAAATTTGGCCATGGAGTCATTACAGTTTAACTGTCAATTTCCCATTAGTTATGGTCTGGTAGACTGGAGATGTGACCTCTGATAAGAAGAGCGTGTAGAAACAGAATGTTTTCAAGGTGGCTTTCCAATATATTGAACTACAGAACACTTGTAAGAGGAGAAAGTGTAATTGGGGAAACTTTTTTCTTTTCTAGTTATATTTCTTTTTTAAAAACTTTAATACTTCTGTTTTTCAAACCGAGCTCTCGGTACATCTGCTCAAATGCAGTGCCAGGCTTCAATTAGGAATGGGCACAAAGCCAAACAAAGGTAGATCATAGCAAAGCAAAGAAAGGGAGATATACAGCAACAATAACAAGCCTGTAAACAGGATGAGCTTCTTCTTGAAACTCTTTGAGCAACTTTTCATATACAAGAAATCTTGTGAAAAAAAATTAATTACAGTCTCTTTATTTGTCAAAAAATGAGCATTAATCTCCCCATTTGCAAAACTAATAGCAAGCTGAATGCAATGACACAAGTGGCTTTAATACACTCCACAATAACATTATGGAAATTGGAAAAGCAAATTGACGGCTTGACCTAATGGCCGCTCCCATTTAACAAGGAGATGAATTCAGACATAAAAAAAAGCTTCAGTAATTTGTTATTACTCTTCCCGTGAGTTTAAATGCAAAGCTCGACTATCTGAATATAAATCCATTCATTCTCCAGAGTCCATCAGCTGCTTGCAGAATGTGCTTAAATTAGTTTTTAAAGCCCTTGTTAAATAACAGCTGGTAATTTTATATTTGTCATAAGTTTGGCAACACTAGAGAATTTATAAAATGATCAATGGGCAAATCTTGTGTAATCTGTCAGAAGTAACCTGGAGTTCCTAAACTTGTGTTTTACATGCAATTTATATATATAGTAGAGTGGAATGTGATGTGCTTCTTTTGGGATACAGGGAGCTTAAAAGTATTCCAAAAAATGGGTCTGTTTTTTTTCAGATGGAACTCTGGGCTTGTTGTTTTTTATTTCCTTTATCACAGCAGAATCACTCATACAGGTCTTAAATACTTTGGTTTTCTTTATTGTCATAAAAATTAGTCATAAATGTCCCTAGCTTAACTGAGAGTGTATTTAATGCCAATAAAAAATGTAATACATTGAAGTTTACCAGCCCTTATATGTGGCGGATGCATTAGTCTCCATTTTTTAAAGTTTTGTTATGTTTATTTTTACCTGGTAATCCTAGGGTAACAATTCTTACTATATCTATAGTAGAGAAGCATTGTTACCCCAAGGCTGCGTACATATCTTTCACGGTCCTTTCAAATGACAAAAGACAGAACAATGCATGAACGAGCGCTTTACATACAGCACTGTTCTGCTCTATGGAGAGGGGAGAAGGAAAACAATGGAGTGGCACCCCGCTGTGCTCTTCCCCCTTCACTTTCATTACAATCATTTGTTGTTCGTGGATCCGCCAGGACGGATCCATGAACGAAGAACAACAAGTGCCACATTCTCCTCTGATATCAGCCCTGGGGCGATTGTCATACGAGAATCATGTGTACGTAGCCTAACACAGGAAGATTGTAGGGATTACCTTTCCCTACCTACCTCGACATAATATGGGAGAGAGGAATGTTTTGTAGTCCACAGAGCAAAGCACAGGAAGCATGTTCAGGAAGTTACAAATTCATTGCATTTCTGGGAGGGTAATAGATGGGGATTCTGCTTTTCACAATTGCATATACAGGATTACATAAGAGATTATCATAGTTTAGCATTACTTGTATTAAGGGTATCTGCTTCTACAATGACATTTTGTTATCCCAATGAGTACACTGGTGCAATGCAGATATATTTATGGCCTGTGGTTCTAAATATTAGAAACATCACAGGAATGTAAAAAGTTGAGTTTCTCATTCACAGTCCTTGTGTGCAGTCGCAGAGCAGGTTCAAACAAGTTAATTGAAACAAATGCAATTTTTACACAAGCCTGTGTCTAGCCATTTCAAAGCACAGAAAAGAAAAGGCAAGGTAATATATGCAAAATTGTTTGGTATCTCTTGATATTAAAAGACCCCATGTGTTTTGAAAGAGCACGTATCTTTTAAAGTGTAAATGAGTGCTCCGATAGAAACCCACTTATATAGTTGAGGGAGTATAAAATATAAGTAATTGAACGGTAGATATTTTTTGTTTCTATTATCACAATTGTCATTTCAAAGTCTCATCATAGATGCCGCAGTTAGTTAAATCTTTAGAGAGAAAAACCTAAAAAGAAAACAACAAACACCCCAGCATTAGATAATAAATAGGATAAAATATGAAAAGTTCACAAAAAGAACCCCACAAAATCAAAAAAGGCTGCTAATAAAAAAATAGGACCTTTCCTTGCAAGGCCAGCAATTTGAGATCTTAATACAAGAAGGCATAGAGGATAAACTGAAGGGTTATCTGCCCATTTGCACAGCAGGCTGACCACTCTGTTTTTAATTCGAAAGCACGGTTTAGCGTTGTCAGCCCACTTTCACTAACCAGACCACCAGGCTAGAAGCTTAGCAATAAATTAGCACACTAGGATTTGCTTTGGAAACTGTTTGCAGTAAGACAATTTAAAAATACTGAAAATTGGATTTTATGTTTACACATTTTAAAGTTTCCACTTTTAAACTATACATTAACAAGCTACCATGTAATATCAACTTATAACTGCATTCTCAAGGCATTACACAGTGAGTTAACAAAAACTACTTGGAAACCCCTATTATCTACAGGTCCTTGGATATGGTTACATTCCAGCATTGAAATAGGAAGGAAATGAGTATACTTCAATAAGCACAGCTTGTAACCGGGCAAGAAGCAAACACCAAATAAAGATGATACAATGAACGAGATTCTAGGAAAGAATCCCTTTCTGACCCACTTGGAAATCCATAGTCTTTGTGCAGATATAAATGATGGCAGCTGAAATGTTTGGTCCTTATGTAGTTTAATTACAGAGGAACGACGGGTGAGAATCAGTAGGAAGACAGCAGACAACGTTTCCGCTCAAGCAGCTGGCAAGGATCGTGATGTGAAAATGTTGGCGATGATGCAACATATCTGCTGGCACTTCTGTGTCCATGAACCAACAAATGACACGATACAGCCAAGATGCTGAACTGCCAAAAAAGCATATCAAACATTTTCTCCTCCCTGCCATCCTCCTGTTACTCATCCTGTCCTGGGGACAGGTTGAAAGCAAATGCAGCAGGTCCATCCATTCTTTTTAAGCTGTTAACAAAGTATAGTGAGGCTTATATTCTAGTAATAGTTTTTTTATAACTGGTACAAATCAATTGTACAACTACCAATAGTTCCAGAGTTCAAGTTAATAGATCCATAAAGAGAACATTAAATTCTATATTCAGTTTATATGTTCAGTTTATATGTTGGGGACTCAACATATTTCTACCATGAGTTACCAGATATGCCCATCTGCCATAAATTGACTAATGCTATGGCTAATCAAGGCAACTTTGGTTCTACAGTAGGTGCCAATGTCCTAGTAAAGTCAGCTATATTGGTCAACATGAAACCAAAAGAGGTAGAAATCCTTTACAGTGCTTGAAGGTCCAACCCATTTAAATAAACTTGAATATACTTAAATATTTATGGTATCTAAGCTCTCTGATTTTCTGATTGCCTGTTGCCTATATGCTCAGGTCCAAATTCACCAAAATCAGCATGCATTGGTTAATCTGACTACTATTTCTAACGGTAATTAGCATTATTTTTAATTTGCTAGGGAAATATAATAAAGCCTTCTTTATTTTTTTCTTTAATATAGCTTTTTTGTAAAGAGATCATTGACATAATGGCTGCTTGATCTGGAATGGTGCTGTATGGTTTCTTCACATCAGAACACCCAAGGTGGCAGTGACAGCTGGGATTAAGAGTCACCAAATGCAAGTGAAGGTTGGTGGCTCTGAAAGGGAAAGCATTAAAAAAAAAAATAATAAAATATATATATATATATTGGGCAATCATTTACACTTTGATCACACTGGCCATGGGATTGCAATGCAGTTACTGCTTCCTCATGCAAGTTAACTGCTTGCTGCCATAGGGGAGACACTTCATATAATGTTTCCCCATGACATTACCATAGAGAATGAATGGGGGTGGCAGTTAGCAGTACAGAACCGCTGCCATGTGTCCTGACGTTGGTTCTTTAGAAACCAGTGCTCTGGTTCAAGTGACCGAGTGACTTGCAAGATGCCAACTACTAGGACTCTTGTATTTATATAAAGGTTGCATATAGGACATCCATGTGTTGTCTTTTACATATTATCTTAAAAGTCCTTTGTGTGTGTGTGGACTGCACTCGCTGTCTATTAGTTTAGATACATTATAATAAAACCTGTCATAGAAAGGAAACCAATTTTCATAAGGTTTTCAAATTAATGAGAGCCTGGTTGTGTGTAAGACGCTTTCTTTGTGCATCTGGACCTTAGTTCAATCTGCCATTCTTAATCATATTTTAATTTTCAAATAAATTGCTTTCATTATCCTTTCATTTACAATACCATGTGTGCTTTACTGCTCATTAATGATTGTCGTCTCCTTTGCCGAGACCAGGTTTTTAGCTTGATGTGTGTTATGCTGTAATTAAAAAGGGTGTATAGTTTGTCTATCCTCAAATTATCTTACACAGCTACAAAAATCTTGTAACGTCATATTTATTTACTTGCTTACTTGTACGGAAACAGGGTTTATAAGCGCACTTATCATCATTTTATTTATTAAATCCAGCCTTTATGACAGTGGCTGGGGTTTACTTATTCCAGTCTGTCTGGTTTAACTGTCTTTCTTTAATATTTATTAATATTTATTAATATTTGCAGCTACCCTGTTGTATCTTTTAAATGCAGGCAGACTTCTTTATTAAACACAAGGACCCCACCCACCATCTTTACAAAATCATGTCATAGGTAAAGTTAAACTCCACGCTAAAAGCTAAACACATATATACGAGATGTCTACTCCCTATATTTCTGTCTATCCAGTCCTGAGATTTCAATACCTTTCTCAGTTGCAGTTTCGCTTACAGGTCCTCATAACCCAACCCCATGACTGAACAATAAAAAACATAAGAAGCAGACACATTTATGTTCTCTTGCAGACAGTTCATCCATTGTTACTTACCAAGGTCAACACCATAATTATTTTTGCTATTCCAAAACAGTTTTGCTTCCCCAAATGCAAGTAAAATCATAACTGCACATAGGTATTTGGCACTGAATCCCATTCATCCAATCTTGTGACACACTTGCAAGGTATCCTATCCAGAATGGAGCCTCCTCAAAGACTTCAATGGAAATAAGCAATATACCATGTTCTGGGACTCCCAGCCAGGGACTGCATAATTAAACATCAGTGGCATACCAGGGAGTCAGTTTTTTTTATCTGTCCTCCCTAAAAAGGAGAGAATGAACTGTGCATTGCAGCTGAGTTGACCCTTACAGACCAGATTTAGGTAAATATACTTGTACTGATACATTTTAATGACTACGTAACTGGATCAAATGTTGTTCTTTTTAATCTGGGTGAAGTTTATCTTTATATTATTTAGTTCATGTTTTTTTTTTTTATTTGCCCCCCACTAAAAGTAACCTGTACTGAGAAAGTATGTAGACTGTTATTACTAAAGGTTTCATTTGGAAATTTGGAGTCTTCTCTGCTATGTCAGTCTAAAGACTTCAGTGCTTTCTAAATACTGACCCAGCATCAATTATCCAGTTCTGACTTACAGACATGGTCACATATCTATTCTGGTTACTGACAGTAAAGGGGCAGTAAAATGTTACCTTATTTTAGTCTCATTAACATTTCTAAAAATGTAAATTATTTATTTCATTTGTTCATACACTACAAAATTGTGCAATTACAAACATCTGTGACCATAGATGGTGGTGTGGTCAACTAGGCTTGGATGGACACAGAATCTTGGCCTGGCCAAAGTTCTTCTCAGTAGCTGCAGGTTTTCCCCTTTTAGTGAATTACACATGAGGAAATTAAGGTGGATCGTGACATACAGCCTAAGACCTGCTTTTTATTAAGCAAGGATTACTTGCAGAGTGAACAATTCCAAAGGAACCAAAGGGCTTGAGAATGTGAATATGAATGCAGGAATACATTCCCAATGTGGTACAATATACAGCAGTAGAAAATTGTCATAAAAAACGCGGTCCCTAATCTCCAGGTATCTGACTTTGCTTAGGCTGAGGTCATTTGTCTACTGCAAATCCTTCACTGCAAGTGAAGCATTTTGTAGTCACATCTTCCTCAGTGATCACTGCAATACTTTGTAAAATGTTGCTTGGTGAGAGCCTACAACAAGATCAGATCAGTGTCAGACTTTTGCGAACACCAAAAAGCCAAGAACTGAACAGACACCATGAATTATATGATTGTGCCATCTCCAAACCAGGATTTCTATACCCAATTGTCCTTGATTTGGATGGAATGTCCCAATTTGAGATCCAAATTCCCATTTCCTCCTCAGTAGTAGTATTTTGCACCTTTCATCCAGCTACATCAAGTACAGGTAGTCTCCAGGTTACATATGAGATAGGGACTGTAGGTTTGTTCTTAAGTTGAATTTGTATGTAAGTCAGAACAGGTACATTATTTTATTATATGCAGTTAGGACAGATGTTTGTCTCAACACATTATTAGGCAGTGTGGTGTCAGTTACTGTAAAAAATCCTCACTGTGAGCTAATCATAAACAAACCAAAAAAAAAAAAAAAACTTTATGGAGCCTAGACATTTATAAACTTCTGTAGCAAGATGTGCTTTGATATGCAAAATGAAACACGTGCAATAATTGTCGTTATAAAGGATCTTTCACGATCCTTTCCAACGACCAAGGACTGCACGATGCATGAACGATTGCTGTACATACAGCACCGTTCTGCTCTATGGAGAGTGGAGGGGGAGAACGACGGAGCGGCACCCTGGTGCTTGCTCTCCCCCTTCACTTCCATTAGGATCGTTTGTCGTCCATCATCCGTGGACCCACCAGGACGGTCGTTCAGACGGATGACGGGTGACAGGATGGATGACGGGTGCTGTACACATGCCAAATTCTTGTCCGATATCGGCCCTGAGTCGGTTATAGGACGAGAACCATTGGACATGTGTACCCAGCCTTTGGCTTACCCCCTAGGATCACTTACAACCTCAGCTGTGCTTAGCAAAAGATTTCTTCTGCAAGTCATGCAAACCACCCCCTGCCCCCTCCAGCCTCCGTCCTGCACACAATGAGCAGGGAAGCACGTTCATATCTAGGAGGCGTCCCTATGTTGGATGTCCTTAACCCGGGGACTACCTGTAGTGAAAAAAAAAGAACAAACCACTTGTTGGTGCCTTTTTTTTTAAATGTGTTTAATGATCTGAAAAATGGGTGTGTCCATCACCTACATACTTTGAAGTAAAAAGTGTCCCTCTTCTCTATCTCTAAAAGTTGGGAGGTTTCTATTATGTGTTATGCATGGATATGTGGAGTATGCATTTTGGCCCAGGAAGTTTCTGATGACCCTCACTAAAGGTGGATGAAGGCATTGTCACAGAGAGAGCCATAATCTCTGGAGTGATAAAACTTACCTGTACGTTTTGCACTTTATTGCTACAGGTCCATTTTAAATTAAGCTTGCGGATGCAAAGTAGAAAAACGTAAAACTAAAACATCAACATTTTCATCCTTGTAAATACCTCAGTAGTTCATTTTACTTACAATCATTTGTACTGTTCCTTTTTTGCAGATTTTGTTTGATGTTTCACTTTTTATCATGAAAAGCCATTAAATACCTCTTTAGTAATTATATAATACAAAGATGAGTGGCTGCACAATATTGAAGTGCTAATAAATGCCTTCACGCTACAGAAACTCCAGACAGATTGGATGTAAAATCTATTACAATTTTAAATCGTGTTTTTTTCCTGTTTTGTTTCATTTATGATAAGAATTTATTCAATATTTTGTAAGTGTTGATGAAAGAGAAAACTGGCTGAACAACCTAATCTGCTGAAATTACTTACCTATTCCTAAGTATGTTTTAGCTTAAAATGATTTTAAGGCAGATATGTAAAAAAAACAAAAATCTTAATTAAATACAAATATTTATTTATTTAAAAATCAGCAAATGTATTAAAAATGAGGTAGTACGAGAGCCAATCAAGAGTTCTTTATTCTTCGGAGCAAGGAGGTGACCTGGCTGTAGTCTTAAAGCTGAACTGAACCCAGTTCATTGTGGGCGCTGTCATCTTCTTCCTTCTTCTCTTCCTTGTTCCAAACTTCAGCCATCTTGATTGACATTGCCTGTCTATTTCTGCAAAAAAGCCCTGCCTGATCGCAAATTTTTAAAATAAAACTTAACTTTAGCTTTACTACAGCATTAAACCAGGCCCAGATCAATACAGGGAGACACCATGATATTCTGCGTTTTAGGGAACGATAAAAGAGGACAAGAGCCGAACATTGAGAAGTGGCTGGCATTCAGATGTATATTTGAATATGTAAATACTTTCAAATAAAGCATAGAATTGAGACCAAAAAAGTTGATGAATCTAGTCAGATCATGAAAAGATGACAGCAACCCACTAGAAAAGGTGCCTTGCGAAGTGGGTGCTGAAATGTTTGAACAGTGATCAGAAGAAGGAACGAGTTGGAGTATCCAAAGCTGTTTTGGCCCATTTTGAAGCTGCATAGGACTTTTTGGCTAGGTTAGTAACTGAGGAAACCTGGTTCCACATCTATGATCCTGAAACCAAGGAACCGTCAAAGGAATGGCACCACAGCGGGTCTCCACGGCCGAAGAAGTTCCAAACCCAGAGGTCGGCCAAAAAAGTCATGGTGTCCGTTTTCTGGGACAAAGACGGTATTCTGTTGGTGGACTACCTACCTCAGGGCAGTATTTTTCTAACCTCCAGAAGCAGGTGAAGGAGGCAATTAGGACGAAACGCCGTGGAAAGTTGACCAAAGTGATCCTTTTTTTGGGGGACAATGCACCTGTGCACACGTCCAACGTTGTTGCTGCCAAATTGAACATCTTGGGATTCCACTTGGTCTACCATCCCCCTTGCTCACCTGACCTGGCCCCTTTGGTCTATTATCTGTTCCCGAATTTGAAGAAACACCTGAAGGGGCAAAGTTTTGAGGACATTTCTGACGTCAAAGATGCTGCTGAAAGCTGGTTTGCGGCCCAACCAAAGGACTTTTATTTGAACGTCTAGAAAAGCTGCAACTATGCTGTACCGAATGCGTCAGTCTCAGGGGGGAATATGTTCAATAAATGTGTTATTTCATAACTCTGACCCTCTTCTTTCTGGGCAAAGCCAGGAACTTCTCAGCACCCCCTCGTAATCCAGGCTACCTACAATCGGCCTGTTTTATTAAAGCTCTCTAAGGCTGAGGACGATACCCTTTCATCAGGGAAGCTGGGTGATCCAGCAAACCTGGAATGGATTTCTTAAAAGTAATTTGCTATTTGTCAGCAAAAGTTTTCAGTCCTGGACTAAATCCATTCTAGGTTGCTGGATTACCCAGGTTCACTAATGAAAGTGTATCCTCTTCAGCCTTGGGGAACTTTAATAGATCAGGCCCAATGACTTAAGCAGGAGGCACGCCGCTGTGTGCTCCTCTATATTATATGAGAGCAGTCATACCCACTGAATTAAGTGATGTACCACAGCATATTGCTAACAAGGGAACCCCAATACACCGGCTATTTGTTTGCCCAAGATGATCACGTCTTGGGCAACAGCCATCTAGTGCGTGTGCATAGCTTTACATTAAACTTTCGGACTACTGCAGATATTGGCAGGTATAAATTTAGCTAGAATGGCAATTTGGTGGATAATAGAAAAATATATAGTAGTCATAAAGAAACCAATAGAGTGCTATAGACAGCTCCCCTCTACTTTCCTTCTTCTAATTCTCTGACCCTTTGTGTTTTAGTTCTTTATGGCTTCTTATTTGACTTTGTGTATAAGGTCAGGCAGGCAGTGAACAAAGCACTTCTTCCAGCACACAAGGAGAAGTGAATTGTTAGACCTTTAAACATGATATTTAAAATGAAGTCTATGGGGAGTTTTTTTCCATAACTTCTATTTACTCTGTAAATGTTATAGTTCTCTAGATTACACATTTATGCTTGCATTCTCTGACTATTCATATCGTATCTGAGTTCCAGAGAATAAGCTAGTTTGAGTTTTTTTATTCTAACTTTAGTAATTATTAGCATTACGAGACAATGGATTTCATGTTTGAAGAATTTGCAGAGCTGAAATCTCAGAAAGCAATTGTACCTTTATAGTTAACTATTGTTTTTCTGAGTTGAAACTAATAATTTATGAGCATTTTTATGATGTTTAGAAATTGCAGTTAAAACAGCGGCGGAGAACTATCATGTGTTAAAATCCACCTGAATTTGTAAGAAGACAAGAATAAATATGGCAAAACTTACTCAGCACTGCACAAACTTAAAAATGCTGTACTTTTCTTATTTCTTATCCATTAGTAATTTGAAAGAGTGGTAAAATAATGCCAATAGTTTAGTGGTAGGTTGATGCTGCTAGGTTGAATCAGCTCTGGTTCCTAATAACTTACAGCTAGCCCAGTCCTAAAATCTCCATTTTCCCAGTTTTTACAAACCATGAAATGGGAATTTCACTTCCACCATTGGGAAAGAAATGACAATGTTGTTGCCATCTATAATGTTGAAGAAAGGGAACAGAAAACATAAAGAAGGAATGATATGAGAAATTGGGGAGTGACTGAATCCACAAAGGAAGTGAGGGAGATTCTAGATGGCAGGAGAACCATATGTAAAGCTTTAAAAGATATTTGTACCTTGTAGTAACCAGATGTATCCCTCCACAGTATCTTCTTAGTTTACCTTCCTTTTATTTGGGACACAGGTAGGCAAACGATAGACTCGTGTAAGGCTGTATTCTGTGGCCAGAGAGTTGATGCGGAGATGTCCATGGGGCTGTAATGTGCAGGTACATCTACTATGGCATGGAATGTGAGGAATGTAACCAAAGAAGTCACACTAGACATCTGTATCTCAGTAAATATAACTCTATAAATTGGGAATGAATGTGTATCCTGTACAATAGTTACTTACTGACAATTCCTATATTGGAGAGCATTATTTTATCATACATTTTCAGGAAATATATTTAAAGCAGAACACAAATAAAAGTTTTTTGTAGAAGTTGGAGTTCTGCTTCTAAGGCATACTAAAATTTGTAAAAATGTAGCACAGTTTTTGTGTCCTACATTGGATTGGAAAATAGGACTCCCCATGGTAAAAATCTATTTTAACACTGGTGCAATATAAAATATTATCATGCTCACTGAATAAAATGTGGGAATGCATACAAATGTAAAACAAGAAAATTTAGCTAACGTTCAAAAGTATCCTGGTAAGCTGAATATGAACTTCTTCTTGTGTAATATGCCGTTTTAATTTGATTCGGCACATAACCATAAAAATCACAGTTTCTGTCATTGTCTGCATAGTGAAAGGAACGTTATGACATAAGCTGCTCTTCGTTACTTGGCAACAGTTGTTGAGCGGAGCTGATTGAAGAGATTAGCTGACATAGATAAATGTTCTATTTCCACCCTGCTGCCTGTCTTCCTATTCCTAAAAGACCGCAGTAAATGTGACTGACGTTACGGGTTTGGTTAGGAAAAAAAAAAAGCTTGCCGTAAATTGTTTCCGATCAATCTAACTTCACTGGATTTTTGTATTCATCAGGGGTAACCATTGTAAAGTCCCTGGACAGGCACAAGGTGTTAAATTTCATACCAGAAGAGAATGTAATGATTTGTGTTAGACCTTTGATTGGCTCTCTTTATCAAAAAATGAAAAATTTCATTAAAAATGGCACCAGTGCTGACAAAGCATAGCATAGGGAACAGTGCAAACTTCGAACATGATCTGTTTGGATGTCCCCTATTTGTTGTGCCCCATTTACTGACTTTTTCCTTTTAATTTCCCCTGGTATTAACATTAGAGGCAAGTTAAGACTAGCTTTTAATACTTACCTAGTCATCCACCCACTTTATGGAACGCCACTGTATTAAATAGATACAAGGACTGGGCATCTCCAGCTGTGTTGAATTCCTGGTCCTCTGCTTCACTCAGTACATGGATCCATTAGTTCACTGTTGTTTCCTTTTGTGGCATAGAGACTGGCGGAATGTTCCGCAGGATATTAAGGGGGATCGGGACTTTGACACATCTGGGTATTTTAGTTTTTTGAACTTTTTATGCACTAATATCTTTGAAATACAGCAAAGTACAGCATCACAAGTGGGCAGCGAAGTACATATTAAATGCCTGCCAAGTTTTGCACAAGTTTTTTTTTTCTTCTATTAGCATTTCAAGTCATTTGAAAGTCACTATTATAAGAACATTAACATGCTATATGAGATTTGAATGATTTAGTTTAAATATATTTTAACACTTGTTAGAGCAGTGGCTTGGCCAGGACACTAGCCTAACATGAAGCTAAAGTCACACTTTGATAAATAGATGATCAGGCAGATTCAAAGAAAACCCAGAAAGGAAGCAGGGAGTACAATGACCCAAATAAATTCATAAAATATCAAAAATCAAAAAGTTTATTTTGCTAAAAGTAATTAAATCAAGACCTAATATGGCAGTAACATACTACATGTGAAATCACAAAACAAATGCAACGTAATATCAACATCAAAACAAAATGTAAAGCACCATACCAAAATCAACTAAGATGGGACAAGTATGTTGGCGATACCAGTATTCAGGTGATATTTGGAAATGCCAACGTGTTTTTCAGGACAAGCCTGCTTATTCAGGGGAAATATGACTTTTCAACTAATCCTTCCTTGGGTATACTGTTTTAAACCGTTTTTCTTAAATTTTGTATATTTTAGGGAGGTAGGATTTAATATCTTGGAGAATCTAAATATGATAAATCTAAATATGATCAGGCAGGTGGGTATTGCAAAAAGCGACAGATGATGTTCCTTCTGTAATAATCTGTTTTGCTTGATAGTGGGGAACTATCAAGCTGAGTTGAGTATGCAGAGTTTGTAGGTAGTTGCCAGGGAAATCCAGAAAACCCAGCTTCCCTTGCATGTGCAGGGAATGAATGAACTAGGTGTGCAGGACTTACGTTGCCCTGGCATGGCCAATCAAGTTGGTCGAACATCGTAAAGAAGCAGATGAAAAGAAAGAGGATAGTGGCACCCTTTGCAAGAACGGGGATAGGTGAGTAGCAAAGGTTATGTTCTGCTTTAATGTAGATTGTATGCTCCTCCCTAGATTTGTATGGGTTTCCTCTTACATTCCATAAACATGCTTAATTAGTTTCTTCCCAAAAAGTAAAAAAAAAAATTGGCCTATTATTATGTTGATATATAAGCATAAATAAAGCCCGGTGTAATATGTCGGCTCTGTGTAAATACAAGTTAATCAAATAAAAACACACTAATTTTTGTAGCTACCACATAATTGTATTTGTGTTCTTTAAATATCAGCCTGGAATTTAAAATGAATATATATATGTCAAAGTCTCTAAAAGCATGATCAGTGTATATCTCAGCTTTGATTTATATTTTAATCCACGCCTTATTTAGCTTTAAGTTCCATTTACCTGTTTGAGAAAACAGGGCACTGGCCAATGGAGCATTGTAGTGTATTACAGTAAATGTAAGTCATATTCACTGCCATATTGCTTTCTTTATTGTTTCATTTTGTAAAGTAGAAATAATGACTGCTATAATTACTAAGTGTATGTGTGTAATTAAGCCATCATCTTTTCTTAGTATGGCTCTGCAAAATTCCAGTAAAAGCTGCTTTTTGCCAGCTGTTCGGTGATCACTGTACACACAGATCTTTATAACAAAGAGAACGGGTAGTTGCTGGAGAACGGGTAGTTGAGTTGCTGGAGCCTTTTGTTTGAAAAAATGGAACATAATCTAAAATGTGACACCACCTCTGCACACATTGGAAGCTGCTTTAATGAGGGATGCTCCAAATAAAGGCCAGTTAGGAGTTAATTAGTAGGTACTCTTCAGAATGTGCTGGGGAGACTCATGGCATATGACTAAATGAGACATTGCTATCTTATTGTATTTAGCACTAGCTTTTATTTTCAGGAAAATGCATGTGAATTGATAATAATGTTAGCCTCCCTTTGTGACTTTAAAGACCAATTCCTGGCAGGCTATTTGAAAAGTGTCCTCACTATTGCCATACACTGGCAATTTGTTTTAAAAAGCAACCACGCATTGAACCATGTTCATTTAACCATGTTCATTTAAATTGGCAGCACCACATTGCACATAGATGTAGAGCATGATGGTTTTTGGAAATCATAGTACAGAAATGCACAGCAGTTGGCCCATGTATTGTGCTCCAATATGTTGCATTTAGATGCCACTAGCCTGTGTTTTTGACTGTTTTCCTAAAAGTTGGGTCACAATACAGGGGCAGCCACCCATCTACAGCTTCATTTCACCCAGTATTAAAAAAATTGTGGGGAGAATACTGATGAATTGTGAACCAGTGTGCTATGTCATGCATTTTATTGTTAGTGTAAGGCTTTAGTGGGAATGAGGCCTAAGTTTACTTTTTCTTAATGTATACTGTAAATACTCAGGTATAAACTGAGATTTTTTTTGCCCCGAATTGCCAATAAAGAAAGAATCCCTGTTTATACCCAGGTCATACCAGTAGATGGCACTGTCTGCTCATGTCAAGTACATAACAACGTCTGTTGGAGGCATGCAGTTTAATGCTAGGTGTTGGTTACTTTACATGAGGACACTTTGCTTTGTACTGGCAGCCAAGAATAATGCACAAAAGATCATTTAGGAGCAAGTGAACCATCATAACCAACTCAAAAGTGCAACATAATTTAACCTGTAAAAAAGGGAGCAAATGTACAGAATGAGCTCATGTAATTTAATTTTTCCCCCTTTTAAATAAATCTTTAAAAAATAACAAACAATGAATGTAATTCACAATAATTTAAACAGAATTTCTATTGATTACTGTTTTAAATGTTAGCAGTAATAGTCACAAATATTCCTGTATTACCTAATTGTTCCTATTCTCTGATAAGAATTAGTACCTTGGTTTACATTCATATTGGTTTATATTCGAGCATATCCGTAATGTCAAATTTTATTTAAAGAAAATAATGACTTATGTCTGTATGTTGAACTTTCTCATGGTAGCTTTAAGATGAAATTGGCATTTCAGTGGATGTGCATATTCTAACAGGTATGAGGAACTGAACCCAAAGTAATCCTATCAGACCTAGTTGATATTACATTTAGGTAAATGCGTGTTTAAGAATGAAGAACTTACGTGTATTAATTATCTTGCATGGAGCCATCTATGTTCAGGTATTTTGCAGGATCAGCATCTATTTCCTGAAGCAGGATGCTGGCTCAGAGATGACACAATCTGGTAAATCCAGGTGTCTGTGCAGTTCTTGGCTCAGTTCACAATCTTTTTAAAACAGATCAGCTATCTCATTATGTGATTTGCTACATAATTAGATTGTTCTAGTCTGATCATTGTGGAAGAAAAGACTGTGTAAATGCTTCTTACCTATACAAACCTTCCTTCTATTAAAATAAAATATTTTACCTAATATTCAAACCCCCATTAAGTAGATTCCTCTGGTTTTTGTTTAGGTGAATATGGTTGGAGGGGTGAAGAGGATAATGAGCATTAGATGCATACAACTTTATAGTTTATCATGATTATTTAGGAGTATTTAAATTATTTTCTCCCTAAAATTTTCTATGAATCTAGCGCTGATGAGGTTAGTTAATCATTCTATTAAATTATTGCTTTACCTCATTTTTTTTTAATGGTTTTCAACACATAATCATTTCTCCGGTAAATTCTCAGCCTGTTCTTTTTCATTTATTTGTGCCGCCAGGAAACCAGCAGAATTCAGATATGAAAAATAATACATTTTTTGTCACATTCACAGCAATCAACAGACCAAACAAATACCAATTAAATTCTGCAGCTACATTATCGGCGCTCTGAGATACTGTATATCTTCCGCATACACACTCAGGAGTCAGGGATTTATATGCCTCATGAATGTTAATGTTTGATCAGATGGAAGATTGTATACATAACGCCAGCTGAAAATAAAATCAATCATGTGCTTTCCCTTCATGTTATTCTCCATGTTGCCTATTAATCAGAAGTGCTGAGTAATGGAATATAACATGTGATTACATGCAGCATATGTGTGTGAACATGCTTTGAAATATGCTTTTTTTTTGTCTCCAATGCAGACGGTGTGTTTGGGAGATGTCAGAGACGACCGGTGATAGACGTATTCAAGTACGAAGTTTCACCTCCTGTTGTGCAGCGTCTAAGGAGCATTCTTCAAAAGCTCTCCCATAGAGGTAACCGGCTCAGGCTTTTGTTTAAAGGACAGCTATTATGATCCACCAACCATATGTAGTTTATTAAAGCAGAAGTCCAGGCAGAATAAAAAAAAAAAAAGAATGAATGTATTTATTAAACATTAAAATGAAAGGGAACTCAAAAATGAAAGATTTGCTTTGTCTTTGGGAATATTTAGTAGTGTTACTTGTACAAAAGCTGTAACCTTTTACCTTCATTCTTCTAAAGTTTGTCCTTATATATACCTGCTGTATACCTGCAGTGTGAGATTTAAGGCTACGTACACACGTCAAATGATTCTTTTCCAATTATCGCTTCAGGGCTTGTATCAGATGAGAATCTAACGTGTGTACAGTGCTCGTCCGACGTCGTTCATGGTTCCATCCTGGTGGATCTACGAACGATCGCAATGCAATGTTTGTACAAAGCTTGTTCATGCATCTGTAGAGGTGGGTGGTGTTATAGAAACCTCCCTTCCCCCTTCCACTGTGTGAGGAGAAAGCTGTGGACTCAGAATGCGATCCTGTCAAGAACAGAATCAGAGCTCTGTTTCTATATGGGGACAAATGTGGATAAATGAAGTGACTTGACTTGGGACTCGACTTGGACTTGAAGGGTGATGACTTAGTCCAACCTCTGGTCTGAACACAGAAGTACTGCAGAACAGTTCTCACATGTGCAGTTAAACCTTACTTGTCTGGAGTCCAGTTTTCAAAGTATCTTCTTTCATACATATCTGTATATTAATTTTGGCCATTACCATACATTGTACAGTAACAGAGAGCTCTTTTGTCAAAAAGTGTGGAATGCTTGTGCTTTTCATTCTGTTAGTACCAGTAGAGTCTTGGTTGTTTCCTGGCTTCTAGTGAGTACCTATCCATGCCTGCTCATTCTGATGTACAAGAAGGTTGTCCAAAGTGGGTAAAGCTATTTCTATTGGTATTTATATGTTTACTTTCACATTAAAATAAATTTATTAAAAAGGTGAATAACTTGAATATACAGTAAAGCTTAAAGCATATGTCAAGGGCAAAAAGGCATGAAGTTCAACATACTTAATAAAAACAGGAGCCCATAAGGACACTTAGGGCTTGTGTACTCGGGCTCTTGTTTGTTTACGAATGACTTCTCTCCCCATACAAGCAGAATAATTCAGAGGAGGTCAGATTCTGGTCAGAAGGTGGTCATATACTGGTCATATACAATTGTCAATAAAATATACATTTTCTCAGCATCATCTCAAATTGACAACAAATGTAAGATGAATGCACTTAAAACAAGCTGAATTTGCCCATTGACACAAACTTATATTTCTTTGGCCAACAAATGCTTTACATTGCGTTTACTACATCAGGAGTACAATGTATCACATAATTAGTGTAAATTACAGCTATTGTAACCTAAAATAACCACTCAATTTAGGATATAGATCATATTGTCTTTAACAATGATTTTCACTGGAGGGAGAGCCTACAAGTCTTTGATATACTCTCAGGAAAGTGTGAAAGTGTTGTGCAAAATACGACACGCATTTAAAGGTTGCTTTAGGTATGTAGAAGATTATTATGTACCTAATTAAAGTGGATTATTTTCCCTTTCAAGGTGCCCTTCAGTTAGAATTGTAAAGGAGTTTTGGATGCAGAGAGGGCATATATACTTATAATAGTATACTAATCCATCCCATGTTTCCTTTTGTTGCTAATCTAGTGATTTGGGATCTCCTTTTGCTTGTCTGCTTGTAATGCCAGTCAGGTGTTCCCAAACACACCCACAGTATGATCAAGAAAGCTTTCATGTATTGAAAATCTGATGTATCAAATCAAAGTTGGGTTGCTTTAAAACATCAACTAGGACTCATTCACATTTGTCTTTGAATCTGATTGGTATGACATCAAGCAGAAAGAAAAGAAATGAAACACAATGGCCTTAAAAAACGCTGATCCACATGAGCAGAAACACCACCCAAATGTAAATGGAGTATTATGGAGAATTCTGAACATAAATATCAGCTACACTTTCTTGTGGCTCATTGTACCATTTTAGATAAATACCACCAACGACAAGGATGGAATTCAACTAAAGTCTATGTGGCTTCAGAATACATATGCAAAGTTGAAGCAATCACATGAGAAAAAGCCCAAAGTCAAAGACTGTCATATGTTTTATTATGTGCAAAAGACCCCGCTTGATACCCAAAATGTTGTCATTCTATGTATTCATCTGGATAAACAGAATCCTTGCATTTGATCAATGTTTCCTAACCGGGTTTCCGTGGATCCCTAGAGCTCCTTCAGAGCTTCCTAGAGAATCCTTGAGCAATATGAATCTCTCAAGTCAGTTTTGTTGATGCCAAAATTTTTTCTAGCATTTACTTCTGACTGACCGGCATGGTAATGCAGTGATCCCCCATTAAAGCCAGGCACAACACCCACACTTTTTAGAAACAGCTGATTTTGTGTGGTTATGTTGGGTCTCAATACAAGGACTACCATCAACCTACAACTTCCTCCCAACCCAGCTTAAAAAAATACTGGGGAGAACACTGTAATGTAATGTGAGCTATAGATGTATAGTAACCATGGAATAGGTTCTCAGAAGACCTAGAATTTTTTTCAAGGTTCCCTTCATATTCAAAATGTCAAGAAACACTGCATTGGATAATAGGTTGTAGGTGTGCTGGCTACATATATTGTTCAATGGTAAACCAATTGCTGACTTTTATGGAGATGCATTTCCGTTTTTGTGTGGAAAGGCAAGTATTTTTACTGGAAAAAAGTACAAAGGGCCAGAACGAAGTGTGTTTATTTTTTAATGTTCGAACATAAATTCTGAATAGAGGGATCTAAGCACATTTGCAGTGTTTGTTGAATAGTATAAGCAGCTCATTGACTTATTTCCCTTGTCATCTTGAATTGTTCTTTTATGTTTATCCAAGACAAATAAAATGAAAATATAGAAGTAAATGTTATTTAACCAACCTGATATTTTGATATCCTACATAGATAGATAAAACCAAAATAAAGTTGTCTGGCTCTATGAACGTTCCTTCTGCTGAATTGTATTCAGTGGATATAGAAACTTGCCAAAAAGTATGACTTCTGTTAGTCTCTAAACAACCAAAATATTAATGTGCGCCAGGATCATCTCCCACTTTGACAAGTGCAACCTTTTACTGCAAAAACAACATCAAACAAACTCAACAATCCTGGGAATAATCAAAGAGCAAAAGGAAATGGATGCTTGCCAGCAGATGGTGAAGTATAATTAATTCCACGATGAGACAGATCATCACATTCATCAAAGTAACAAAGTGATAGTTGGAAATAAAAGATATGAAAGCATTAGTTGCATATCGTACTTATAGTGTCTTTAATGTACAAGTCTATTATGGGTTGTTCGGCATTTTACTAAGCACGAAGTCATATAGCATTTATCAAAGCTTAAGTACACTTTTTGTACTATCATTCATGCAAAGAAATTGATGGCTGTCTCAATGCAATGATCAAAAGCATCATATAGCTGCACAAATCGAACAGATAGATTATTTGTGCTTAACACTACTGAATATTTGACAATTGCATAGTATGGACATATGGACCAAATGATTGTCTTTTACGCGTTGAGCATTAAAGGGAGATTCGGTTGGAACAATAATTCAAATTTACATGGTTACAGGTAAGGTGAAAAAAAAAAAAAAAAAAAAGTAACAAGTTTTAACCTCTCACCATAGAAAAACAGAAACTAGATTTCTAAATGTTGTTCCAAAAGGAATGTGAAAGACCCGGAGCACCCACTGCAAGAATTGTATGTGGCCAAACTTTGCTTATGTTGGGGAGAGTTGTATACAGCTGTATACACTGCAAACATTCCGTTTTTGTACCCATAAAATATGCTTTAAAATGGTGCCACAACAACTCTAATGGTTTTCCTACCAGTACCTTACCTTCACTGGGTGTGGAATTAGTAACAGAAATTCAGTTTCCAATAAAGCCCAATGAGGTATTACATAACTGGGAATATATCAGACTGGTTCTTGGTTTGCCTCTTGCAGGTCAGTGTTTCTGGAAATGCCCCTGCCACACACCTCATTGGGACGTCTTTAGGTGGTCTTAATGAATTTGCCCTGTTCTTTCTAGTCCAGTAAGCCTGACATGTAGTTTTCTGCTGTCTTCCTCACTGCCCTTGCCTAGACCAGGCTTATTGTATTTAGCTTTTGTGTGATTGGCCTGGGGCTGTGTGAGTCTGTGGAAACAACAAGAGCCAATGAGGACTTTAGACATCAATCACAGCAGTCCCCAAGTTTATATTAGGGGAAGAGGCTCTTTCTCATGTGCTGCTCCTCCTTCATGAACGCATAGACATTTTTTTTGTAATTTATATTCCCTACATGTGGTGACCCACAAAAAAATGCTACCCATACTTTATAAAACTATGGTATAGAGGAAAGAAAAATAATAACCAATGGGCATCTAGGTACACTATTTTCCATTTAGCAAAATAGCAGCATCTTTTTTGACCTCATTGTTTATTATTGTTGGATAAATTCCTTGACTGAATAAAATCTTATTATATTTAGTAAATTTATCTTTAGGTTTGCTGGTATTGATGTTTCCATCCTACATTAAGGTATTGCTCTATGTAGCCACATATAATACATAGTTACATAGTAAGTCAGGTTGAAAAAAGACATAAGTCCATCCCAAGTTCAACCGCTGGGAAAAAACATATTGCAGATATAAAACCTTATGGACAAAGTTGGTCCCAAGGAAGGCAAAAAAAAAATCCTGGTACAGTTTGCTGCAACAGGGAAAAAAAAATCCTTCCTGATTCCATGAGGCAATCAGATGTTCCCTGGATCAACAGCCTTTTATCTTTACTTTAAAGCTTTATTACCCAGTTATATTCTGACATATTACTATGTAGAACCTCTTTCTATTAAATCACTATGTAAAAAACACCCTTCTAATAGGAACTTCTTAAGGCTACACTAAATTTAATTTTAAATGCCTTTAAGTGCACATACAGCTTTTGTATGAGTCCCTTAAGCATTGATAAAGATGTTTTAAATCAATATATGTGGAGGAGAAAAATTCCCAAAATTCCCCAAAATACCTAAAATACTCATTCATATCCATGGAGGCTTTTGAAGTGTTAGGTGTTTTTAAGTGTTTTTGTGCATTTGGGAGACGTTTTTCGGCATTTATGGGCATTTTGCCTCTTAACGAATATTGCATTTTCTTACAGCCCATCAAAAAAGCGCTTTGGTGTGGACTGGCCCATTGGAATAAATTGAATGGTCTAAACGCTGGGAAACAGTCTGTGCAAACTTAGCCAAAAATGACCTATTCTATTTATTTATATATATATACATGTGATCTTCTAAGTATATTTCTGACCGTATCACTATACCCTATTGTTTGCCTGGCAAAGGACTAATCATTTAATAATGAAGTTTCAATAGAAATATATTTAAGTTGTATTGTATATATAGCCATTAAACACACAGAGAGTAGTAATGAGATGAATAAATGCTGGATTGGTTGATATTAGCACCATTAGCAATTAGCCTCTGGCTATCTAAATTCCCAGGATTCATTATTTAATGGTTCTCTTCTTTATCCTTACATTTAAAGCTATTTCCCTCTTGGTGTGTGGGCAACTTGAACCTGGATTGTTGAGATCTGTTTTCCGAACCGTAACCATTACAACATGAGAATTTTTTTTTTCTTCCAGCCAAACTGAAGCAGTTTCAGATGAAGGATATGAAAGATATATAGCTGTAGTAATACAAGTGTGTTATTAGTACTCTTACTAAGTTACATTTCCTGTAGTTGCGTAGCAGTAATCATACAACTGTGTTTTAGTATATAGCAACCACCTGTGTAACTGACCCCCTCCATTCAATTCTACATTACTAAACCTGCAGCAAAAATATCCTATGTTCTTCTGTGTTTACTGGTTTTGTTATTTTTCAACCCTTTCAATGTATCATACTTTGCACCTGGCATATTGTCCCATTACGTTGTAAATTCCTCAGGCTACATTTTATATTTTGGGTCTGTGTCTATCTATGTCCTTATTGACCTATGGCTTAAGGCTGCATACATTTCCTATTTAAAAATGAAAAAAAAAACATATGAATAGTATAAAAAAGATAACAGGTGTACATGGAAGACAGTTTTGTTTGTGTCAAATAGCATGTAGAAAAACACCATATCATGCTTAATTGTTTTGTTATTTGTGCTTTGATTGCAGTTTGTGCTTTTTATTGTAGACAAGCCTCAGATGATTGGTTCTGCATTGTATAGTGCATGTTTTCTGGGCCTTGGCTATTAATTGAGTTAGCAGTCCAGCAAAGCCTGACCTATGGGTCATGCCTAAATTTTAACAATTCTTATTTAAGCATATTTTCATTTGGATAATACTGTTCAAGGTCTTTACTAAAAGTGTTGACAGCCACAAGCAACCCTCATATTTTAAGTGTGTCCATGGAAAGGCCAACACCTAAAAAAAAGGGTAAAGCCTATCACATTAGCACAGTCAGTGTAACACACAAGTTACACAGTGATACTACTAGTTCTTAGTGGTTTTTAATCTTGACATTGTAAATATTCATTCAAAAATACTACATTCTTTATGCTTTTTCACAACTCTGTTCGGCTGTTTTGGACTACAGGATGCATATTAAAAATCTTGCAAAATGCCATGCCAAACTTCCTAGTCAAGTTTCAAAATGATCCAGCGACCTTTGCTCATGGGAGCAAATCCTTTTGCCAAGTAAGAGACAACATATGTCACTTTGGCATTGCAGGACAATATTTATAGCATGTCTATAATTCAGATCTCATAGCAACACAAAATTTTGAAGATATATCCGGCAATAAAATGTTAATGATGTAGCAAACAAATTTAAGATAATCGTTTGAAGTCAATGTGAAATAAATTTGTATTTTCAGAGTAACTAATGCATTAACCTGAATGGGCCTTAATTTACCTTTATATTATATCCTTTACACAGGTAGTCCCTGGGTTACATACGAGATAGGGACTGTAGGTTTGTTCTTAAGTTGAATTTGTATGTATGTCAGAACAGGTACATTATTTTATTGAATGCAATTAGGACAGATGTTTGTCTCAACATAATTTTAGGCAGCATGGTGTCAGTTACTGTATAAAATCCTCACTGTGAGCTAATTACAAACAAAGCAAAAAAAAAAAATCTTTATGGAGCGTAGACATTATTTAACTTCTGGAGCAAGCTGTGCTTTGATATGCAAAAAGAAACAACTGCAGAGTTTGTCTTGGTCATTAAAGAGTTACAAGAGGCTGCAGAAAGAGCTCACACCCCCTAAGATCACCCACAACCTCAACTGTGTCCAGCAAAAGTTTTGTTCTGCAAGTCATGCAAACCGTTCCCTACCCCCTCCAAGCCTCCATCCTGCACAAGAGCGAGCAGGGAAGCCCTGTTCCTATCTAGGAGGCGTTCCTATGTCGGATGTCCTTAACCCGGGGACTACCTGTACCAACACTCGAAGGAAAGGGCCAGAATTCCCTTTTGTTAGCATGGTGAGAGGAGTAGACACAGGGGTGCAAATACTGCTGCTCTTTCATTACTGCTGCTCTTTCTTTGACCAATGAGCTAGCTGGATGTGTGTCCAGGTCATGTTGTAGTGCTGTAGCTGCAGGTCCAATACTTGGCAAAAATGTTTAACAAGGGCACTTGCATTTCAATACTAGCTGCAGAGAATGACATAGCTTTTGCCAGGTAAAATAGTACCTATATATGCATTTCAATAGGCTGTCTGTCTGAAGTTTAAGCTTTAAATCCGCAGTAACAAAGTATGTAAGTATATCAATCCTTCACAGCCTGTGCAAATTCCAGAATGATTTAACATTCTATCCTAATTAAAAGAGATGGCTATTCAATGCTCCATTTCCATATAATGCTGTTAGTGAACTGAGCTTAGTAACTTCAGTAGCCTTGGGTTTGGAAAGCTGAAAAAATTATGTGTTCAAACCATCAGGATTTTACTAGTTTGTTATTAACAAAAGCACTTAAATAATGTCAGCTTTACTCAAGTAAATGCATTGCACTATATGAATTCTGTATTATAATGAATTCTTTATTGTAAAATATGGAAGTCAGTTTGGCTCAGGCAGAATATTAAACACTCAGCCTTAACAAATCTGTGCTTTGTTGTGTAGATGATAAGAATGGCCTTCAATAGCTATACATTTAAGTAATGTTCAATTTACTCTATTGAAATCGCATTCATGAAAATGTTGACTTGTTAGACTACTCTGGCACCATTATAAAGTTTATCAGATAATAGTAGTAAAGAATTATGTTGTATGCAAAAAAGGTCGTCTTTTCACAAACAATGAAACGAACATTTTCAATAAACAGGAACTCATTTATTAGTTATATAATTTGAAAAGTTATGCACAGACCTTTGTTCAGCATAGACAAAGTGACATGTGTGCTAGCACTACTATGTATCTAATAAAATTTTCTTAAAGTGGCAGATTAACAGTTTACTTTTATTCTGGGCAACCCAGCCCTGCTGTATATATACTCACCGGCCACATTATTAGGCACACCTTGCTAGTAGAGTGTTTGACCCCTTTTTTACCTTCCTAGCTGCCAGTCTGCTTCAGGGTTTTGTGCGTTTAGAGATGGTCTACTGCAGACCTCGTTTTTTTTTTTTAATTAGTGGAATTACAGTTGTGCTTTATCAGCTCAAATCAAGCATCAACAAGGCATTTGTATCCGGAGCACTGCTATTCACAAATAGTTTTTATTTTTTGGATCATTCTCTGTAAACCATAGACATGTTTGTGATCTAATACAGCGGATCAGCACTTTCTGAAATACTTTGGCCAGCCCATATGACACCATATGACACCAAGAACCATGTTGTAGTCAAAGGCCCTTTAATCACCTTTTTCCCCAATTCTGATGATCGGCTTGAGCTTCGGCAGGTCCTCTTGACAATGTCTACATGCTTAAATACAATGAGTTGCTGCCATGGTATTGGCTAATTATATATTTTGCTTGACAAGCAGTTCTAAAAGGTGTATCTAATAATGTGGCCCTTAATTGCACGTAAGCATTTACCTTTCTGTAGTCACAATATGTAAATTTTTAGGAAAAATGGCCAGCAAATGCAAGGTAGGCTAGGTGGGTGACTGAGTTTATATTTGCAAGCCAATAGAAAGTATTCCTTATGGTTATATATATGAGGTTTTAGTAAAAATTTTTATACATTATTTGAAATGGATCTGAAGCAAGAACTTTTTTTTTGGCAATGCCCTGGAGGAATGGGAGCACTTGTTCTGGTCACAGCTGTGTAAAGGGATTTACTTCTTCCCCTTGTGTCTACAAATAACAAAGGAAACTACCAGGGTTTTAACCAATTTGTCTTTAAATATACTTCAAGTTAGACTTAAACATACCATAATCTAAATCTTTAGCAGCTTGATGGCCTTTGTCAATAGGCTTTGGGCATGGGCTAGAAGCATCAGTTCAATGTACGTTTATGCTGTTTAATGAAAAAAAAATCACTGACAGGTGCACTTGATCTGCAGTTGACCTCCTTCCAACCTTCATTTGACCTGCTTCAAGGTGGATTTTACATTACTAAAGGGTTGTGTAGCAATCCAAAATGAAATAAAAATCATTTCATTCAGGGCTCAATTTTTTTTTTTACCATGGAATTAAGTTTGTGCCCCCAATGGATCTCCAAATACTGTTCATTGTTTTTCACTCCTGAAATCGGAGTTCCACCTTTTCTTTTCTATAAAAATTGAATCTGATGGTAATGATTTCTGCTGAAGTTACTACTACTGAAGACAAATTTGAGTGCTTTTGGAAAAATTTAACTTTAACTTAGCTTTAGTTTTAAAGTTTGTAAGTTTTTTTTCTTGTCTTTTTTTTAGTTCTTGCTTTATAATTTTTTGTGTATAAACTGAGGCTAGTTTTAGGAAAATTATAATAGGAGTTATCCAGCTGTGTAGCTTAAACTATTGATGTCTGTACAAAGGAGTCTCTAAACAGTTAAGAATAAATTTGAAAAGGAGCAGAGCGTTCCATCAATTGAAAAAATGTGTGTAATATTTGACATTTATCTAACTACGCATCTTTTTCATTTTATTGTTTTATTCCCCACTGTTACATGTAAAGGAAGAACATATGTGCAAAACTTTTCTTTTAGCAAACATTTTATTTATTGTTAGTTATTGTTATTCTGAAACTCAAGTCTGCTATTGTGTTTTGTTATTCAAGGGCAAAAAATCACTCATATGTTGATTACAGGCAAAGATGGGCCTTGTGCAGGATGATGTATATCCTGGTGTAGTGACATATAGCTTTGAGCACAAACAAGATAAATTGCAGTGGATGTTGTTGGTATTGTCCTATTGCAGTAACTTTTTTCTGTAAGTGTGCCTATCATAAGTATAGTACAGCCATAGTAACAATTAGTGCAATTATTAATTGAATACAATTGTTTTTTATTCAACTAATTTTAATTATTAGTTGAATAAAAAACAAGTAGAGGTGCCTCTTATAAGTAGAGGGCCTAAATAATAAAGCTCTCTAAGACTGGAGAGGATACACTTTCAACAGTGAAGCTGGGTGACCCAGCAAACCTGGAATGGATAGATTTGCAAACAAATAGCAAATGACTTTGAAGGAGTCCATTCCAGGTTTGCTAAATCACCCAGGTTCACCAATGGATCTCCTCCAGTCTTGGAGAGTTTTAATAAATCAGGCCCATTATCTTTAAAAAACAAAAGGTTAACAAAGGTAGCATGACAAAATACAATGGCAATACGTACTGGTACTTCTTCTGTTGTAGCTAGCCTTCATTGTCTTGTAGAGCAGTGGTCCCCTTCTGACAGCTGGGCCTCGAGAGCATGGAGACCACTGGTGGTCCATGGCTCTAGCCGGTGCACGCCCCAGTGGGGTCAGGATATAGACCCTATTTGGTTGGGTTGAACTGGCCAGAGCCGCGGACCATGTCTCCCGTATGCATCGCAGGCTTAGGGCGGTAGGCAGGTTGTGTTTCTGGACACAACCCGCCCACTCTTCCATCTCAGGCTCAGACGAGCGATGGAGACCTTCATTGGGAGAGTGGGGGGGAGGGTTCTGGCATAATGATGTCACACTGGGGGAAGGTTCTTTGAGTGACACATGGTTACCCGCACAAGCACGGTCCGAACTCAGTAAATTTAGTGATCCGCGAGCTCCAAAAGGTTGGGGACCCCTGTTGTAGAGTGGTGGTGGAATCTTCAGCATCTGACATTCTGAGATGTGTCGGATACCTATGTTTTTCAATTGTTTTTCTCTGCCAACAAGTAGTACATTACTAGAATGTCCCTGCAGATCTGAAGGGACTATGAACCTAGGTGCATTTTTTGGACTTGTAGGTCACCACTTCCTGCCTGGTGAACTATTTCTTACCATTGTACTGTTTATGCAGATATGCACATATGCACAGAATCTTTTAAAAAAACAGGTACATTTTTATGCTCCCAATGTATCTATTTTTACCGCTGGACCACATTTATTCCATGCCACGATGTGAGTTTCTTGTGCAGGAGCTATGAATATATAGCCTAGCATGCAACAGGTTTTTTTTAATAGTTTGTGATATAGGGTTTTTACATTATGATACCCCTCTCTACATTACACCCTTGTCCTTCTGTGCTCATTTAGTTACCTCCTACCTCCCCGTGATTACTCATCATATGGTGAGAGGTAGCAGTAGGGGCCGCGCTTTATGATGTGACCTATACATTCAACCACAAATATTGGCACAACTATTACAAGGGTACCAGGATTTACACAGCACCTTGGAGGAGATGCTGACCAGGGATGATGTCTGAACAGGGATAGCTCTGTCTTGCTGATGAGAAAGGAAGTTTAAATATGGTCAGAGGCAGTACTGTAATATCATTCAAATGGTATAAATACTAGTGGTAAATAGTTAGTGCACTTAATACTTTTATGTACCTAAACTGAACCTGTGCCCAAACTGTTCACACTAAAGTGCTCTAAGAGGAATCATCACACCCTGGTGATGTCAGCAATTGTAAACCAACTGTATTTTTCGATAAATAGATAGATAGATAGATAGATAGATAGATAGATAGATAGATAGATAGTGCATTGAAGCATATGTCCTATATAGACTTCCCAACGCGTTTTACTCAACAGTATTTAATCTCTACAGTTAACCCCTATTGGGTAAAAACCTCTCTTCATTTACCTTGGTAACCATAGGCATTGCGGAGAAACTTATTAACATGGTACACAATAGAGGCACATCAATCTTAGATCTTTCACAATTATCCTCTATTTCAAAAGAATCATAAACAAACAGGATTTTGCTTGCACACAATAGCCTGGCGAAAGTCAGTAGAGCTTCATCTAATTTACTCAGCTAAGTGATATAGCCCCTACAAGGGGACAATTTACTTTGCAATGCCCTTTAATACATCAACCGCACTGTTACATTCTTTCTTGAGTGTTCTAGATATTTAAAATTTAGTAATATGTCTATGTTAGTTTTAAAATATTTATGCAATGCTTTTAATAAAAAGCCCTTTTGCTACTACCCCCACCCTATTTGCTGGAAAATCTGGTTTGTTAAATACCGTATACCCTGTTATTTTAACATTTGCCATTATTTGCCCTTTTTTGGATTTTTAAATGTTGTTACTTCCCTTTATGTTATTTCCAACCAGCTTACTTGTACTTCTTGTTTTCTGAAAATCCCAGAAAAAAATGTATTGAAAATTAAAAAAGACCTTTTTGCTACAAAGTAAGATTCTCAAAAATATAGCAAATCATAGAATATACTGTATAAAGAATATGAAGTATACAATCTGGTAATTGAGTATTTGTAATATTTCTATAGTTCATACATTGTGGCTCAACTAACATTCTGTAACCCCTTATTTCAAGAGCCTATTTACCAAGTGTTCCCTAGTGCATGCCCCCCCAAAAGTTTTTTAATTGAAAGTACTTTCTGAACGCTTTGTGTTTATTGCTAACTATTCCACTGTGTTTTGTGTAAGATTTGTTATTGAACAAGGGATTGTATTAAACTAGGTTTCATCTTACAGGAATGGATGTTATTCACTTGTGTTTGAAGTATCCTTAAGGGTACTTATAGCAATTTTTGAGAAACTCTGATCTTAAATAATGTTTTTCATTTTAATAGAAATATTGGCTAAATAGCTTATTTTTTACTTGAACCTAAAAATTTCAGGATGATGTTGTAAGTAAGCAGTGTGCTTTACCGGTCTGAATGACAAATATGCTAACATTGCTAATGGTTTTCTGCAAGGTTGTCAGGGGCATCTCTTTAGCTTTAAAGGTATACAATAGAACAAATGATTAACTACAGTGAGGATCTGTAATGGCCATCCTTGGGAACGCTTTGTTGCTGTTTCTTTTGTGTTGCTGTACGTCATATGTAGTAATATGCTTGTTACAGTCAGTGGTTCTAGGCATCTGGTTATTATTCTGTGACTATACTTTATAGTGGATTTCTAGACTAATGCAAACAAACAGCAACACACTTAAAGTGCAAATAAATTAGAATTCATTTGTGGTTACACAATGACCAAACACAGCCTCTAAAGACCCTTTCTGACTTATGGTTGAAAACGGCGCTACTAGTTGCTCCCAGCCACCTCCCTTCAACTACTGTGCTGTCAACCACAGAGTTTGACTACTACTTTGTCATGTGCTTGAGGTTCAGTTAGTCTTCTAGAGGTGGAAAAGCAACTATGTAGTCAGCAAGGAATTGTCACTTTCAGGAACTTAACTGTGATCCACCACAGCCACGTGTTTGTATATGCAGGCACATGATGGTGAATAGGAGCAGTTGGGAGAGCAGCTGAACTTGCAGTAGAATGCTGTTGTCAACTGCAAAGCTGAAATGGCTCTTGTTAGTGTTGTCTATGATGTTGATTAAACAATACACAACAAAACAGCTACAAAAATCATTAGTTTTAAATCTGTTTTAAATTAGTTTAAATTTTGTCAAAATATAATAATGAAAAAAATATATAAGAAACTCGTGCTTGTTGAGCATTAACTTTTTAACAAAGAATAAAAAAAATCATGTGTTATATGGCTTACCTGATCTGGGATACAAATCACATTATTTTCTAACAGCTTACAAGTTCACCTTATTGAGTATTATAGTCAGGGTGTACATATAAATGTTCTACACAAGATTTACACATTTTTTAGTTTATTCCAGTTGGAAAAAAATATAAACCTTGGGTGGGAATCTTGTGTTAAAAAATGTATAAATAGTCTTCCTGTCTGTATTTGACCTCCCGCCACAAAAAAGTTTGTATTTGCAGTGTGTTATATGTGGCATGTAAAAAGCTATAGTTCTTTAAGAAGGTTCAGAAGTATAGTACTTTCGGATCAAATAATCCAACACGTATTTAAAGAACTTAATGCAAATTTGACAGCTGGCAGTAGAGAGCTGCCCCTATTCTGTACCTGTTGTGTACCTTCTGTAACTGCCACAAGAATATATTGCCAACCTGTTTATTAAACTTTTTTTTTTTTTAAATATACTTTTGATTAGAAAGGTAGGACAAAAGATACAAAATAATAGAAAATATATACAAATACAGAAGCGTTACAAAATACCAATATTATTCAGTGGATCATGTAAAGAAACCACCATGTAATAGTACAGAACATGACATTAAAATACATTCACTTCTCATAAGATTTTGTCCACACCCTCATTTTCCATTTTTTGTTATATTTCAATCTTTAAAACAATATATAACAGGTAACCAACAAACACTAACCAAAAAACAAAAAAAAACTGTAAACCTACCATATCCAATAAAAAAACCCAGCCCCATCTCTCGTTCACATCGTCTATCGCTATGTTACTACATACATTGAAGAAGAAGTGTACCAAAAATAAAAAAAACTCAAGCACATTTAAATAGATATGCGGAGACAAGGGTACATTACCTATGTGGTGCCCCCAGCGCCCACTGGTCAGACCAAGTTGTGTGTCTAAAAATTTCAATGATATCATGAGATTGACTAGGGGACTTATATTTTTTCAGACATATGACCAGCTATTCTCCAATAGTTTCAGAGTGACAGAATAAGATTGATTAACTAAGCAGCCCATTTGTGCACAAAAGATAATGCGGTGTCCGCTGCCAAAGAATTATCTACAGTATGTGAAATAGAGTGCTTGGAAGCAGATACACCCAACATCTGATTTACTAGTGGGGGCAATACAAAATTGGTCCCAGCACCCTGTCCGCTGAAAAAAGTTGACTTTACTTGCATGTAATATAAAAATTGGTGGGAGAGAAGAGCATACTTGACACAAACAATATCAAATGGTAACAGTTGATTGTGTTCATTCAAGAGATGTTGCAACAATACAATACCACGTTTTTCCCAAAACTCGTACGCTTTGTACATTTGCCCTGAGGGGTTATCCCTAGTGGCTCCTATGGTACATTTACATATATGTAATAGGTTGCAATAGGTTAGTGCGTAATTTCCACTGTATATTTGCATAGGGTACGTTAAGGAGAACTAGGGTCGTATCAACAAGGACTCCAATTTGTATACCATGTAAAATGAGGTACCATGCCACCAATATTTTACATGCCTTAGTCAACAGGCTAGATTGTATTTACGTACATCTGGAAAATTTCTACCCAAGTTTTGTCTAGGTTGAGTTTACATCTAGCTATTCTTGGGGTTTTACCCTGCCTCAGGAAAGTAAGAAACGCTGAATGTAGTTTTTTTACATCCGTATGTCGGAGTAAAGACGGTAAAGTCTGCAACAGATACAATAACCTTGCAAAACGAATCATTTTGATCAGGCGGCATCTTCCCATAAGGCAAGTTTTTCTGTTTAGTTCTGAAATCTCAAACTTTTTCATATGGGGAAATTTAGGAAAAAAACTTACAGGTATGTAGGGGATTCCTGCTATAATTACTATATCCACAGCTAACCTTATATTAGTATGGTCGTCAGTGAGAAGAATACATCTTATGTTGTTGGTCATTGGGAATGTTACCACTCTTACAGATAGCCAAAAAGATCATTGGCATCTTTTAAACTAATCTGAGATTCTTAAAGTTCTCATTGCTCAAGGAACCTCTAACAACCTCTAAAAGGAACCCTATAACTGAGAAAAATTGCGCTACAATTTAATGTCTCCCAAGGGATAAAAGTTCAAAAGTTCCCTGGCATGAGGAAGTGGTAAAGCACAGAAACCTCACCGCCATTGTGAACATTGCCTTAAGTTTACTATTCTGTTTTGTTTTCCAGTCAATAAATCTTTCAGTATTTAAGAGATTTAGATATGTGTTGTTGTAGGCCTGCATTGAGCTGCCACACACAAAGCTGAAAGCTAAAATCAGGCTTAGAGTGCTCAATTTTTTCAAAAAAATGAGGAACATCTCAGACCCCAGTGGCTTTAATTTAGATATCCATAGAAGCTGAAAGAAATTTGCATAGCAGAGTGCCCCACATATAGAGAAAACAGAAATATTAGCAAAGATGAACTAACATTTATGTACCAAAATTTACATTATATGGCCTATCGTTGGTAATTTGGGAAATTTTAACCTACATCAGGTTCACTTGATATTGACTACACTTGACAGTCTAAAAATGAGTTAAGAAATGTGGAATTAAGGAATTTGTAACTATATACTTTCAGACTAAGTGAAAGTTTTTACAGGTGAATGGAATTATTTATTCCTAATGCCAATATTATCTAGCCTGCGATAACCTTTTTATTAATTCATAATCAAGTATTTTGCAGATACAAGCACCCTCACCACAACAAGGGCACATCACCGCTGGATGCATTTCTCCTAATGTTAATATAATTTGCAAAGCAAAATCAAATTTCATGAGATATTTCCATTATTTCCCTAATGAATTGCAGTAAGAGTCAATCAAGAATTCATTGTACACATCTTAAATGAAAAATGTTTTATTGGAGTAATTAGTGGCTGGCACTGCGCATCTAATTTACATATTAGGTTTCAAAACATGCTAAGAACTAACAGAAAGACACTTGAACAATAATCAAATTCCTGTGTCACAGAATAGGTCAGGCAATGAAAAACCCTTAACATGTCCATTTTTAGAGCATACTGGAGAGGTAACGTGCAATATATCTATTTGTGGATCCAAGACTGAAGCTCTATGCTTAAGTCCTTAGCTTCCTTGTCATCTAGGGTTCCCAGGATTTTTAATATGCCTTGTTTATTTATTTTTTTGTAAAATCTATTTATTAGGCAAAATGTTTAAATACACAATTCAGGGAGTAGAACAGTGTAAAATTATAGTGAACAAAAAGGGGGAAAGAAATAACAGAAAGTAAGGGAAAATGAACAAAAATGCTTTCAGGCTTGTACAGTAGTCTATTCAGACTGCAGACTAGTCCACAAATATTCAGAGATTTGGGAACAAAATGTAAAGAGCAAAATCACAGTGTACACTGGTAGGTTATCAATAGAAGAGTAAAGCTGTGGACACACTTGCAAAAAATATTGTTGGAAACGAACAACTAACCGATCGTCCAATAATCGTGAACAAAAAAAGTGCACAGCGATGCCGACGAACGAGGATTGTAACTGGAAACGGAACGACCGTCTCGGCAGATCTGATTAAGCCACGATCGTTCATTATCTATTGTGTGTACGGCTCTTTAGTGATCGTGGATGGTTCTGCAGTACACTTTCTCGTTTACGTTTCACTTCTTGCAGTGTTCAAACTATCGTATCTAGTGTGTACATTATTGGTGGATTATATTTGAATAATCGTATTTTTACAACATTTACAGAATTGTGCACGATACTATTGTTCGAAGAAATCGTGCATAATGGTTAGTCGTTCGTTTTCTAACGATAATTAATGCAAGTGTGCACCTAGCTTTACTGTTGGGAAACACTCTTTCCCCAGGAGAGCTATGCTCATAACCTGGAATATGACCCTTTGACAGATTAACAACAGCATAGTGTCAATGCAAATAAAAAACAGCCTGGGGCTCGGTAACCTCAGTAACTTGATTTTCCACCATAGATATGAAAGGGGTTTAGGATTTTCATTACTACATGGGATGCTATTTTCTAGCTACCTACAAAAGCAATGGCAGAAATTAGCATGGCCAACATTATCTTTCTGACACTTTCAGGTCACAGCATTTCAACCAAGTGGACCTTGACCATTCCATTGCAAGGGAACAAATGTATTTAGTTCATTTATATGGGATTCTAAATGTAAGAACATAATCTTCCTTATGTCTATACATATATAAGAATTGGCGCAATTTTATCCTAAATGTTTTACAATTTTACTATTGCTAATATGCAGCCATTGTGTGCTAATATTACTTGGTTTGATCAAAGGTAAATAGGTTTCAGCCAAGTATAACATAGAGACACATACATCACTTAAATACTCACAGCAGTTCTATGCCTTCCACACATTTTTAATATAGATTTTTGTTCCTTTTGTGTTGTGTTTTACCCTGATTTCCTGTTCTGACTGACACCCATCAAATTTAAAGGAGGTAAAAGGAAGAAAAAGGAAAAGGAAGAAGGTATCTAGTAATTAAAAAAATCTTGCGCTGTCCTTCACAAAACCAAATCCAGACAAGATACCAAGAGATTGGAACTGCCTGCATGACCTCAGTCTTAGGTGCAATTGAGCAATGATTCCCCAAGCCCTGCCAGGCATCCTCCTGCTGAGTCTTCTTAGAAATAGAATTGACAAACTGATTTGATTTTTTGCCAGTACTTGTTGCTTTACTCCAGGTGCTCTGTGCTTCTGATCCCTTCACCCTTTATTGTGGCCATGTCCTGACTACAGGGATGCACCCTAGGAAATGCTGTTCCTAGAGCGAGTTTCCTAATGATGACAGCAGTGGAGAATGCTCATGTTATGTACATCTGAAACTTATTTATTGTGATTGGAGAACATTTGAGATACAGGGATGAAACATTGTCACCTGGAATGTTTCTTAAAGTGGAAGGAACTGCAAAAGAAAAAGGAACTGTACGCTGTTAAACACCTTTTGTCTTAATGCATCTAAAATGTATTTAGTTTATTTTATTTAAACTCACAGTGCAGTTGGGATTTAGGTTATTGGGTTTACATTTACTTTAAATAAAGTCTTATGGAGATTAGCATACTACTCACAAACCACAAAAAAGAGGATCAGTAATTTCAGTGCTGCCACTTTCCTGAAATCAGAGCTGTTTCACTGGGAAAGCAAATTAATGTAATTTTCGTAGCAAGGATTTTGAATAACGAGTCCCAAAATGGCTGATTTCCCCAGAGGTTTAGATGCTCTGGTCATTATTACAACCATGGTGTTTGGGTTCCGCATTCAAAAGAGAGCATCTGCTCATCAGAATACAATCTCCTTCACAGTGGCAAAGTCATTTTTTATCTTGTTTTCAGATTCATAAATAATCCAAACTCTTTGTGGGACCATTGTTATACTATTAGTTATGTTGGTATCACAGCATAATGTAAATTATTTTACAAGGTTCTAGTGAGCAGGTTTTTGGAAGTGCAAATTTCACATAGCTCTAAGTGCTGAATATTTACATAATTATATTTAATGTATATCTTAGTATGTATATCTAGCTCTTATATACATAGCTAAAATACATATATGTGAACTTTATTTACTGACAACCAATTTAGAATTCCTATAGGGAGTCTTGTGATCCAGAGACCTGACTAAATCACACACAGCACACTCCTAGACCTCACTGCAAATAAACAACCAACCAACAATCCCAAGATCTAGGATCTGACCCAGCACATGATTTAGCAATGAATGAGCCTCACACTAATGAACTCATCATTATCACGTCAGGCTTTGAGCACTAAAAGGATTGGTGGTGCATTGCAGAACCTAAAGCAGAACTGAAGTTCCACTTTTAAGAATCCATGTTCAGGCCAGTCATTATTGCAGAAAGGGTTAGGCGCTATCACTTCTGCAATACTCCCTCCTACCTGCCTGATCACTCCAGGTATCTGGCAAAGCATCAGGTTTGGCTGACAGGATTACCGGCAATATTGACTTTCCCTGCTTGTGCCCGGAATAAATGAACTCCCTGTACATGAGCAACACCAACCTGGCCCAGCCATTTAAGTTGGCCGAAGACTGTCTGCAGTAATAAAAGAAAGAAGATGACTGTGAGGGAAAAGGGACAGGTGAGTATCACTGGTTTAGCTCCGCTTTAATTTAACTAGGGCGCTAATTTTAAATATTGCTGTTCAAGGCATTAGAGACTGCAAATATCAAGGGAGATTCCAATAATTGTAGTAGTAATATGTAAAATTAAAACTTAACAATTTTTTAAAACTATGCAATTTTTTGAAATGTGGTGTTCTTACATCTGTCTGGAGTTTAGTTTCATGTTTATTATGTGATTATTTTTAAAGAAATCCATCATATATATTTCCTTTACCACTTACTGTTATAATAAACATAACCTGAAATATACTATATTGTTGGAATTGTATTGTGCTGGGGGCAGTGCTGCTCTAACAGCTACCAGCCACTCGGAATATCATCTTCTAATTATATTGTAAACAGCCATCGGATGTTGCATTCAATGACATCATGACCCGAAGCCAACTGCATGCCAGAGGTTACCACCAGTCTGAATTCAACAGCAGAAATCTATTGTATAATTTCTATTGACATTCACCTGGTGTGTTCCTGGTGGGAAACCGCCTAGTTTTGATACAAGTGTGAACCATAGTAATTTTTCTAATTGAATCCAATGCAAATTGTGGGTAAAAGTTTTGTAAATCTTGGGTGAAAGCATTTTTAAATAGACCCCTATTCTTCATTGGGGGAATGTACTTAGCAGTTTTAAAGGTAACAATGAAAACTTTCAAAATTTCCAATTACGCAAGGCAAAATGAAAAGACTTTCATTGTACATACATTTTAATAACACATTAGGATGATTATATCTTTACATAGGCTATAAATTAACTTTAACGCTGCGTGTGGTTAAATAAACGGTATTAGGTAAAAGAGTGTTCTTTATGCAGAGGCTTGATAAAGAATGTACAGTTTGAGGATTTACATTGTTGACAGGCCTCCAGCAGTGATGGTTAATCGGTGGCGGGTGTCCTGCCGTACAGTCCCATGTTACTGACATGGAATTAATGTGCTCCAAACAGAGTCACTGTGATCCCGCTCATCCAGAGAAAGTAAATTATTATAATTGGGTTCAGAGCCAAGAGCAGCCATTAGGTAAGGTAACATAGACAAAGCACACAGGAAATTACCATATGCTATGACTCAGCGGTAGTCTCTGATTCAGCTGTCATTGTGATGCCAGAGGTCGTACATTCATGTCTTTATTAAGCCTGGGATGTGGCATCAGCTGGCAAACCCCAAAATATTTGGGCCAATATAATAAAAGTAAAAATGAATATTGGAGACAGACAATAGGGCTGATTTATTAAAATTTAGGAAAACGTGAAGATGTTAAACTGATGCTTTTTTTTTTTTTTTATGAAAGAAAGCAAACCCAATCGGTTGCTGTTAGCTACAGTTTTATTTTTATTCCAGATCTTATCAGCGGAACCAATTGTATTTTACAGTACATTATAATTCTATCATATTTCTAGAGTTAACATAGCCCCTGCTGAAAAAACAGATATTGGATTCATAGGACCCAATTTAATAAAGCTCTCCTAGGCTGGAGAGGATACACTTTCTTTAGTCAAGCTGGGTGATCCAGCAAACCTGGAATTAATCTAGCAATGATTGAAAACATATGCTAACAAATGACTTTTAAGACATCCATTTCAGGTTTGCTCGATAACCTAGCTTTACTGATGAAAGTGTATCCTCCCCAGCCTTGGGGGGGGGGTGTAATAAATCAGGCCCATAGTCTTACATTGTGATATTATCTGTAGATCAAGTAAAAAACTGACTGTTGTTCTTGAATGAAACATATTCTGATGTTTTCAAAGTCAAGCCTGAATTATGGTCAATTAGAAACCAGAAATAGTATTTGAATTTAGAATTTAGGGTAGATACAAAAATCCTGTATTTGTAAATATAAATATTATTATTATTACACAGTATTTATATAGCACCATCATATTACTTAGCACTTTGCAAAGTCCGTAGTCATATCACTAGCTGCCCCCTCACAATAAAATGATAAAATGTCCCTACTATAGTCATATGTCTTTAATACAGTCTAAGGTCATTTTTTTTTTTTGGGGGGGGGGGCAATTACCTTAACTGCATATTTTTGGATAATGTGTTTAAGGGAAGGGTAGTGGGTGCCAGGCTCTCTATGGTGAGTAACAGACAAAAAATCCTGTATTTGTAAATATAAATATTATTATTATTACACAGTATTTATATAGCACCATCATATTACTTAGCACTTTGCAAAGTCCGTAGTCTCCTTCAAAGGAGCTCACAATCTAATGTATGATAAAAATATTTCTTAATAATAATATGTCTTTAATACAGTCTAAGGTCATTTTTTTTTTTGGGGGGGGGGGGCAATTACCTTAACTGCATATTTTTGGATAATGTGTTTAAGGGAAGGGTAGTGGGTGCCAGGCTCTCTATGGTGAGTAACAGACACCTGTCTAGTGGCTTCTTTGACAGTGATGAGCTTATAGATGCTATTTACAAAAATGTTGTACATTGCTTTATATATATATATATATATATATATATATATATTATATAGACACTGCATAACTAAACGTAACCTTGTCCTGGCCCTAAGATCACACATGAATATTCCTAACTAATAGGGTGTGCAAGCCGAGTGTTCACACCCACCAAATGCACTGATTTCCATATTTCCATATGCCAACCTTAGCTGTTGGCAAAACTGTAACTGTCTGTATTTTCACTTTCCTTTTTAAATAAACCCACCTAGTTGCTTGAATAACACCTTCGAGGGGCAAAATCTAAGGTAGTATACGGTAGGTATAGGGGTAAGACAAAAGCTTAGGTGATATATAAACCAAGTACAGCAACTCCACAAGGCTCCCTGTGAGACACTGTTCTACAAAAGATGTATCTTAATGCTAGGAGTAGAGTGGTGCACACTATAGAGTAAGTTAGCACTATAATAGTATTTCAAATAGTTTACACAGCCCTTATGTAATCTTTCACTGCAAAGCTTGTCCATCTGGGTATGCATTTATTAAATTCAACAATTTATGTTGAAGATCAACCATGCATTTGTTCACTATTGAACAATTTATTCTTTTTGCTTTTTGTAACCCCTTAATATCTGACTTTGGGAATGCCATAATATCCATAGTAGGGAGGACTTCTGGTTAGCAGATATTTACTATTGTGGGGGTGCAAAAGATACAGAAAGCAGACTGGGCAGTTTCCAGACAATGTTGTCTGTGTCTTACATTCTCTGCCTCACATTTTGCTCCATACAAAGAGCAGTTGTAGGAAGGTTATTGTAATTTTCATAAAAAAAGTTTGGCAGCTAAAGCCGTTCCTTTGTAAGATTTTACATCTTTTTATTTAGCTGTTTGCCTGGAGCTTCTTTTTAAAGTATTCTCAAAACCCACCATTAAAAAAAAACACATTGTACAGCTTCTGCAAGGGAAATATTCTCATGTTTATTGGAACTGATTTTGTTTACCAATTAGTTTTATCCACAGGTAATGAAATGTAGGAGATAAACATAGAAGTGCAATTTGAATTTGCAGTGGCTCTGAATTCTGTGTACTTGCTACAGCGTACAGATAATTGTTTTGCTCTCAGAATTCCTAGTAGTCAGAGAACATTCTTTTCAATGCAAGTCATCATGTTAAAATAACACTAATAAAAAAAAATCTCTAATATAAAAAGATGCATTTTCAATTACTTGAACAACTGAAATTGACAAGATGTGAATCATTTAATAAATTTTACAAATCAATAAGCTTACAAGGTGTATAAAATAAACAGATTAAGAATTGTAAAACAGGTACATTACTCTGTTTGGATCCTATGAAAGAAGAGATAATTGTACATTGCAGATCAGAGTAATAAAAGAGAAAAGAACTTTAATACATTCTGCTTTCTGGTAGAGATTAAAAAGAACTCCCCGTCCCAGGTTTTGGTGTGTGAAGTATAGTTGATCTTATATTATGATACTCTTTTTTGCCTCTTTTGATTGGTCAATTGTGATGAAGGACATTAAACAGAGGGGTGTGGTGGGCTGTAGTCAGTAACACATACCCGATGCTCCCCTTTCAGACTTGCAATCATAATGGTCTGGTTGAATGGAGTCTCCCTCCACCAACTTCCTTTGCAGCATTGAGATGCCATGTGACAGAATGCCGAAAAATGAAAAAGGAGCTGATGATGGAATATGTGAAAATGTAGGCCATAATTACCCATGACCTTTAGGACAACCTACTATTCTTTTCAATCACTGACGCTCCTAGGTATAGTTTCTTCAACTCACAAAAACTACTTTAAAGGAATCCGTGGTTATAGTTACCCCACTTCCAAGCCAGAGGATATCAACCATTTCCACACCCTTCCTGATTCTTTTTTTCTTCAGAATTTCTTATGGTAAATACTAAAACCATGGTAAATTTTGACATCAGCACATTTTGTATTTATTTGTATTGTGTTGTGTCTTCATATAGGGTTTACTTGGAAAGATGATTACACTCAACATATCATTGCAAATGAACTATCAAATATTCGTAAGGTATACAGCAGACCACCAGAGTCTCTTCCATCTGATGTCTCCAGCACTTCCAGGTAACATGATTTTGTTCTTAATATTTCCTCTGTACAGTTAATTGTAAAAATATGTGTGCACTAGACAGTAGAATAAAACATTACATTAATTATCCCTGTGAGCACATTGCAAGACTGCCAACTAAAGGTGCGTACACACTTCCAATTTTTATCGTTCCAATCGAACGACGAACGATCGATTGGACAAAAAAATCGTTCGTAAAAAAGTAACCAACGACGCCGACGAACGAGGAAAATAGATGGAAACGAACGACCGGACCGGCGGATCGGATTGGGCGACGATCGTTGAACATCGTTCGTGTGTACGGTCGTTCGTTGATCGTCCATGTTCAGAGCATGCGTGATGAACGAACGTCCGTTCACTTTCCTGTCGTGCACATAGTTCCTCTATCGCTTAAACAATCGTATCTATTGTGTGTACAATATCTACGAACGATCGTGTCGTTACCTCTATGTGCAGGATCGGTGCTATACGATCTTTCATATATATCGTGCAGGAACGTTCGTCGTTCGTTTTCCGACGATAATAATTGGAAGTGTGTACGTAGCTTTATGCACTGAACCTAGCAGCCATAATAAATATACAGTTTGATTTTAACACTCTAATAGGGGAGGGGGTGCAACATTTTTCAAGTAAAAACGTGTGTGTGTATATATATATATATATATAATATATATATATTTATTTATATATACACACACACACACACACACACACACACACACACACAGGCATACATTTATATACTAGTTAAATTATATAATAGTATAAATAATAATCCAATATATAATACTTAACCCACCAAACCATGTCACACATACACCACATTAACGCCCTAACCTAGACTTTCTTGATTTTTTAAATATGCCTTTCAGGTTTTCAGGGAACGCCTGCTATAATTACTATATCCACGGAGCGCAGTATATTATTATTGGGGTCATTGGAAGGTTGTAAACCTTACAGGTAGCCAAAAGAGGATCATAGGTTTCAAACTGACCTAAGAGGCACAGATTGCTTATTGCTCAAGGAACTCCTAGCAACCTCTGGAGGAACCCTGTTCTGTTTCACTGAACCCTGATTTAGAAATACTGCCCTAACCTTTTTGAATAATGTGTAATTGGCTGATGGCAGCAAAAAATATTTTATAGTAGAACAAATGTAATGTTCATTATGAATAACCTTTGCTATGTAACTTTTCTTTTCTAGTTAAACAGTCGATTTTGATTTGTAAAACTTAAAAATGCTTTGAGGGACATTTGAAACCACATCCAAATACACCGATCCAAGAATGTACACTATCCTAGTTTTATCTCTATCTTAATTTATATTAGTGTCATTAATAACTTCTTTAGTTCTTCATAAAAACCAGTCAGTTTCAAATCTGTGTGAAAAATAATCAATTTGTGGAATAAAAGTGTAAATCTGACTGGGGCTATAAGGGGCATTTTTATCTTATCAACCTGTTTTCTTCATTTAGGGGTCAGAAGTTAAAAGCAGAAAGTGACAAAAGTTATGAAACGGAAGCTAACAGAAATTTTGCCAAATCTTTTCACCAATATCTTCAGTATCTTGGTATCCTGCCACAATCTGTAGCTCCGAGCTACTATCCAAGGACAAAGAGCGAACAGCCCCCCATTACGGTAATCATACGCCTTGAAATAAGAATCTACTAGGATCCATTATAGGACAAGATAACACATATGTATTTTCTCACCTTGGTATTTTATGTTCTAGTACTGACCTTCATCACTAGAACTTTGTAAGGTAACATTTTATGTCTAGAATTGGTGACCATGAGTCTGTATAGGACTCCCACATGAATTCCTAATGTTGGGATACATTGTTTTTGAAGGAATGTGGCGTACTCATTTTTATTATTATGGGAAGCATTTTACAGTTGCAGTAAGAAACATATAGTTATTTTCAAGGTAAATGTAAAATATGGGTAATGTGATTTCATTTAAAATTATATTTCTAAGTCCATTTATTCATCCATCTCTTTTATCACAGTTGTTAGTGTTAGTAGAGCACTGCTAAAGGGTTCCTGATAGGTCAGATCAAAAGAATCTGCTTGGAGACACGCTGACAACCTCTAGAAGCTGATCTAGGTACCCTCCCTGTCACCAACACCCCCTTACATTGGTGGTCAGTTAGCCTCTCAGCAACATAACCTTTTTTACTGAGCCCCTTGACAACATTCCTTCTTACATAAGTGGCTGGAGCCCTCAGTTACTTACCAACTTATATTTCCCTTCTCTCATGTGTAGAGACGTGGCTGGTGCTCAACACCCTTCACTGATATGTACAATAGCACAGAGAACCAGCTCCTGCCAATGGTACACTTATCCCCGTAACACTTTCCTCTTATTCAACACAGAAGGCACTTGTATACATACAAGTAATGTGATGAATGGGAAACTATGTGCCATTGACATCACATACTGTAGAAACTTCTATGATAAAAAAAAAGCAGAGGGTGGAGGGGGTGAATGCATTGAAAGAAGAAAACTGTGTCTCTAATATGGTTTCCAACGCTGCTGTCATATGAGGAAAAGGAGAGTTGAGCACCAGCTGCTTACCTGCATTGCTCTGGATATGGGGTATAAGACCACCTGACTTAAAAAAATAGGGGAAATCCTTAACCTTATCTCAGACATACAGTATATGATATATAGATCTTAGGTAATATATTTATTTTTATTTTTATCAATTTCCTCATTGGGCATACAACAGCAAATAACTGTTTTTCACTGTTTACTTTTAAAGTACACCTGCATGTGACAAGTTACAGAGAAACACTTGTATGAATTCCAAAATGTCAATTAGTTACCCAAACCAAGTGTTATGAAGTGTGTGTTCTGCAGCTTCTTAGTTTTTTAGCACAATCAGGAACACCTGGTCTGTACTTTCACATGGCTCAGCATGTGCTCAGTTCAATAATAGTGTCTCTAGTTTTTTTGTGTGTATGAACCAGTCTAAACTTTTTGTTTTATGATTCCGTAGGGTTTTTAGCCCTTGGAAAACTAAGTGAATAAAAAACAACCATTATTCAGAATACTCCTGTTTACATGAATTTAGGACTACAAATCCTAAACCAGAATTACGTTTCTATAAACGTCAGTCAAGTACACTGACTGTCGTATTAATAAAAATAAAAAATTCCACCTGACCTTTTATATGTTGGTTTTGAAAATGAAATATGACGGGACCTTCTGTAAGAAGTACTCAGTAATGGAGAGCTGAGTGGCTTCTGTCAATCTACCATAGTTCTTATTAGAATGCCAAGCTTTCTCTTACCCTTTATATATTATTGATTTTTGTTCAAAAGTAGCACTGTTCAGTAAACCACTAAAAACTGTTTTAAAGGTTAAATCTGATATTATAAATTTATAACCACCACATGAGTCCTTTCATGCCAGGTCTGCCCTGAAAACAGTTTATTCTCTTTCAGGCTTAGTTAATAAGATAGTTAAAAGGAAAGTTATGATGTGTAAAATTCTACATATACACCCTTTAGCAGCCATTTACCTTTCCGTTGATTAAACTCAGATTTGTGAAATCTGGACTCCAGGTAGGCAATACCACATTTGTTTTAAGGCCAGAATATGGCCTTCTGTGATCTGCAAATAGAAGTATGAAAAAAGGCTTTCAAATACTGGGAAATGACATTGGTGCTTTGACATACTTTAAATACCATCATGTCTGGAGGTACATGTGCTTGTTCACATATAAAGACATATAAAAAGAGCATCAAGCAGATAGACGAAATCCACCTTACACTATATGGAGAACACACTCAAAATCCCTCACCATCGGAAACACATGGAGCCAGAATATAGGAACTAGATAATTCCTGGGGTAAATAGAGGTATGAGCTTAGTTCGTACTGCCTTGAGTTGTTCCATGCTTTGGATAGGAGATTGTAGGGTAATGCTTTCCTCCATGATGTGAGATGCCAGATGACAGTCCATTTGTGCCACCGACCAATTTTCCTGCTTCACCATTTGGTGATGTCACATTGAACTTGCCAAAGGACAGCTGATAGGAAGTGTCCACAATATTGGACAGCGAAACGAACACCCGAAGGAAGACCCTCCCGCTTTGCAGTCCAGAATATATATGATACCTGTCTGGGGCTATTAGTGATTTTTTTTGTAGCAAAGTTGGAGGTGGTGGGTTTTTTTTAAACATCAGTGGCGGCAATACCTGGCTGGAAATAATTTTTAAATTAGTTTAGTTAGTTTTGCCTGCTTCTGACTCATATCCATGTACACAAACCCCTTCCTTGTGGTTTTCATTTTGATCCTAGTCCTTCTTTGTTGCTTGCTTTTAATACTGTAGTGCAGTTAACTGGTGAAAAACAGCCTGTCTTAGTTTCGTTAGCATGGTAATAGTCAGGTAACATGGCGACAGAGGACCAGAGTAGTGCCTTTTATGAGCTATTTTAATATTTCTCTAAAACTCTAATCAGCGGAGGAAACAAGTACCATATATTTCTTCTCTACCCTCCTCCATCACAGCATTTTGTTTAATGATGAATTCTAACCAGTTGATAGGAGTTACTGCACTTTGCTCTTTGCCTTATTAAATAAGTCTGCGTCTGTATGGAATTTGTTTTCTGCATAACTGAACACAGCCTCAGATATACACTTAATTGTAGCTGAAATCTGAAGAATGTTCAAGATTATGCCTAATTAGAAAAGGACAAGTAACCTGCTGGGATTTTTAATAAAGTAAATATACCAATAAAGTTTGTACAATGCAATGGTAGAACAATAGTACAGCATAATTAATAACCATGCAGGGATACTGAAAAATAAGTAATTAGTCACATTTTCTGACAATAATGTTATACTGAAGTTTCAGTAAATCATTTTACTGTATTAGTATAATGAAATTGTACAGTTGTATAGAAAATATTTACAATATAATATTAATAGTAATAAATATAACTGTATTTACTATAAGGGTCCAAATTAGAGTTTTTTCTGCAGATTCACTGAACTCCCAACTCAGTTGTCCGCATTAAAAGAAAAACTGTATTTTTATCATGCTGAATACGTTCTAGAATATTGGTCAGAATAGTGGAATTTGCAGTTCAGTGTTGCTAAATGCAAAATATTGTACTTAGGGAAAAAGTAGCCCTTAAATATTCTACAATAGACTACAATGTTCAGGGCAGAACTACTGGGGGTGGACAAAAGATTTGCTGATGCTTATTTCATATAATAAGAAACCAGTGCGCTCAAGCTGTAGGGAAAGCAAATACTTTCTGGGGTGAATCACTTGAGGGATTACCAGCAAGAGGAAGAAGCTACTGATTCCACTATGCAGAGCCTCAGATAGACCTCATATAGAATGTTGTGTCCAATACTGGAGTCCTCAATCACAAAACTATATATTGATGGGATAGAAAGGGTCTGAAAATGGGTGCCAAAATAGTGAAATGTCTGAGTAATAAAATATATCAGGATAGCCTTCAGGAGCTTAATATGTACAGTCATGAGGTAAGAAGGGTATGATTAGGTTCAGGAGGCTAGATTTTTCATGTGAAGCTAAGATCAAAAGCCTTGGGGCCTAAAAACACAAATTTCCCTAAAAAACACATTTTTTTCCTTTTACATATATATTTCAGCATGTGTGTTATGGTGCTTTGTTTCAGTGTATATTAAATGAACTGAAAGAATGTTCTCTAGCAAACTGACATTTTAAGTAATATTCCTCTTTTAAAAGATACTCCTGGGGATCGTGGAGGATCGTTTTGAATTAAAGTCTGTTTGCAACATTAGCAGATGGATTTTTGTTACTTGTTTGTTTTAGCTAATTGAAACTTTGTCACCGTTATTGTCAGGGATATAAATGACAACAGTTAATGTGACAATAACAAAACTTTGTTTTTCTTTCTGTTTTCAGAACTCAAAAGGAAAAACTCCAGGTCTACTGTTTGCTCCGACGTCCCATCAGAAAACTCCGGATACAGTTGCAAAGACCTTATCTAAACCTTTAGCTGCCAAGCTGCCAAAGGAATCAGAAGCAGAGACTGAAAAGAAGACCTTACTGGCAGCATTAAAAACTTACCTTGCACAAAAGCCAGTGTCACACAGTGCTGATAATCCAGATCCAAATGGGAGAGCAAAAGTTTATCCGATGTACTCCAATAAATACCATACCCCTCAACTCAGTCAACATGATGAAGTGCTTCCTAAAGATGATGAAGAGAATACTTATCAAATCCATTCTTACCTTCAGAGACCAAGAGCTCGTGTGTTGACAAGGCCAAATCCTGGAACTCTGATTTATAAATCCAGTTCTCGCCAAGAAGACCCAAAGGAACCGTTGAGTGCTGTGGATGGTAATTCATGCTTATTTTCGGACACTTGTTTTATTTATAGTACAACAGGCAACTTTTAATATAAGTAGACTACTCTAATGTTTTTTGTTATGTGTGTTTTTATTGTCCTGCATTTGGGGGCAATATATAAAGCAGGGGTAGTGCACAAGTAAAAAATAAGAAGCTGATAACCATCAATCAATCTATCTGTGCTTGCCCTTACAAAGACACTAATTCATTGCTTTTGACAGCTGTCAGAGACTGTGGATCTGTGGACCTCCATTACCTTAATATTTACCAGAGCCTACTGCAGCTGGCTGTGCTGGTCTTTACAATTTAGAGATATAGAGAGGTGCAAAGAACACTAATATTAGTTGGTGTAAGATCTTCACACATGTAGGGAAGCCTTTTTCTTTTCTCTTGTCCTTCTTCTAACTTTGGTACATTTTCTTTCTGCTCATTCTATCTGTGATTTCAGTCTGTGACTGACTGTAAAAGAGATTTTCATATCCTGATGACAGGACTAAAAGTTTGGTCATCAAAGATCACATCAGATTTAAGTAAATTCTTGTGTTCAACCCACTTCAACAAAATGTGTTTCCCACAAAAATTTAGATATATATGCAGTAAGATCATTTGTATTGAAATTATTTGTAAGCACATTAACCATAACCATTTTAACGAAGGTTGGTAAACATGTTAGGGAAAGTAAAGATGTTTTACATTACATTTTAATGATGATAAACACTCAATAAATTATATATATATA
>NC_092862.1:122982935-122990663 GCF_032062135.1 Pyxicephalus adspersus | reverse complement strand
CAAGCCCAGTTTAAAGTAGCTATAACCAGAGACGTGCCTGTAAATGAAGGTAAGGTATTGTGTTTTTGTTTTTAAACACCACAGCTTTGCTGCTTCTCGACCATGCAGGTATTTCAGACTGCCTGATGTGTGAAAACCTGCTCCTTCTACTCTACTTCTTATTTTCTCGTATCGGTTTATTTGACTTTACAGCATCCTAGAGCCTGCAGGGGGAAGAACAAGTGTACTTTGGGGAAAGAGGAATTTGGACACCCCCAAAAGTGTTGAAAACCTGCAGTGGCAGGGGAGCAGCAAAGAGATTTCATTTTACAGCCCGGGCTTCATTAGCAAGTGACCCTGTTTTTAGAAAGAATCAAACAACTCTATTCTATTGCAATACAATTAATTCTGAATGGCACCCAATGCACTTCAGATGTAGTGACCCCTAGCTATAAAACTTTTGAGCATGGCAGTACAAATATTATTCAGTTTAGCAGTAAGTAAGTTAATACAACCCTCTGTACAGGAAATTGGACATAAATAACATTTTGTGTAGTTTATCACTTGATTTTTGTGACCTGCAGTAAATAGTCTCCTGTTGGGAATTGCAGAAGATGATTCTCGAACAATTGTTGAACAGTAAATTTGCAGAAATATTGTGTTATGTTTTATATTTTATTTTAGGAATGAGGTGAATTTACATAATATATTCCTAAAAAATCAATTTATTGATTTCTGAGCGACTTACATACCTGAACATCATTCTTTCCTAACATTCTGCCACTGTTACAGAATGTAAAGAATGTACGGAATTTTTCGTATTAAAGTGGAACTAAACCCTGTATATTTGTCATGGGCACTGCCATCTTCTTCTATTTCTTGTTGCGGTCTTTGGTCATCTTAATTGGCCAGACCGCAATGATGTATCTCCCATGCAGCTGTGCAGGAGTTAACTTAGCCCTGACAGCTGCAGGGGAAACCGGGATGTGCTGGGGATCCCAGCAGCCAACTCTGATATTGACACCTGAAGCAAGTGATTATGCAGGTAGGAATGCTGATTTCAAAGGGGACATTACCTGTCTCTTTCTGCAAGAAAGTCCTGCCAGATGACAAATGTTTAAAGTAGAATGTTAGCTCTGCTTTAATCTTGTCCAGTTAGATTGTGATTGTAAACTTACTAGTATGTTGCTCTACAGCAGTGGTCCCCTTTTGGAGTTTGCGGACTACTGTGTTATCAAAGGGGAAGAAACTTCCCTGAGTGATGTGATAATGCCAGAACCTGCCCACTCTGAGGCCTGAGCCTACGATGGGAGAGTGGGTGGGTTGTATCCAGAGACACAACCCACCGCCCTGAGCCTGCGATTCGTACAGGAGACATGGTCTGCGGCCCTGGCTGGTGCGCCCCCCCATGCGGGGTCCTTCTCCTGGCCCTGTGAAGGGTGCAACTCGGGAAGCAATGGACCACCGCTGGTCTCTGTGCTCTCATGGGCCGCCTGTTTGTCAGCCCTGGCCCACCGGGAGTTGGGGACCCCTGCTCTAGAAGATAAACAGCTTCTTTGAATAAGCATAAATTATTGATGTTAGCTGTACAACAGAAATATTTACAATATATTGCTACTGTAATTGTGTCCCATGATCCTAAATGTTTAACTCTGACCATTGGGGTGCCTTTCAGAATAAGTGGTACTGCAATGCACCATATTGTGTTTAATGTATAGCAATAACACAAAGTTATACTTTATTGCAACATAATAGTTGTAAATAAAACTACAGTGGTAATGGTTTGCAGTAACCTTTAGCATTTAATCAAATATTATTTTAGTAATAGTAGGCTAAACCATTGGTGATTGTATCATTGATTTGGTGTTGGCTAACTAAACATCAGTATTTACTCATATTTTTCAATTTTAGGTCAAGGAACAAGCACAAAGCCATCACAGTCTGAAATGAAGGTATTTTTTATTATATGTGTTTCTTTTACATTAAAATAAATTTGGCTGTAGAATATCCACTGTGTACTTTGTTATAGGAACACTTGTACATTTAGCCTTAGCAGGGCCCTAAAAATGCACCCTTTGCCTGTAAATCCTCCTGAAAATATCTGAACACCTCCTGATGTGTGAGTGTGCCTAGGCACTTCTGGACTCTAAGGTGTATTCTGCAAATCAGCAATGTGAGATTAACTAAGCCACTGCTGCTAGTCTCAGCAGAATTGGAAACAATTTGGTGATACCTTTCTATTCTCCTTACTATCATTCTTACTAGAGGGTCCTATATCAAAAAATAAAACCTTAGCCCTACGAAGATGGCTGCCTTCAGATGAAAACCACAATATGGAAAAAGGCAAAATAAATCAATAATGGGGATAGGGACTAATTCTGGGGATCCCACTACCAGTACTAGTGACTGGACCTTTGTACTGTGCACTGTACTGTCACAGAAGACATGTCTCCAGCCACAAATATGTATTAAGGCCTGAAAAAAGTAATGTTGCCAATTTCATCATCAGTTGCAGAAAGACATACGTTTGCTTATTAAGCTGCTTAGGTTAAGTTTGCTTTAAACAAAAAAATCCACTATGTTTTGACATTAAGAAGATGTTTATATTGCGGTGCATTTTTGTTATTTTTATTGGTATTATTATTTATTTAGGAATAGATAAATAAAATATTGTGTAAAACATGCAATATACATAGTATACAAAAATTTGAAGCCTTTTTTTTATTTGGAAACCGGTCCAGATTGGTCGTTTTACAAACCACAAGAATCCGTAAATGTCACCTTTAATGTTGACTGTAATGTATAAAACTTCTCAATTTTACTAATTCCTGAGCAGTACAGGAATTGATGGAAAGCGCTCCAAGAGGGTCATAGACATCATACCTCCCACCATTTTTGTAGAGGAATGGTAACAACACTTGATATTCACATGCACATTTTTATGTATACAAGGTTTGCCTCTGGGGGCAAGAAGTAAAAAAAAAATCCTCAGTGGAATCCCAAACAGAAATTTAAATCCTCAGAATATATAGAGCTTCCCAATTCCAAAGTTGATGGAATAATATATTTTTTTGTTTATCAGCTGCACATTACCAGTTCAATTGTTCCTAATCTGGAAAGTTGGATTGCTTCACTTGATATGAAACTCCAATACCATTTGGAGTTTGGGGTTTTATTTTTCTAGTTTGTGAACAGGTAAAACTTCTTTACCTGTTGGTGAGACTTCCTCTCACTCCCTGTACCAATGACATGATAGGAAGTGATGGTAAATTTCCCCAAAAGGAATATACTCTACCAAAATCTGACTGAGCATCTTATTCTTCTCTACCTAAATAACATTACAAAGAGGCTGTTTTTGATTGCAAATTTAACTTTACATGTATGGTTTTCTACAAATAATCTATTGTTTTTGTAACAGGATAGGGAAACATCCCAAAAGAATGAAAACTTGCAGGACTTTACTGTGCCACAAGAATTTCTAAAAGAACCTTTTGACAAAGGAGTAAAAAGCTTTGGAGACTTCCATTACAACTTAGATGATGACGATGATGATGATGGAAAGAAGGCAGGCATTGAGAATGTAAAAAGTGAGACATATACTAAGGAGTTGACAGCTCAGAAGAAATCAGCAGAGTCAGACTCAGATTCAAAGGAGGAGATCGAATATCAGCACTTGGTGCAGGAAAGTTTTTCGCAAGATGACCGGTCCTTTCAAGAAGAGCCCAAAAAATTGAGACAAGAAATTCAGCTCCAAGTGAAGTCGTCCAGCAATGACAAATACGGATACATTGTGACACAGAAGACGTGAGTGATCCATTTAGAACTTTTTAAAATAATGTTACATGTGTCTGATGCATTACAGGTAAACCTGTGGAGTCAAACCAAATCTTAATTTGCATGCTCTGCTGCCTACTGGAACTGCAACTTGGGGCACTTCTTGTTGACAGCAAGGGGCAATTGTTACTGGCAATTTCAATTTCAAACCATTAAATCAGAATAGGGTCCCAACAGAGCCTTTTGGAAGTGAGAGACCTGCTTTACTACCCCTGGTACTATCACCACTGTGTATAAATACTTGACCATCTATGTAGTTTGATACTGTTGCCCACCAGATGTAGTTCTGTTCCATAGAGAAACTCATACATGGATGTACATGGGAGAAGGTGTTAGGTGGGTCTGGCAGAAAACTCTGCCTCTGTGTGGCCCGGCAGTTTCTGGGCCTGGCATTCAGAAACAGCATAGAATTATATCCAGGTATAGTAACATTGGGGGATTTATTTCATGCAAATGATTTCACCTAAATAATGCAACAAAATGCAGAGAAAATGCTTTCACATTTTCTAACATCCAAGTGATTTACAGATGACAGAATCTTTTTAAAGACTGCTCAAAGAGTGATTTTAGACCTATTATTTTTATTATTTGCTACTTTTATTCATTGTATTACTATCATTACCTAGTAGAATAATCATATCTTAACAGCCCTTGGGCTTAATAACCAGTCAGTAATCCCTTAGTAATTAATTTGAACTGCAAAGGCAATCCTAGCCATTAAATTGCACTGTCAAAAAATTCTTGTGTAACCTTTTTACCTGTCTTCCTTTATACTTTTATATTTCATCACTGAAAATGTCTTACATTGACAGCTGATTTGTGCTGGGAATCGTGGTAGCTGCTAGCTGTCATTAGAGTGTGTTTTAGTGACTAAATACAAGAACAAACACAGGCTGACATGTTAGTAAAAATATATTTTAGAAACTTTACACACAGCATTTCCATGATTAAGAATTTTCTGCTAGTTACACTCTTGTTTAGGAAATTCTAACTGGACCTGCTCTCCACTGGCAAGATATGCTTTTGATGTTCTTACATAACAAGGTGAACTCTTTGACACAGAACTAGGTTTTACATTTCTATGGGATTTTTGCATGCAATTATACTATATTTACAATGCACCATTAGGTACAGAATAAACGATAAGCTATAAAGGAGGTAGGTTTGGAATGAAGCTCCCTTCAATTTAATATAAAGGTTTTAGGTCCCATTTACAATAACACACCTTAATGTGGATGTTTATTAGGACATATTGGGCCTAACTTATTAAAGGCCTCCAAGACTAGAGACAGACTATTATGGGAGAACCTGGGCAATTGAGCAAATCGGGAATGGATTCTGTCAATATCTGAAAACATTTTATAAATTATAACAAATGATTTTAACAAATGTATTACAGATTTGCTGGATCACCCTGGTTCATCAATGATACTCTACCTTCTCCAGTCTTGGAGAACTGCCTATTATGTTAAGGCACCTCTTAAATGTTGTGGTTTTCTAATGCACAAGTATCTTAATGTCTACTTTATATGATGGAGTGCCATTCAGAATAAATGACAATAGACAGCATCACAAGGTGTTACTGTGTATTTCAGTAATGTGTATTACAATGCTGCAACATGTGAATTCAACCTTAGTGTATTCAATATTTCGAGATTGGAACAGTATCAATAGGCCATTATAACTTTTTGTACATATTCTGCTTTACACCTGTACATAAATATATAGCCACATGACTATACCTTGTAAGAACAAAATGTTGATCAACAATAGGTACTTATAAATACTAATGGGAAATGTTTTCACATTTTCCTGGAGTCTGGTAGCAGAAAATGGTCTGCATTCAGTTATCCCTGCTGTCAGGAGATTTTAAATTGATGTATGGAGAGGGGAAGATAATCTTTTTTTTAATAATCAACAAAAGAGTTAGTAGATTGATAGCTCCACTGATTATAAGCAACATAATTTTCACATGTACACTCTCCTAACCGGATGGTAACTAATTGTGTATAATGGTTGCCATACTTCCCAAAATTCTGACATGAAGTAAACCTTTTATTACAGAATATATATATACAAAAGCCACGTCCCTGTCACACCCCCAGTGGCCATAGCATAAAGAATTAATATGTATAAAATCATTAGTTAAATCCACAGGTGCATTTTTTTTACAACAAACTTCCCTTTATATTGTCATTTCAAAATTACAAATACAATCATTTAGAGGTAAATGTTTATTGAAATAAAAAATTGTTACAATGAACATATAGGTAAACTATGAGATAAAAAAAAGCATTTATGATAGAGGTCAATCAGGCTACAAAAAGAGACAGCTGAGGGGGGATAGAGGGATAGAAGGACCTGTCTTCTAAAGAGGAGTAGTCCATCCACATGATAGACAGTTGGGACCTATGTGGCTTTCTCCAAAACTAGATCAACTGTGAAATAGGGAGATTTGCTGCTTCCCCCACCTTTTAGATTGTAAGCTCTTCTCGGCAGGGTCCTCTCCTCCTCCTGTGTCACTGTCTGTATCTGTCTGCCATTTGCAACTCCTATTTAATGTACAGTGCTGCGTAATATGTTGACGCTATATAAATACTGTTTATTAATATTAATAATAATAATAATAATAATATTATTATTATTATTAATATTAATAATAATAATAATAATAATAATTGTATTAGTAATACAATGAAATAATAATAATAATTGTGTTTTTTCACAAATGTTATGCAAAATGTAATTCCACTTTATTAGGTAAAGAATGTGGCAGCAAACAAGTCAAGATTTTTTTTAAGATACACTAAACTTTTTTTATGTGGAGGAACCAGGACCACAAACTCTAACTTAGTATTTTGCAATAATAAAATCCTTACTAAAGTACAGGTGCCCTTTAGAATTATAATAAATCTCCTACTTTTCTTGTAAAAGTGACTTTCCAGCAAGCCTATATAGAGCTGTGTTCAAAGTTTATTATTCACTAGACGGACTGATCACACCCATGAGACGCAGGATTGAAATCCATTATTATAGTCTATGATGTTGAAATGCCTGGTTTTCTCTGCCAAACCTCCTCGGGTTAAATGAAACAAGCCACTTTTCCATTCAGTCAGAGGTAAGAATTTCTATCAGGGATGTATCTCAAGCTGTAATGTTTAAATTGACCTCACAACACCGGGAAGGGGTACGGCAATTTCGCAAGGTAATTTTAGCACGGTTTCTCAGCATCTTACCTAAAATAATTGAACAACTCTTCATCTTCAGCCTGTAAAATAATCAGGGGACTAAGTGTGGCTTGCAGCGGGGTGATTTGCCACTTTGAGTTATTTTTGTGCTTTCTGAACCCTTAGAATATATGGCTCTTGATTCCACCATTGAGGGAGTCAAATTGATTCTTGCACTCTGCTCTCTAAATACTCCAGATTTCCATAAGGAATACAGATATAACAATTGCGACACAGAAAAGTAAAATACAACTGGTCACCAGTAAAATTATTCTTGTTTTTTTCCATACTGGTGCAGTTTAATATGGAGAATCATCTCCAACTCAATGGTAACAAATTTGTTTAAAAGTTTTGATGGATTGGATTGGGTAATACCCTCTGACTACCCAAAACTTTACAACACATTTGTAGTACAGTGGGGTAAACTTAGAGCATCTGCCATGTTTTATTTCTTGCCTGTGTTCTCATTGGGAGGATTTCCCATCATTTCTAGTGCTGGTGACACCATGTTCCTACAAGAAAAAAGTCAACATGATAAAGTTTAACTGTGATCCCAAATTGAAGTGTTTATCCAGCCAAAATATTATGGATACAGTGGGAAGAATTAAAATGTGTGTCAAATTTGTATTGCTTATTTAACTCAACTTAAGCTGCGTACACACTTCCAATTTTTATCGTTCAAAATGAA
>NC_092862.1:122967278-122982619 GCF_032062135.1 Pyxicephalus adspersus | reverse complement strand
GTGCTATACGATCGTTCGCAGATATCGTGCAGGATCGTTCGTCGTTCGTTTACCAACGATAATAATTGGAAGTGTGTACGTAGCTTTACTGTCTGTCAAAAAGCAAACAAAAGATGCAAACAATGGGAAGGCTGACAAGTGCTGGTAGCACTGCTTTTTTTCTTTTGCTGTTGGATACTGGTTGGTAAGAGTTAATACACACACTTGAGACTGATCACTAAGAAGTTAGCACATCTACATTGGAGACTGGTCACTAAGGAAATAAACTGCATACATTGGGAACTGTCAATCAATGGGGGAGTGCACAAATAAAGAAGACCAGTCATTGAGAGGTATTGAGAGGTGCAGTGTGTGTGTACTGGAGTCTCTACAGTATCTTCCTAGTGCTATTGATACTGGTGTGTGATCATGTGTGCTGGAGTGCAGACCTCACTGGTGCGTGAGTAAGTGTGGGGTACAAATAGTGGACAGAGACCAATGCCACTTGTAGGGATGGTACCTATCTTGTGAAATATGCAGTGATCAGCTAAATTATTTTCTGTTGACAAAATACTTCAACAAGGAAAAAATAAGTTGCACTCTCTTGGATATTTGTATATACTAGAACTCCTGCGCATACCATTGCGTGCTGTGACGATATGTTTTCACCTGTGGTTAGGTAAATAATGTTTTGTTTCAAGGAAAGACAGATCGTCCTTTTGTGGAAATGAAAGATGCTTGCTTGATAAATGTAAACATCCTAGAAAAAGTAAAGTAATACCAGTAAATCAGCATTTTGATATAATTGTATATCAGGTCAGAGGTTTTTTTTGTATTACATTATTATTATTATATTATTTAGGGGGATTAAAATATTTTTTTCTTTTAACCAGTGGACTGATTAAGAATTGAAATTAATATAAGTGCCCAAGGAAGCTCTTACGTCTCTGCAACATTTATTGGTATGTTCTGAATGTTTCCAGGGAATAAATTATTTTGTTTTGCTCTAATCAAATATAAACCACATGAACCATATACCAAAAAGGTTTCATTGACGTGTGTCTCGACGGGAGAGTAATGGTTTAAATGTGAACAGAAGATCAGAGGATCAAAAGTTGTTCTGTATTTCTGCATTTGATGGTATTGACTAATATCACCTAAACACATCTACTGATTCTAGGTGCTTTTTAGCAACTTAAAAGGCCAGTTCATCCAAACTAAATATTTACTTACAGGTGTTATTCCATAATTTGAGGAGGCTTTAACTGATAAAGCTCCAAAGTAAAAAATACAAACATATTTGTCACAAACACAATTTTTTTTTAAGAAAAGGCTTGCACTGTTCTTATGTTTTGCTTTCCCAAACTTCCATGGTAAGAGCACACATACTACTCATTGCCAATCTGTTACATTATTACTTTCTTTGGGATTATAAATTTCAAGTGCGCATTTGCGTGCATCACAGTTCTAGGCATTTGGTTGGCCCCTTCTCTCCGCTGTCAGTCAATAGTTATGGAGGACAGGTTCTTGACAGCAAAAGCTGTCACTGCTAGATGTACATTTTGGCATTCTGTGTGTCATCATGCAGAGATCTAGTCCCAGCTGGCAGCAAGCACAACAAGGTGACCACTTGGGCCTCTAGAGAGACTGTACTAGGCAGCATTATCACACAGTATCAAATGTAATAGACCTCTGATGAAAACAAGACAATACCAATGTGAGACATGCTAAAACATGTGTTTTTTGTTGTAGGAGTATTTTTTGACATTTTAAGGATGGAACAAAATGGACATAGTGACCTGCTGGCTTCTTACACCTATGAGGGATTTTAGAATAGGTTTACTTTGCCAAACAAAGGCTTTGTTCTCATTAAGTTTCCACTAAGTATGACCTCAACCATGGTCCTACCTGGTCATGGTTGGGGTGTTTCCATTATTTGTATTGTAAGGTAAATCTTCCACAGGGTTATTGTGATTGTGACGAATGTGCAGAACTTCTATACCATTGTCCTTCCTGAAAAAAGGGTTTGTTCTAAATTCATTAAATTTCTTTGGTCACAGTCACCTTCCAGCCTTAGTCAGCCAATTCATCCTCATAAAACTCGAGGGTGGGTATGCCACGTGACCTTTTATATTCTGTGGCCTTTTTTTTTGGTAAATTTGTTGACAAGTGTCATCACTAGTGGATATCCCCTGAAAAACTGAACTCTACTATACAATTAAAATTCCACATATCCCCAACCCCATTGACCCTAAATATAGATCACACCACATTCCAAACGTGAATAAAGGTAAATAAATACCCTCTGTTTGTGCCTTTGGAATCCCTGATTTCAAAACCCTGCATTGCTTCATGTCATGCCAACTCTTTTTATTCTTGTTTCCTTTGATAATATAATACATGAATTAACCCTTTAAGGAATGCAAGCTTATAGATATGACTCATATACATTGGGCCTGAGTTAATAAACCTCTCCAAGGCTGTAGGAGGTTACACTTTCATCAGTTAAGCTGGGTGAGCCAGCAGACCTGGAATGGATTTCTTCAAAGTCATTTGCAATTTGCTAGAAATGTTTTGAATCCTGTACTAGATCCATTCTAGGTTTGATGGATCACCCAGCTTCACTAATAAAGATGTATTCTCCTACCGCCTTGGAGAGCTTTGATAAATCAGGCTCATTGTGAGAGTTGATCTCCATGCATTTGGCAAGGATCTCAAGAAATAAATCAACTGTGAGCAGAATAATTTACAAGATTCACACTAAGTGTATGCACTTACAGGGCATCCTAAACAAATATAGCATGACACCCTACAACACTCTGCAAATGCATTATGACGTGTTGCGGGGTAGACATGTGGCACGGTTGACGGGTTAACGTACATTGCGGTAACTTATGGTGAAATATGCAGTCTACTGCATGTAACTGTAACACTATAATCAGTGGAAAACTCTGCCAGCTCACCAACTGTCTTGACATTCGGAAAGTAGCCAATCTTTGGTCTGGCCAGCTATAAGGCACTTATGCTAGGACACACTTGTTGTCTCCATTGGGGAATTGGCATTCTCCTCACATTATTACTGCATCTGTCTATTCGGATAAGCAATAATTTGTGAAAGTAATACTTTCACAAATACAAAGTAATACTTTGTGAACAAGATTTGATTGCTTTTGTCTTTTTTCTGCAGCTTAAAAATTACCTTGAAATATGACTAAACCCAACAACAAAATTATAATATATTGCAGTTTACTAGGCCTTAGGTTCAGTGGTTGCATCAGCTACATCATTTTTTTTTTTCAGTTTAAGATCAGTACAGAAAGTACCTGGTAATCTTGCCAAAAATGTAGTGTTGTTGGTTTAGCAGGCAAAAACAGATACATCCGCTTTATCTAATCTGAAATACATTACTTTCTTGTTTTTAGGGTTTAGATGTTGTTTTAGTGTACGCCAAAACGCAACAAAAGCTCTTTTTCACTGACCTTCCTTCTGTATGCATACCATTTTTTGAAAACTAATATATTCTACTCCCTGGCTGTTTTATTCTTTTCTGACTATTGTCAGTGAAGGATCACTTCATCTGTTTGCCACTTACAACCTCTGCTAAAACTGGTTTGCAGTGCTCTAAAATATCGATTATCTCCTTAAATGAAAAAAAAAAGTTACTAGAAAAACAAAATTCTATCCCTTGTCTTCTCAGTATTTAGTGTTTCTCTGTATATTTTTTTTGCAGTTTATCAGGTTTAATATGATCAAAAGTGCATGTTTTTTACTTGTTATGACGGGGCCCTTTTTGTGGATATTAGCTAATCTAATTTCTAATTTGTATGAAACTATCATGTCACCCAGATCAGTTTAGCTTGTCACGTCCTATTTCTTGCTAAGTCTGCCCAGCCAACATGGAAATCATGGTGTATTTTGATGTGAATTCTATATGACATATCTAGATCCTCTCTTCGATAATAGCCCTGGAGAGTTAATTCCCTTCCATTCTGCTCGATTACTACATTACGGAGGTGGAGGCCTTTCTAAGTTTTAGTAATCGTCACTGACCTTTGTAGGTGAGAACCTGAAATTGATTCTAACAAAGTGTCACCTATATTGGAATTGGCTTCTACATGCATCTGAGATAGGCATGCATATATTACAACCACTAGGACGAATAGTGGGGGGAGTGGGGGATTTTATCTCAGCACAAAAATGTAAACAAGAGAAAAGAGAAGAACCAAACGAGAATAAAGATATTAATCAGGGGAATACATGTACATAAGTCTTTTAAATTGCAGACAGGTAATGGTTGAATATGAAGTAGGGAAACCTAGCAATTTAGCGGGACATGTAAAATGCAGGTTAATTTATGAAATTAAACATCCATATGTGGATGTAACATATTAATATAATTCTAGTGGCATTATTATAATGCTAGTGGCAACACACAAAGCATTAAAATGTCTATCCTGATTGTAAGTGATCTATATTTATATCTATATCTATATTTATAAGTAAACCTAATAAAAATCAGGCAGCTGAACTAATTACATGATAAAAATAGGTTCAGTCATTATTTATTCCCAAAAGCTTTGCCATGATAAGAAGTGGTTGTTCACATACATGTTTACTTATGTTGCAGTCTCCCCTATTTAAGCCATTTGGCATCTGGTGGTGTTTGTAGGCAGGCGTGAGAAGCATTTATGGCCATTTATCAAATATCTGAAAACTGGATGTGTTTTTTTATAGTGTTGTGGTTGTCTTGCACAGGAACTAAAAGTGCATAGTAAACAAAAACTTGTAATTTGTACCTTAAAAACTGTTAACAAGATGCTTAGCCAGTATTTGAATTTGAATTGAATTTGAAGAATTCCCATTCAAGTCTTTTGAAGCAGTGAACTAACCATGAGATGCAACCCAAAGCATTTAGAGACCTAACACTGAGACCTAACTATATTTCAATGCCTGTAACCCAGCCGTGTGGACTACTTGGCACTTTTTAGTAACCACTCGGCTGTTTTTGTGAGGTTACTGAAATGTTGGACTAGACAGTTAAGGCATAATACAAAGATGTTGAAAAAATGAGACATACTAAGAGCCTGGACATTAGAATGTTGGAACAAAGTATAAGGATGCAGTAGACAGCTGAAAGAATTATTTAAATTACCAAAGTCTTATGGCATCAACAACTGGCAAGACTCATTTTTTGATCAGCCTCCTACAGCTTCTCCCCAACCAGCCTAAAGCAGAAATAAACTGGGAGGGAAAAAAACTCATTCACCTTTACCTTCGTGTCCTGCATCATCTCGATATCCTCCTTCATCCTGTTGTTGAGGAAACATCGGGTGCTGCCATCTTCTTTACCTTCTTCCTATGTCACCCGATCTTGCACTGCGCAGGCACGAGATCGGGTAATGTAGATGGGAAAAAAGAGTGCCGATCTCACTGAGCATGCATTTTTTAATGCCATTGAACAGAAAGATCAGGCATGCGCCAAAGGAGCTGTCAAAAGCCTCCCGGGATGCACTTTTTTTTTTTAAAAAAAAGGGGGTTTAAAGCTGCTCCCAAAAAGAAGGAGGCAATTTTTACTTCATAATAAATTGTTGTCTACGCTTTTATTTAAATTAAAAATTTTAGTTTAGGTTCGCTTTAAGAAAATTTCGGGGTAGAACGCTGAAGCTTTATAGTTATGTTTTTTGAGCTTTGAAATGCCAGGAAATGTATTTGTCAACCACTGCATAGCTGTCCATGTTACGATGATCTTAAGGGACAGTTACTTAGTTTGGTTTAGTTTAATCACAGCTTTAGAGATGACATTATTTATTTTATATTTTAATTTACATATCACTTTTACACTGACTTCATGGGCAGAAACACAATGCAGTACAGTCTTGGCATTTTCTTCTTGTGATAAGCTATTGTTTACATGGTAATTACACGTGGGCAGTTTCTTACAAGGCATGGCGTGCAGCAGATCACAGCGCATGTCACAAAAATCACCATTTATAGATCTAAAGCTGCTGAGACTGTAGATGAATAGGCTGTATATTTTTTTTTCAGATAATTCCATACATCTATTCCACACAGATAACATGTGACGTCAATCCGCAAACTGTGAATGCCTTTTAAAGCTCCTTTTGCACAAACTGCTGGGATTTGACCCTCTACTGCTGTGTCTCGCTTAGTAATCACTTCCTCACCTACTGTGTTTATAAATAAACCCCTTATTTCTGCAAAAAACACATAATAAATATAATATTCCCTTTCTATTTTTTCAGTCAATGCTTTTAATGTGTTTTTTCTTAACCTCATAAGTGCCAGAGGGACACATGAGCATTCAAAAGAACACACAGCTGTTCCATGCTCTGACTCGCTTTTATATATTCCTCTCATGTCAGTGCCGACAAGGGAGGTGGGGGAACAATGATGTGCTAATAAGGAAACCCCAGGCAGGAGACATTGACACAGTGACAGTATGGAATGGAAGGTTTAATTAACACATATTTGAAGGCATACTGAAATCAATGGAGATACTATTTATCCACTGATATAGAATGAATCATGGATTTTGAATGGAGTAATAGGAAAAACCCAAAACCACATACTTGCTATAAAGGACTGAGTAAAAATGAGTAAAAATCTATTAAAGTTGAACTTTATGAACATAGATAATTGGTCATTTAAAACAGTAAATCAGGAACTGTTTTACTTGTCAAAGCATTTCTAATTTTGTTCAGCCATGTTTACAAAGCAAGCACCTTCCAGGCCAATATCAGGATTAAAAAGTGTATGTCAAAGCAAAAATGTTTATTTCCAGTTTTGAAAAATGTTTTTATTGTCTCTGTGCAACCCCATTGCTTTTGATTTATTTATTCCCCACTTATTTATCTTGGTGACCATTATCACCATTATCAGAAAGTGAGGGAAAATCGAACATTTTTAGTAAGTAATAGGTGAGGGAAAATCCTTCTCCCTTGTGGAGGCTGCCTTTTTGTACCCAGGTCCTTCCTGGTGGGGTGAAGGCAGTAGAACATCAAAGAGCACAGTCCTTTTGCTTTAAACAATGGGATTCACATATAGCTCCAAAGGGGAAATAGTATCTGTAAATCAGTGTCTATGCGCCAAAGAATAACAGTCCTGAATTTAGAAGTCCTGTGAGATCCTGTTTCTAGAGATGACGCTTCAGGCCCCAGACTAACCAGGTCTCAGAGGCCCTCATGCCCTCTCCCCCCTCTGTTAGCATGCCAAAGTTACAGGGTCTTCCAATTCTCCCCTTAATCTCAGTTATTCAACTATTTAAACACTTAAAAGCTGCCTGCCCAAAAAGGTTCTTACCAGAATATTAACAGTAACTAACAGTAGTTGTAACTTCTGAAACCTTCATGGTTGTTTGTCCCAATTGTTTTTCCTCTGTTTTTCATCTTCTTCTCTCCTTTTCCTTTCTATCCCTTGCCTTTATCCAACAATTTACTTTGTTCCTGTTAAAATATGAAAATATATTAGCGTATGAAATGTGCTAAACGAAGCCATATGCTGGCGCTTGTAGGTTACAGCCCAATTTATACATAGGTTTAAAAGTTTAAAAATGAAGAAGGCTGTGTTACCACTTTAAATAAGTAAATAAATAAAATTATAACCTTGGAGTTCTGAAAGGTGTTTAAATGAATGATTAAGTATAATGAAGGAACAAATACACATCCTGAACAATTTTGGAAAAAAATTATATTGTAAGTCCTAAGGTGCTGGCTATGCAGTCTATATTCCTATTCGCCCATCTTGTGGTACAGCTTCAATCTGTGAAGTTTTCCCAGAAAGAGGAGCATCTGTACCATTCTTCTGCATATTTAAATGACTAATAATGTATTTAAAAGGTTTGCCAAGTTTTGCCAGTTGGTTCAGTGTTTGCTCCACTTTTGCTGTCCACAGATTAACTTTGTTTTGCTGATAAGCATTACCGCCACTAGCACTTTCTGTCGACCCTTTTACGTTATTTTTGCATGTACAACAACTGATGACTGGTCACTCTTTACCATGCTTGTGTGATCGTGATCTCCATTGTCCATCTTCTTGCGAATGGACACTCACCCCACTACTGATTTTTTTTTTACTGATTTTTCCCCATAAGAAAAAAAAAAACATTTTAGATATGACAGTATTCTCTGGTTACACTTACTGTGAGGGCTTTGATTATATTAAAAAAATTAGAATCTGGCATTCCCCCAAACATTCTCTGGTGGAGAATCAATTACTGCCATTAAAACACATGAACAAATAATTTATAAATAAAGCCTTGCAGAACTTGAACTGTTTGGACTGTAAGGATGAAGAAGGTTTAGCATATTCCTTTAGCCTGTATAATATTATGTTTTTCTCTGAATTCTCACAGTATGTCTTGCAAACAATTGCTAATGTTATTTCTCTTTCTTCTAAATAAAGGGTAACTGACCACAACCTGTATAAAAAAGGAAAAGTCCTTTAAATGATCAATTTCCTTTTCTAAATGAATTGTTCCATGATGATGATGCAGGGTCAGGTGACAGTCCTCTTACAGTATGTTTAAGTCAAAAAAATTGAAGAAGAATAAAAACATAAATCTGTGTAGTTAAAAAAAAATAATAATGAGGTGCAACATTGATTATATATATATATATATATATATATATATATATATATATATATGTGTGTGTGTGTATTGCTTATATTGATATATGTGAGTCATGCCTTCAATCTGGAAGAGGTGCATTAGACTTTCTTTGGATTTCATTTACACTATATTGTTTGTCTTATTGCTGGAAAATTTAGGTGATTTATCATGTTGGCTGGAGCACCTGATCCCTATTCCCTGAATATCACACTCTCTATGTGAAAAGAATATAGCATGCTATGCTTTTTATATCCTTGACAGGCAAAGGTGATATCTCTTATGGGATTTAAGTCTTTCACCTATTGACGAGTTCCATTTTTTGGTAATCTTTTTCCCTCTGCTTCCTCCTAACAGCCCCCTGACTGTGGAGAAGGGTCTGGAATTATTAAATGAAGTTGCTTTACTTTTGAAACAGCAAATGAATGTGTTTAGTGATGTCAGGTAGGTTTCTTTATTTTATATTGATTTGAATTGGTTTAAGAAAAGTAACTGTAATTCTTTCAGCAACACATAACTGTTGAATAGTTTACTGGCCCGTTTAAAATGAAGTATGCATCGTATTTTTATGCTGTCTGTGTGCCGAAAATGTACAAACTGAACATGTGCAAATTTTGCTGAAAAAAGAATATGTATTTTATGAGTTAGGAGTATTCCATTTGATGAATAATGCTCTGTCATATTTAGACTGCTTTCATTCTGCTAGAAAGTGGCACAATTTTCCAAAGTTTCAGCTTAATTTCATTCAGTCTATTGAAATATGACTGTCATTAATGGTCAAAAGTTTGACATTATTTAGTAACAAGAACATAACCTTGTATTTTCAGTCATGCATTTTATGTTGCATCATTGTCATTAAAAACATATTTTCTATACAAATTATCCCATATATTATTTATCTATCTGCATACAAACAGTACAATTAGCATTTTTGCTTGGAGAACATGGTAGGAGCATATTGGAGGTAGAAGCATATTGGAGCCAAATCATCCTCAAGGCAACCTGGGCAGTTGACTAGGGCACAGTGAATAATCAAATGGCCAATGGATGCCTGGGGAGCCAACAAAAACAACAACATAGGATTCAGAAATAAACCAGTGAAATAGCTTAATTGCTTTTTGCACTTGTAGGCAGTTGTGTTCTGATGAGCAACACAAATAAATTGAAGTTTTATTGCCAGTTTTTATGCTTTTCAATGTCATTCTAAGTGATAGGGGAAGAGGAGGAACCAAGGAGACATGGTGTCCTTCTTGTCTAGGACCATAGCTTGCCTTTAATTTTAATTGGAATTGGACTCTTGTATCTCCCACAGTTGCTTTCTATATTTAGTGTAGACTGGAGATTTCTTTGATGCTCTCATTTTACACCAGTGGAAGGAGTCAGTAAAAAGAAAAAAAAAAGTATTGCATGTCTCTCGTGTTCAGCTTCTAATGTGGTGGAAGGACTGGCCTATCGAGTGCGGCTAGTGGCCTCTTATTCCATGCTTCCTAAAAACTAGGCAGTCCTTATCCCACTGATACCAAGAATGGGGCACTATTTCTCCTACTGACACCAGTGATGGGACACCAAACCTTACACTGACACCAACGATGGGGCATTTTTTTTCCCACCGATACCAGTGTTAGGGCACTGTTCTTTCAATGACACCCATTATACTGACACTGCCCTGGACAGTAACAATGTGACATTTTTATTTCCACTGACCACTGGGACATTTTTAACTTTCACCTACCAATGCAAGGGGGGCAATTTTTCACTTCCAGGTACAGAAAATTCATTTACTGCCACTAACACCTAAGGCCAGGGCTTTTCTTACTCCTACTGGCCACAGTCCAACATCCCCCCCCCCCCACACACACACACACACACAGTCTTGCAGGATTGGCTTTAGTTTAAAATATTCACTATATACACTTTTAATGTGAATAATATTAATAAATGCCAGTAAATAACTAAAAAAGAACTTAATTATAAACTCAGAGTGTGACCTTGGGGTTAACGCCTTGTGATCTCATAATAAAACAATTTAGTTAATTTATAGAAAAATAAAAACTGCTAAAGCTGCTTTTGCTCTAGAAACCATTTAAATGAACATGTAATATCTTAGAAACAAGGGACAAATAATCGTGAAGATCCTAAAGGTTTATTTTCATAACCTATCCTCCAGAAATCTCATTTATAACACCAAATTGCTTGTGATGATAGGGGAAGATATTAGGGAACATATATAAGTCTAACAAATGGTGAGCTATACATTCATATGAGACTGATTTCTTTTATTATTACATCACAAATTATATTATACACAATAATTGTGTTTACAGCCCCAATAATCTGCTCAAACTGACGGCTAATACTTTTTAGCCTATGGCTACGCAAGGAATAGGGCTGTCACCATATTGCACTAATAATGCTGCCTTGAAAACTTCCTCTGATCCTGAAGGCAAGCAAGATAAAATTAATGATGTAATATTAGATAATGGTAAAACAAAAATAGTAAAAAAAACTCACAGAATAGAAATCATACTATTGGTCCTAGACACAGTACAGAAGAACTGGGAGAATGTTCTGGCTGTTAAAAATAACATTGAGCTGAGTAAAAAAGAAGATGAAATAGCTATATTGCCAGTAGAAACCAGTCATTTTTAACATGGCTATATCTGAATAAAATAAAAGTTAATTTGTACTAGAAGCTATGGACGGGTACTTTTTCAACCTTTTTTTTTTTAGACCTTGCTTTGTTTGCAGTAGAAGTCTCATTCAAATGGGGACTTTCTGGCACAATTGATGGACTTTACTTTGGATTATTATATATGGTTATTATTTTATTAAGTTAAAGCATGCCACATTATTATTCATTTTTTGGGTGTACTGAATAATTCATAATTTATTGCTCTCTCTGCTTAGAAGTTATAGAAACCAGAAGGGGTAAAAAAACATAGAAATCGGCTTGGCTGACACCACATGAGTAGGAAGTCAGATCTGTGCAACAATATATTTATAATAAAATAATATTATTTATTGGTGTAAAATTCTTTATTTTTAAATTAACTATTTCATACAAGGTACACTGATGATTTGAAGGAAGAAATACTGGAGCAGCTTCTGCCTTTGGATCTTTCTAAAGGAAATTTCTCTTTGAGCTGTATCTACTGTATTTAGCAAAGAAAGGAAGTGGTGGGGGTGGATGTTGAACATTGAGTGCTGTGTTTCATTTAACCCTCAGCTATAAACATTGAAAAAACTTTAAGTGTGCCTGAAATTAATGATGTAATTGTATACAAACTAGAAGACTCGATACTTGCAACTAAAAGACCTGATCTGACTTCTATCAATATGATTTGGTCAACAGATTTTGAGTAATTACTCATGCTTGTTAAAAAAACTGGTTGAATTATGAACAAAAACAGTCACAAAAGCTTGGCTAAAATCTGAAACACAGATCTAAAGTTAAAGTTACACAAGGTACATTGCATTTAGCATATTTATTGATAAATGAATTTAATCTGAATCACACAACTAAGGCTGGGTTCACACCACCTGCAGTGCATGTTAATGGTAAATTAAGTTGATGTGGAATTACATTGTAATGTGCATTGATGTGCTTTTTTCCCACAGCAAAAGCCTGTTTTAGGCGTTTTGTTTTGAGTCAGAGTATTTTGCAGCATGCTTCAGTTTTCCTCATGCGATTGCAACCTACTGGAAACAAATGATTTTGGTTTACTATTGGTTTACCATTGCATTGGCTCAGCAGCGCACAATGCAGCACACATCTTATCCTCTTTCTTCCATATATATTTTGTATATACATAACTCAACAATTAATAATTCAACCATTACAGGCAATGTTCGTAATGTATCTTCCCAGTCTCAAAAGCAGATTGAAAAGCTAAACTATCATTCCTCTTTTGTGTAATCACAAATTGCTGATGAATTAATTCAAAAAGGTAAATGCTGTATTATAGAAATTCTGGTTTCCCCTGATATATTTTGTTAATGGTTATATAGCTGTCAAATAATGCCATTATTTCCTATTACATCGTTAAAGTTCATTAAAACAACATTAGCATGGTAATGTAATTATGCCTTGCACTCAAAATGGGCACAGCTAGGATCTGATCACCTTAATATGGGTCACTGTGTCTGTATTGGCACTAGTACATTCAGCCATTAAAACTTAATATATCCTTTAAAGCGATTTCAGTGTCTTCTGATTTTTTTTCTTCCAGCACCATAGTCCAACAGCCTTTAAATCACAATTAAATGAATTCCCTTCACCAAACTTGTAATGGCCATAAATGTGCCATAGTGCAAAGGAATTAAATGGTAATTTGTCTTGTATAAATTTTGTATAGGATCCTTTCAGGATGATAAAGTGCAGCCTATAAACGTAATCATTGACTTAAATTCTGCTTGCTGTGATTGATTGAAATTGACAACCTGCATCTGTCCTCAATAGACTGGAATATGCTATTTCAGAGCGGAAACAGAAGCATACACAAAGAGTACCTATTTTTAGAAATCAACTAAAACCTTGATTATTATGAATGGATGTGAGGCCATACTAAGCTGAATTCAGTCTCTGTTAATCTTTCTATTGTCCTAACTCAGAATTTGATAATGATTTTTAAATGCACTGAATTTAGTGGGGGAATTAGATGAAATAGATATTTTTGTGTGCAACTAAAGCTGAATTATTTGCTGCTGCAATGCATTTATTTAAATAGGAATATGTATATATATGACTAGATCAGTTCTGATGGCACTCAAATCTATTATGCTATGTAAAAACCCAACTACCACCTTTACACCCTATTCCACAATAAGTGACATATCTCCATATTTACTATTTATATTATTAAATAGATTTGTTTGGAGATATATGTCTGTCTGTCTGTCTACAATGCAGTTTAATCCAGTGACAACCATTTTCTGTATACTGCACTAGCATAGGAGGACAAAGGAACGCAAAATGTTACTTTTACAATTTTTTTCCCCAGTTTTATTGCCAAAAACAAATATTGTTAAAAAACATTGAGAGGCCTCTGTGTGTACACAGTCTCAAGTCTCAAATCTAAGTTGCTTTTTTATACACAGGCCTTATAACCGTAAACAATAATAATAATAAAAAAGAAACGTTAAGGACTTTAGCATCACAGTTCTGCAAATCCAACAAAGAAGTAGTCAGGAATAGGTGTGTCCAGGTGCTGATTGATAAACTACAGCAGTGACAATAGTGATAAGTCGTCCCCTGCAACATGCTTACATCCCACAGTAGTGCAAGCAAGTACAGCCTATATGAGGGACAACATAAATTGTTAAATTGCTTAAATTTTAGTAGCATTGCAGAAGAGTTGCCCCCTTTTCATAGGAAGCTGCATTCAATTAACTTTACTTGCAGGCTCAAGAGGTATTTGTACTTTTTCATTTTAGCGCTGCAACACATCTTTTTTTAATGGAAGTCCATAGCTTTACTTTAGGATAATTTAGTTGTCTGTATGACAATAATGATATAAATTTCACCATTATATTTGTTTTAAAGGTTCAAAATTAAGAAAATGACACTTATAGTCAAAAGGCCCTTCTCCTTTTTCATTGCTGTTAAGCACAAATTCAGTTTACATGTGAAATAGTAAAAGTTCTGTTATGAACATTCTGTATATGTACATGGTTGTACTGTGTACTATGGTTGGTTCTTTAAAACAAGTGCTGTTTTGAGGGCCAGTATACATATTCATCCCCACATATTCCTGTGCCCTTTCTATGTCATTATAATTCTGAACTATATTCTCTCTCTGTATTTGTGAGAAGCCATGATACCATTACAAAACCATTCAGCCATACACAGGTGTCACCATGGATGTTTGGTGTGTTTATTCCGCTTGCTCGTGATACAATATCTTACAGACAGGATAAACCTATCTCAGGTCACAGATACCCATGTGGGTTGATCTATAAGTCATTATGTCAGAATGTGGAGTTCTGGTTTCTATATCACGCTTACAGTGTTTACCCTCTCACACCTCAAATAACTAATCAGCCAGTGGATTAAACCCACTCAACCTCAACGCTAAACCAGCCTTCCGTCTTTCCACTTCATCATGCTGATTGATTATGACATCTCTCGGTGCTGTAATAAATGTGAACACATGAAGGAGTGACTGGAAGCCGTAGGGATAACTCAAACTGGCTGGCAGCTTTATATATGTGTTGATACCCTACTGCAATCTAGATAACTACAGACATCTATTCTTAACTTTTATTTGATCTGACATCAAGATGCTGCTCTATGGTGCATGAAGTCCGGCCATGATGTAGAAACTGTTTCAGATCTCCCTATGTGAATGCGTTTTTTAAGAAGATTTTTCTTTCAGTAGATATAGACTCAAATCGTAAAAGCATCAGTCATTTGATGTTTTTACAGCTGTACGATCGTTTATCATTTTTTCTATGCACTAAAGGCATTACTGCCAGGATCAGCAGAATTTAGTGAAGACACCTATCAAGAATTTTAGGTATTTTGATTTAGGAGCCAGTTCATGAATATTTATGATATGATCGCATTTATCACTCAAAATATATTTTGCTTAGACGCTTGAAGTGGTAATAAATAATGCTTTGTCAGGTAAAATAACACTTTATTTGCAGTTCCTTACACAGTTCAATCCTATCCAACAGTTCAATCCTATCCAATAAGGACAATTGTGAGCTCTTTATAGCTCCCTTCCTTGTGTTC
>NC_092862.1:122909040-122967086 GCF_032062135.1 Pyxicephalus adspersus | reverse complement strand
AATTATGTTACCTGCTTGATTTCCGCCCATTCATCAAAAATTGCTGAAGTGCACATGCACAGCACATTGTTTGATCCCAGGGATAGCTGGCAATCCCAGCATCCCTAGTGGGTGCCAGGAATGAATGAACTCAGTTAGGTCATCTTGGCCAAGCCAATCAAGGTGGCCAAAGATTGGAATGCAGAAAAGAAGAAGAGAGAAGATGGTGGTACTCACCAAATATGATGGATAAAGAAAAGGTAAGGTGAAAATGAGAAAAAAGCTAGATCTTTTCTTCACAACACTGCCATAAAAATGTGTTTATTGATACTCTGCAATTTGTAGGGCTTTTAACAGCCTTTCCCAACCGTTCTTCTTGAAAGTCTTTCTACAACATTATATGTGTATGTGTAAACGCATGACCATTAGGCTAAAAGAGCATTTCTGAGGTTAGGTAGTGATGGTGGATGAAGGAATCTGGCTTGCAAACAGCGTTCAAGTCATTCTAAATGAGTGTCTGAAAAAGAGAATCATTTATTAAGTGCATGAGTCCTCTTGATTATCATTATTTGTAGGGTATTATTACACCTACCACACACGTTAAAATCAATTTAAAGGCAATCTGTCAGGATACTATTATAGGGGCTGCCACTGATGCCATGTTGTTGAAAGTATATGTTGTAGGACTGTCATACTGAGCTTTCTTTCACTACTTGATGAGTCACCTATCTAAAAATAAAGCTGTGTATATTGGGACTACAGAACACTTGATGTACACATTCCAATGTGACACACAAGTAAATTAAATGGATGATAGCTCCACAGCTTCTACCATCATAAATGATTGCCACCTTGACCAGAGCAGCATCAAGTAAACCAAACCTTGCTTACAGCGATATCGCCATGTGGTATCAGGTAGTACCTAACTTAGTTTGATGTCCCATTGAAGCCTGTTGGATCCTAGGCCCAAATTAAACATAGGAAATAATCTCCTTACAAGGCTCATATTAGTCCAGCTCCTCCTTATAAATATGTGGCATTTTTTAAATGAATGCTATGTGCCTTTGGAATAGGGCTGAGAGGAGCTTTGTTGAGTTTCTATAAAACCTAGATCAAACCAATTAAACTTTGTGTTTGCCATTTGGAATGAAATTGGTAATGAAAATAAACTGAAAATTTTGAGATGCCACCAGAACAGTAATAGTGAGGAAATCATTCACTGAAGACAACAAAGAGAAAACAAGTGAAGGGAAATCCCTCTAATGAGACACAGTTGATTAAAAAAAAAACTAGGCCTCTAAAAAACATATTTGACTCGAGCTGCAATTATTTAAACACTAAAAATCTGTTTCCAGAAAATATCACTGTTAATTGATTAGATATCTATTTTTGTAACACTGCTTGTCATGTAAAAGTAAGTGTAAAATATTAGATTTAGACGATATTATCTGTTTTAAAATTCTATAAGTGGATTCATTCCCAAGTCATATATATGAATTATGTATAACTGTGGAATCAGTTTTCTTTGCCATTGAATGCTATTTCCCCATGAAGTGGCATTTTATCTCCATCTCAAATGGCTCTTTTTTATAAAAGACACCTTAGAAGCTCCAAATTTTCATCAGCCAGAAACATGTGGTGGAGGTAAGTAGAGATAACTCATGCAACAATGCTTCTGAATTGACTTTTACATATAGTCCCATGGTAACAAGTGCTAAAATAAAGCAGGCAGACAATGCAAGATAATCTCTTTTGTGAAATAGCCAATGTGATCTTTCTATACAGATGATAAAAATACCCAGTGTTAAAACACACTATAGGAAGCTATGCAAATAATTTCCAAGGGGAGGCAAATCAGAGCCATCTGTTGTTCTATTTATAAAGATTCCTCAAACATTTAAGGAAGATCCCATTCTTGCATTGAGCATAACTACTTTGTAAAAATAACAGTTAATGCAAAGTTTAAAGTATATATACAATAAAACCCAAATTTCCTTTTTTGTTTGTGGATAGAGCTGACAATGGGTAAAATTACCAATATTTTTTAATTTGCCGTTCATGTCCAATGGGGTAGATTCCCTTGTTTCCCTATTTTCTTGCCATAATTAATGAATGTTTGATGTTTTCTACCTTCTGTCCTGGTCATAATGATAAGAAAGACAAAGGGCATGATTTATTAAAGCTCTCCAAAGCTATAGAGGATACACTTTATCAAAGTGATTTGTTATGTATTAGTAAATGTTTTGAATCCTATACTTATATATATATATACTTATATATATATATTGCTGGATCACCCAGTTTCACTGAAAAATGGTATCCTCTCTAGCCTTGAAGGGCTTTAATAAATCAGGCCTAAAGAGGGAGGGTAGATAGAGAATGGGAAAACAAGGAATGATAAAACATGACAGGGTCTGGGTCTTTACCCTACCAATAACACCTTTAAAGAAAATCCATTTTTATTTTTTACCCTATTTTAGACCCAGTGACAATAATGAATGCAATTGGATCACAGCTGGTGGGAGGATCCAGTAGGGTGCTGGCTGAAAACACCACAACACTCTACTTTATGTAGACCGACCCATAGGTAATTTTCATCCTCCATGATTGATTGAACTAAAATCCAAGAATAAAGGTCACAGGCCCAGGGTCTGTAAGGCTGGGGAGGAAAGTGTTAGATGATGCTGGGTGTCTATCAGCCAGAATATAAAGTGGGCTTTATCTGCCTTGCTACAGCTTTATTGTTCACTATGATGAGTTGATTGTGTGCTGTAAAATCAGAGTTTTCAAAGGGATTTCAGTGCAGGAGAAGAACTTGTACATGCTTTTAAGACTAAACATAAGGAGTACAGCTTTAAGTATGGCAGATACTAAATATAATGTCAGATATTACCACTATAGTACATAGCATGGTAATATTACAAGAATATACAGTTTAATATTGCTATATTATATAACTCATGATATTGTGCAAATATCTTTATAATAAATCTGATAACTTGGTTGCATTTAATACCTCATTATGAAATAAGACCCAACACTTGACGCGGCAAACCACTTTCCACACTGTAACAGGTCGAAATCCTTATTATAGACTAAAATATATGCTTATTTTTATTTGAAGAAATGCAGATTTTAACTAATTGTATGTAAAACATTACCAATGTATTGGTTATTACAGGCAGCACATAAAATATTTGATAGAAATATTTTAGCTGTTGGAGAGTAAACACTTTCCTTTATTGTAGAAGATACAACTGGCCAGTGTTTTGGAATGTAGAGCATCCACTACATTTCCAAAATAGGAACCCATACAAAATGAAGCCTGGTGAGGGTCTGAGACATTGTTATGCCACAGGAAAAGGCTGCTGGATAATATATTCCATAAATTGTCATTCTGCATTCTGAAATGTACTAAAATTATTTGCAGGTTATAGTTAAAAGTTTGTATATTCAAACATAAAAATCTAGTTCATAGCAAAGTCTCTTAAATAAGAATAAAGTATGATTAGGGATTGAGATATACAGTACATTAAACACCAAAGGTTCCCATTTGTTTAAGGCTACATACACACAATAACTTTCTGTAACTGAAAATAATCTTTTGTGATAGTTTCCAGCGGCCAACTTTTATACTCTGGTTCAATGGAATGTGGAAGGATAAGCAGGCGGCACTCTGCTGCACCTACTCATAAGAAAGTGAAGCAGTCATCCCTGGTTGGTTGTTTACTTATCTTCCACAGTGGATCTAAATTAGTCCATCACCAATGTTTTTCTTGGAAGACACTTATCTAGCGTGTGTATGTAACTTAAGTGTACCTTTGGCAGCAATTACCTCCTAAAATTTTTTTTTTTGGGTATGACAACAAGGTTTGTATACCTGGATTGGGTTTTTTCTGCCATTCTTCTTTGCAAATCCACACAACCTCAGTCATGGTAAATGGGGATCATCAGGGGGGAGCCATTTTCAGGTCTCCCCAGAGATTTTTGATAGGGTTCAATTAAGGGTTCTGGCTGACAAATCTATGTTGTCCTCACACACATCATGTTTAGCTTATATAACAAAAAGACAGAAAAGCAAGAAGGTACTTTCTTTTTTTAGAACCACCACTATGATATTCTGATCTTTATAGGGTCTAAAAGGTATGTATGTTTTAAACAAAGACTTAAGTGACTTGATCTATCAGTTTTAGAACTTCCCTGCTGTACAAGAGAACAGAACTGATTGTGATAGTACTTGAATGGACCATAGAGAAAGTATCATTCATGGTAATAAATATGAGCTTTGGTGATTATATACACAAGTGTATTTACCATTTTAATACAATTCAGCAAGTTTAGTTTGAGGACATGGCCACTGCATTCTATTTTCTATACACAGATTGTTGTCAGTGTCCTTTCTGCATTGGTACAGTGGTTCTGTTTTTTGCTATTCTCCCCTGCTTCCTTTATATTCTGGAGTGTATCTGCGGCAGTCCTCTGGGCATTTTGTTGAAGTGATTATCCTCTCAATCTCACGCAAAAGACTGAGGCACTAAGGCAGGGGGTCACAGCTGCTCTTCCCAGAGGTGCTGACACAGATGTCAGCTCCCCAATCACCAGGGAACCTATTGATCACTCCATACATAAATACATACTAAGCAGCACCCAGCACCAAGGCAACTGCCACCACACACCAGGAGTGCAACCATACAGAAGTAGATGCTTAGACTATAAATTATTTTCTTTGTATATCGTATGGTGACTAATTTTCCCTTTATTTGAAATGTAGGTGGTATAATTAAGTGTTATGGGTCATTTAAAAGTTTAGCAATATATGAAAATGTCCCTATAAAATATAATATTGATGTGCAAAAATTAAAAGTCCTGATAGTTCTATTTGTATATTCAATTTTGCATTTGTATATTGAGCATGAAGTATATCTACTTTTAAAACCTTTTACATTTTGGAGTAGAGGATGGGTAAAACCGCCATTGTTTTTCCATTTATGTCCAGAGATTTCCCTTTATTTTTTGTCCTGTGGACACAATAGGAAGTGACTTGATATCTTCCCAATGTATTGAAACCCAGGAACAAAATTTAAATGTATTGCAGTATACTAGTCCTTGGCTGTGGTGGGTGAATTATTTACCTTTTTGAAGGCTTTTTCTTCTGCCTTTAGCTCCACTTAAATCATTGATGGACTAAAAATATATTTAGGAAGTGCCCATTGTTCATATCCTAAGCAGCCATATTGCTTGTTTAGGAGGGTAGTGGGAAGGAAGCTGCTTTCAGTCATTTGCCTGGTGGCAGGAGAATTACATTAATGCTGTATGTGAGTTCATGTTAAGATGGCTACACGAGAGCCATTATTGATGTGTCTTTTAAAAGTTTAATACCACCCTAACATAGTGATCTTGCCTGAAACTAGAACTTGGTTTCCTTGAGTGATAACTCACTGTACAGTATTTTTGATAATATTCTGGGGTTGTTCTGTACTCTTAATGCTTGTGTATGCAAGCAATTCACTCTCTGTAATTTCTGTTATTAGAAATAAAATATGTTATAAATATAATTTATATTCTTGTCTACAGGGGAAGAAGGGAAGGGAAGTCTCTTTAATAAAAGCAGCTGGCAAACAAAAACTGAAACAGGTTCATCCTCCCCTACTCTTTCCCCCAAGAAAATTTGGCTTTAGATAAATTGTACTTTAATTTTTAGTGTTCACATATATTTTAGAAAACAATTCATGCTACATATATTTTTATTTTTAACATTTCCATTGATTGGTATTTCATACTCGCTTCACCACCTATGCAATTTTCTCAGCAAAAATAATTTATTTTTAAATCGACCAAATAAAATACATCATCTAATCTTTGTTAAATGTTGGATTAGGAGAATAAAATGTAAATTATATATAGGCAATTATTCTATAATATTGCCTATCTAACAATTATATCTATATTAAAAATATAAAATCTTTATATATTGTTAAATTTATTGATACGTAGAAAGATTCAAGTGCTACTGTTCATTTCAGGGCTCCTCTATGTATTTTGAATGAAGGATGTGCACTCCTTGACACACTCGATTCTAAACTTCTTTTTTCCACTAGAGGGTATAATAAACCCAACAAATATTTCTTTGTGTGTAGTAGTGTAATAAAAACATGGCACACCAGGGATCATTTAAAGCGTGCAGAAATGAATACATAATTTAGCTGTATAGTAAAAGCCTGTTGTAAAAGGTATAAAAGTAACTAATGGTCTAGCTATTATTTCAGAGATGGAATATTGATCATAGGCCGGTGATGTCTGTTGTTTCTCAGATGTTTAGATTTTTTTTATTGTCAGTTAATACTGAAATGTAAAGCATTAATGGCATTGATATTTTACAGTGTGCTAAAATATTAAGCAGCAAATAACAGATAATTGGGTATGACATAATATAATAGGCTATATAATAACATAACAATAAAGTTTATGGCATCCATTGTGCTGCATTAGATTTAAATAAAAATAAATAACATTCATTTCACCTGTGTGGCATTAATTCCTGCAGGGAGGGAAGGCATGGGGTGTTATATTGACCAATATTTGCTTTACACATTCAGCAGTCATATACAAAAAAATTGAAAGGAAAAAATGAGTGTCCAGGTTGCATTACAGAGGCCCTTCAATTTTAAAGTTGTCCACCCGTGCTATAATGCATGTAAAAAGAGCTGCAATTGCTGTACTTGCTGGTTAACTATTGAATTCCCCGACAAGGAATAAGCAATCAACCTGTTGGGTTCAAATTTACTATTGGCCAAATCCTTATGTTAATTTGTGATGCCCAGTAAATGAGCACTAAGCTTGATGTAACACAGTGATATCCACATCGGGGTCCTTTGTCTGTATCCCAAGACATTAGTGGTTTCTAATTTTTCAGGCAAAAGTGAACAAACAAATTTCTTTATAAGCTTCCTGTAGGTTTATGAGTTTAGGATTTCTCAGTGTTCTCAGATGATATTCTGCATCCTCTAAAACAGAGGTCAGCAAACTTTTTTGGTCACTAGGCCATTTCAGGGGTAGGCAGGAGGCCAGACTCTCTCTCGAGTCCCGCTCTAATGGCTCCGCTCCCACCAGGAATGCCCCCTGAAGGGAAATCCCTCTCCTCCACAATTCATACAGAGGAGAGGGAATGTTCCCTATTTACCCTGGTGGCGGAAGTGTTAACGCCAGCCATGGTAAATAGGGAAGGGAGCCACAACACCGAGGCTCAAGAGCCGCATGCGGCTCCGGAGCTCTGGCCAGCCGGGATCAGGCCGGATCGGCCAGGGGCGTTAAGGCGGAACAAAGCACCGGCTAGGCTGTATCTGCCGTATCTGGCCTAAATGTCAGTCTACCTGGATATTCACAGCTTTAACATTCAGGAGAACAAGGCAATGAAAAAGCTTAGGTTATTGCTAAAGTAATATATCAGCCATGGATTGCTAAACCACCCTGAATGCTTATGCTTCGGCTGACTGTTGGAACACAGATTGTTATCAGAAAGGGCTGTAATGCATGTAACAGCTCTCTATCTTGGATATTCAATTGGCACCAAAGTATTACTGCTGAGCAGTATGTCTCCAGGGAATCCTCTTTCTTAAACCAGAATATGTGAAGATTCTTAGAGGAGAAGTGGAGGCCCTATCAGAGGCAAATTGATGAGCTAAAACTCTTTCACAACTGATTTGAAATAAAGGGGAACACTGTGCCTTAGAGGACACCCATGCAAAATCTGGGTGCAATACGATAGCAGGATACAACAGAGCAAGGACTTTGGTTTTCAGCTGAAGTTTTGCTAGCAAGGCTGATGAATAACACTTAACAATAACACAATTCTTAAATGAGGTAAATAATAGTGGAAGTAACAGTTCAAGCTGTGACATGAGTTTTTCTTTGCAGAACCAGGAGTTATATATATCAAATAGGAGACAGTTTCACATTTCAGTCTCTAATAAACCTATGTAGGGGATTGGGAGGGATGATTTTAAGGAAGAACAAGATTGATTTGGAAAGCTCTCCTTTTACATATTTGATTGTTTTCTTTAAAAAAAAATTGGTACAATAAACAGATAAAACTAAAAGCCTTTATTGTAATTCTTATTGGAAACCTGACATGCAGTAGAGTTGTTGGAAGCATTAAACCAAAAACATCTTATGGAACTGGCTACATGGATGTTGAAATTTGTAATGATGCCCTTAGAGTGCTCAGTGCCTGGGATGAAAAAGCCTAAATGGATCTTGCCAGCTGAACCACCTAACGTGAAACAATAGCTATTAAGTACAAAATTAGTTATTTATTGCTTCTGGGTTTCCTGGTCTTTGGCCATCTTGTTTGGCCAGGTTGGGATGACATGATGCTATGCGTCCAGGGGTTTATTTAGGCCCAGAAAACCCAGGGGGTGCCAGCATACCCGGCATATCCCAGCATCGTACAATGAGCTGCGAACAAGGAAGTATCTTTTATTGAGGAAGGGGCGTCTCTTGTGCCTTTAGGAAAGTAAAAACCTGCTTGCTTTCAAATTTGCACCAGACATTTTTGGGTTTGGGCAGGGTCCTCTTCTCTCCTGTGTCACTGTTTGCATATTCATCAAGTAATATCCAAAAACACTCTGACCTGAATTGGCGTTTTGAAATAAAAAATAATTTGAAATATGAACATTTAAATGCATCGCTTAACACTGGGGAAACAGCCAATATCTTCTCAGTGTACCCAAAAATCTAAACAGTGTGTCATTTATTCATACCATGACCCACCCTGCCCCTGTGCAATATGCTTATGTTCTTACCTAAGTGGTAACTGGCTGGAACTGGTTTGGGTGAATGAATTGATGTACAGTAGGTAGTGGCACAGTAGGTCCCTGCTTTCCGAGTTAACTACATATGATTATTCATCAATGGCTGTATGGATATGAATAGCACATCTGATTTGTGCATGTTTTTTTCTGCTTTTCAACCCAGCAACATAACTTCATCTGTGTCAGATGCGATCTTACTGATTTGAATATTGTTGACGTTTTATCTTATCATAGAAATTGTCTGGGATTTGGGTTTCATCTGAAATCCTTTTTTGAAAATATCCAATCTTCTTCAAAAAGAACAACCTGCAAAAGATAGCATATTAAAAGTAGGAACCTGTCGAAAAGCACACTCTGATAAATTGTAGAAGCAAAAATATGTTTGTGATCACAATAATTTGGCATTTGAAATTTTAAGTTATAAAGCCATCATGGACTTCTTTATTAGACTATAAATAGGCATTTCACTTTCCTTTATATAACACTTTAAAATGATTATACCTCTTGCTGAGAAAATAACAACTTGTTTCTGGGCGAATTTATTTTCCAAACAGAGACCTACATTTTATATTACAGTTACATACTGCTGTGCTGTCAGCATACCTGGCAGCAGTGTTCCCGGCTTCTGGTGCGTACAGTGTGACAGTTATGCTCGAACATACATACACATGACATGACCTTAAAGCTTGTCCTTCTGTACTCCTCTTATACCATTCCTTCACTATCCTACAAATGTGTTTCTTACCTGAATGACACAACAACACGTTATCCTCATTTATATCCTATTTGGTTTGTTTCATATTCAGTTAAGTAAATTAATGTTCTAGCCTAAGTGTGGGTAGGGTTACTGCCTTTTATAAAGCCAATATAGATAATAAAGGATTGAAAAATTAAAACAATTTTTAAATCCTTTGGTGTTAAAAAATAAAGGTACATGATTTGCAACATTTGTATAGGGGTTATTGAAATGTTACACATTTGTGGTTATTGAAATGTTACACATAAACATATTATGTCAAGCCATTTTTTGTTTAGTTTGAACAGAGTAAAGACAGGTTAGAACTTCATCAATTTTTTATCTTTTTTGTGTTCCTGTAGCAAAATTACCCTTACTTCCTAATTACTAAAATCATTTTTAACCAAGTATAAATACAAAAAAGCAATGATTGATGGGGCTCTTATAATAAACAAACATTGTACATAAATTTAATGTATTTAAATTTATTGCAGACCTATCATCACATTATTTTAAATATATAAAAGGGTGGATAACTCTTTTATAGAAAGCAAAAAATTTGTTTTTTTTCTAAATCCCTTTCCCTTTGCTCTTGTCTGAAGGGACAGAATAGGAAGCTCAGAGCCTCCTGGGATACCTATAATACATAACCCAGAAGGCTTCAGGCTGTTCCTTCTATGCATTCCCCATCCCAGGTATGTGCAGAAGGGGCTTTGCCCACAATTGTAAAAAAGTGCCACTCTTAAGCATACCAGGAAACCTTACCCGATTGCACAGTATGAGATCAGGTGACGTCAGAAGACGAAGGAAGCTCCTGGCGGTTCTTCCACGGTGGGATGAAGAAAGAATCCAGAATGACCCAGGACTGAATCAAATCCAATTGTGAAGTAATCAAGGGCACTGTAAGTGTCATTTTTTATGTTAATAAAAGTTATGCTTTAAATCAGCAATATCAATCATCAAATCCATTGAGCAGAGATTGTATATGATGTCTATGAGAAAAGACAACACCAAAAAAGCTAAACAATTGAATTCAGGTACTTTCTGGGTAATGTAGTGTGACTTACAAGCTTGTCATAATACTTCAAATTCAATAGATATCATCTAGATGGCTTTTAAAAACATACATTAAAAAGGTGATTTCTTAAGCTTAACTCCAAACAGATTTTAAAGGAACAAGCAATGCATCTCTGTAAACATTAATACGTCATGTAATGTATTTCCTAAATACAAACAGTGTAAATATGTAAAAGTATAGCTTCCGGTTACTTGAGAGTTACTAATAAGAATACAACTAATTAATGATATACCCAATACTATACTATACCACACCACAAATTCTGTATTGAATTGATATTCTTCACTTTACCCTGTACCCAATTGTGACCAGCCAGGAACGCAGTAGAGGTCCTATATACAAATGCTGAGATCACATGGGAGCTGCAGGAGTGTAGCATGAATTGTGGGCTTACTGACAGCATGGCGCACCAAATTTAAACCTAAAAGATTTTTTTTATGGGGTCATGTAGCAGTTGCTCAAGAGTGTTGTTTGCTTAAGTTCTGGATAATGAGGAGTTTATACCACACCTTTATTTAACCCGGGGGTTAAATTAAGGCTGTTTCCTAGCAGCTCACGTCTATAGGGATTGTAAGGTGGGCAGTATGAGGGGGGCAGTGTGAGGTGGGTAGTGTGAGGAGGGCAGTGTGAGAAAGCCACTGTGAGCTGCAGCTTTCCTGTCACTATAGACTTGTAGTGCAATATCTGTGCAATCTTCTGACATTCAATCCATTTTCAGCTTCATTAGCTCCAGTCACCTTTGTGTCATACTCGGGATATATATAAATAAATATGTTTACCATTTATATTGTTGGGAGATAATTCTTTTTTAATTTTTTTGAGTTTGAAATTTAAAAAAAATTCTTAGGCCTCTTTCTCTTTTATAAGCTTGTTCCAGATTAAATGTTAAGCAAAACCTCTTTGTTTCCATATGAAAAAGTTTTATATCTAATGAGAAAGAAAACCTAATTTTTTTCAATAAATTTTAAGTTTGGCCCCCAACTTGGTCTAAGTTTTAAATTTCGGCCCTCTCTGTATTTGAGTTTGACACCCCTGATTTAACCTGTCCTGACAGCCCTTTTGCATCCCTTGTACAGCACGGCTGGAGAGTGAAAGGGGGTACAGTAGAAGCACAAGGAGCTAAGTAGAACATGCTGATAGGAAGAGAAAGCAGACTAGCCTAGAAATAAGCTCATCAATGTTCTGCTACTTGTTTCACTGCCCAGTTACAGACTGGACAACCTGGGGTCAGAGAAAATGGGTTGAATAATGTTGGTGATCACAAAATGGACAGCTAGCCACAGAAAAGTACAGTAGGGAAAATATCTGTATTGAATGTGAATCTTGCAGTAAAATCTGGGTTTGCTAGTTTATCATTTCATGGTCTATTCATTTGTATCTTATTTTTGGCACTGGCTAAACCAATTTTAAAGATTGACCTTGGAATTGTCAGCTAATTGACAAAAAAATAAAGTCTAGGATTTAGCACAAGCATTTTTATGTTGCAGGATAAAGTAAAAGACTGCATGAGGAAAAACCTAAATTCTAGAGAACCAAACCTTTATATGTTTACCCTGTTTCCCTCCCACACCTTAGAGTTTTATGAACGAGATGACATCTGTCTAGCATCAGAGAGTTTTTGACAAATATGGAGTCCAATTTATTACTTTCCTAGTGCTAAACAAAAGAAAAACTCATAAAAACTTTAGATGTCAAACCTTTCCAATGGCCATGCTACTGAGGATGCAGAAGTGTTTGAAATTTCTTAAGACAGTACACAGAAAACACAGCAAAGAGCATGGGAAATATTGCGGCATTCTGCCAGCTATGAAATAGGGAATACAAGCATCTAAAGAAAACTATGGGGTTGAAATTTAATAATGTTTTCACCTAAAATTCACCCAACTTTTATTACAATTTTTTTTACATTGGATTCAATTACAAAATGTATGAATATTTTTTATTTAGAAAAAAAAAACAAGTGAGAACACTGCAAAAAATTTCAGAATATACAAATGTCTTATAAATCACAAGGGGAGGGTGATAGGAATGGAAAAAGTCCTTGTTACATAAAACCAGAAGGAATGCAGTAGTCCATCCAAGGGTTTTTACATTAGCACATTAGTAGTGCCTTTGAGAATGCAGGTAAGTTTATCATTAACCACAATCCAATTGAGTTTCGCCTTCATGACTGATAAAGTGATGGCAGTAGATTTCCAAGCATTAGTATCACAAACTGCCAAAAGCAAATACCACATCAACTTTTTGGATGGTTTGGGGAGGGGTAACTAGATTATACTTAAAAGCACACACTCAGGGCTAGCTTGCATATAGTAATGTGTAGAACCAATGACAATAATACTCCCTACCCTACTCCACCACACCCTCTAAAACAAATGCGTGAAATAACTTTTACTTTTAATTAATACATTTAATCTAATCTAATTTAATTCCATGTCGAAAATGTATGGATTTTAGGTAAAACTGGGTTGAAAACAGTTGTTTTTTAACGACATTAAAAACATGTTGTGGTTTGTAATTGTCATTTAAAAACTGTATACTGTAGAAAAACTTTTTTCTTTGGAAAAGAAAATTATACCTGGGGATTTTCTGGCTTTAATCCTGAAAAGCTGTCTTTAAACTTATGTTTTACATGGCAGTTCTCTGGATAGGACAGAATTGTCATGCTTGGCAGGCAGGTCATGAAAGTGCAATAGCTACCGAAGGGAGAACTATGTTGTCTGCTTCCTCCAAAGGCAACCTAGTCTGGACAGAAAAGAACAAGGACAGGGCTTTCCGATTAAGAACCAATGTCAGTTTCAGTACGGGCACTGAGGAGTGAGGGCAGACTGCATTTCATTTGGTTTCCCCTTATCATGTGATATACCACAAGATCAGAAATTAGAATAGGGAGATGCTCCCATTATACCTGAGTAAAAAACACACAAAGAAGACAGCCTGTATGTACACAGAGGGTTTGGGAACAAATCCTAGCCCTTGTTCCCTTCTTCAGAACCTTCCAGCTCCCCACCACTACCCTGGAGTCACCCAAGGCCCTCTTAGTTTAATTCACACCTGAGAGCCCCTTTCCAGCCTTTCAGCTACCTCCACCTCCTCCGCCTTTATTCCAGACACCAGTGCTAAAGCAGTGGTTGACATCAACAATAAGTGGCATTTTTTCTCCCTCTGGCCCTGATTTTTTAAAGCTCTCCATGGCTGGAGAGGATACACTTTCATCAGTGAAGCTAAGTGATCCAGCAAACCTGGAATGGATCTGGTCCAGGATTGAAATCCATTCCAGGTTTGCTGAATCACCGAGCTTTACTAATGAAAGTGTATCCTCTCCAGCTTTGGAGAGCATTAATAAATATTAAAGTGCCACTGACACAGCAGCATATTTTGTCCCCAATGACGCTGACACACACAACTATGGACACAAATAAAATACTTTATTATGTGATCCACACAGTGGCATTCTTTCCTTCAAGTGACAACACATTTTTTTTTCCTTTCCCACTTTAAGCCTGATATGTGATATGCCTGATAACGCTATCAAACTGTATAGTTTGCCGCAGTGTGCCACAACCATTAGTGCACACTGCAACAATTACATACATCCTAGCAGCTCACTTGACTCCATTAGTAGCTGCTTCCTTTCACCAGTGATGATTTACAAAAAGTTTTACTTGTCAATGGATTTGTGATTTTGTTCACTCAGTCTTGTGATTCTCACAGCCAGAACGATTCAACTTTACTGCCACCTGAATGAAATGCCTTCATTGGAAACTAATGCAAAACTAACAGAAACAATGCCTATTCAAAAAGAGAAAATTCGAGAAGGAAAGGTAACGTAGGTTGGTACATCGCTGAAGATAGAAATACATGGGGCACAGGTGTGAGTCACAAGACTGGCTGAGCAAAATAACAGATCTTTTCTGGCAGGTAAAACAGTAAACTGTTATGTATATCAGCTGTGTATTAAGCTGTTTGCCTGGAGCTGCACTCTCATATTAAAGTAAAGAAAGTTGACAGGATAAGAAAATTAAAATGGCTTGCCAAGGCCTGAGATATTCCAGCTCTCCTTGCAATAGGTCACAAGTTTGGCTTCCACTGAGCCTTCCATTCTCTGGTGCGTGGCTCAGAATAAAATGTTCTTTAAATAATGGATACACTCAATGCTTTCTTTTGAACTGGCAAGTTTTTGTACAGAATCTTTTATAGCATCCTCTATTAATTTAAATCAAAGCATGCCTTGCCGTAGCGTCCTCTAAAATGCCTTTTTTACTTGATGTGGTGTTTTGTGGTTTAGATTGTGATCACACAGCCTTCCTTTCAATCTTTTTTTTTGATTTCTCCTAATCATACCGCACGGACCTTCCTCTCCTGCGAGTTTCTGATTTGATGCATTTACGACGGTCATGACAAATCCTAACCCAATTGTTGTTGTCATGGCAACCTAGGTGCCTGTTCATAGTTTATATTGCTGTGTTTATTGCATTATTCTGCTCAAGTGTCTGTATAGAGAAAAGATTGTGTGTAAATGTGTCATTTAATAGAAAAATAAACATATCATTGTTCTGATGTCTACAAACATAAAATAAACTTACATCTTGGATGTTTGCTAATATAACGGTTGTGATATAACCATTTAGCTAACATTGGTCTTCCACAATTGACAATAAAAATAATCTTTTTTTTAAATTTTTGTTATTTTTTATTATTATAACATGCTCAGCTTGGCTTGCAAAAATTTCTGGGGGAGCTAACTGTAAATTTTGGGGTTGTGGAGGAAACCAAAGTAGCTGAATAAACATGTTAATTTAAAAAGAACATCCAAACTTCAGGTAAATAGCGTCCTGGCCTAGATTCATATCTGGTACCCCTGGCTCTGTGAGTGCTAGCAACTCAAACCACCATGCTGAAGAACATAATAATAAACTTCATTCTTTGGTACCAGTGGGATCTTGCTGCAAGGACCAGTGGATGACTGCTTGTCAAGTTTAGGAATTTTTGAACAATTGTAAAATAAGAATGAGGGCAACTGTGGTTCACTAGTGGCAACAGTAATGTATCAACTAAGGACTATTGATCAGAGCAAGAAAGTCAAAGCCAATACAACAGAAGGGTACAAACACACAAGGAAAAAACTAAAACCCCGTACTGACAGATAGTCATCTGAAAACCAGAATTAGCAGATCCTTACTTTTAAAAAATCATTATAACCTGGAACTAACCTGGGAAGCACAAGTAGCAGCCTTCAGTAGGTATACACTTAGGAATGTGATGTTTAAAGAGATATAACTGATTTGGAATATGTCAGAGCCATAAGGTAAAATAAAAGTCTCATTACATTAAATAGCATTACTTCTCTGTTAATGAATTCCCTGTTAACAAGATTTCCTCAGTACTATTCTGCCCCAAAAAGGCACAGTGTGAGGGTGAAATAAATACTATACACAGGTGAAAAGTTTGCTGGACATGAGTTTGGGCAGTATATGCAGAATTTTGTATTATGGTCTGTAATGTAAACAGGAGAAGATAACTGAAAAGTGTGATATTGGCCACAATTTACATGTGGGGAGGGGGTATGTGAATGGGCATTGTGTGCAGGAGGGGAGTGTTTGGTTATAAAGCCAATTGTTTGGGCAGCAGGTGCAGGAGAAGAGCATAGGAAATAAAAGTGTAGACAATCGATGCAAGATAATAAGATGGACAGTAAGTGCAACAGAAGAGTGTGGTGGGTATAAGGGTAGGCAGTAAGTGTGAGACGAGTTAGGAGGGTAAAAGAATAAGCAGTAGGGGCAGGAGAAGAAAAAGGTGGGTATAAGGGTGGTCAATATGTGTGGCTGAGAAATTTTTGAAGCAATGAAGATAATGTGACCACAGTACAGTTTGGTGTAGGCTGTGTTTCTGGTTACTTCGGGCCTGATTTATTAAGCTCTCCAAGGCAGGAGAGAATATACTTTCATCAGTGAAGCTGGGTGATCCAGCAAACTTGGAATGGATTTCTTCAAAATCATTTGCTAGCAAATGTTTTTAATTCTGGGCCAGATCCATTCCAGGTTTGCTGGATCACCCAGCTTCGCTAATGATTTATTAAAGCTTTCCAGTCTTGGAGAGCTTTAATAAATCAGGCCCTTTTTCTTTCTATCTATGTTGAATTGCAATATGTGGGGATGTGTCATAGTTGTGTTTTAACAATAAGACATCTCTGTGTCATCTTTTTTCAGTTTCTTAAAATATTTATTTGCCTTCCTTTTCACTATTGCAGTGTGTCAGGATCAGCGGTGGTGTTTCAAGTGCGTCCCAATACTCAGAATTTGACAACAAAGCATGTGGCAGACGCAGCAGGTACTGTCAATCATCTTTTTATATATTATCATAATCTTAGCAGACTTATGGTGCTTTTTTACAAAACAATTACAACTGAAAATTGTTTATGCACTTATCAACAGAAGAAAGGAGTAGTTTATATATACATATACTGTATATATATATATATATATCAGCCAGTCAAGCAAATGTTAAAATAAATATACCCTTTTACAGAAAAGTCATGCAGAGGCATTTTGATAGCTAGAGATTTGGGTGATTTAGTGATGGACAAGACATGAATGTATTGTCTCCCACACATCCACAGGGTTATACTTGATTTATTGAAATCTGTCTACAGAGATTCACTGAAATCTAACTCTACAGAGATATACTAAAATCTGACTCTTTACAGAAATTCAATAAGATTTGATCTGCAGTGAAGATGTGTTATGGCAGGCACAATACTCATGTCAATACAATTCTTACTGCAATCAAAAATTTTATCCATGGAACCCATATATAGCGTACAATGAAAATGTTTAAGGACCTATTTAGATCTTTGCATTCTAACATGCATTGCCTCACCGCAGTGCTTTTTATTTTTGCCTTAACAGACTAAAGCAACACACCTGTGTTTTAGTATTCTTCTGTGTGCTACAATTTAATAAAAAAGGTCATGTGTTTCTTTCTAGTGAATTAGGTTGCATGGCCATACCATTTATTTTTATATTGGTTGTCTTAGTGCAATGCAAATTAACACACAGCATGTCCCCTGCCAGATTTAAATTCATCCTAAAGCATAGCTCAACCCTAGAACAAATAGTTTATGTATTGTAGCTTTTCTTTTTCTTTACCCAGGCTTGTTTTTTTGTTTAGTTTTCAACTTTTGATCCTGCTTATAGTGAGTGACACCCTAGAACAGAACGTGTGTTTGGGACTACTGAGCACCAACTTTATAACAAAAGGGACAGGTGTCTTGTAGCTTACAGAAGGAAAATGCAACGACTGATAACAATTTTTAAAATTTATTTCACTGTTTAGGTTACTAGGACACTGAATGTCTGGCAGGATTACAAGGTTTTACTGTACTTGCAAAGTTGTTTTTAGGCAAAAAAGAGAATAACACCTAAATAATTTCATTTTCTTGATTGCAGATAAACATGATTTGCTATTTTTAACATTTTTACAATTCATATCAGCATCTGTATAATTCATTTTAACCATGTATTGTACAAAAGTTTTGCATGATGACATTGTTTGTTTGTTTGATGACATGTCTTTGTGCAGCGAACCACAGAGTCCAAGTAAAGAGTCTGAGATATTATTATTACTGATTTATTTTCTAAATGTTAAATATTCCAGAGAACTCAATATGCTATTAAACTTATTTATGACAGATAATTACCAGTAAATAGTAGAAGAGGACCGGTGGTATATTTATTGAAAAATGTTGAGTTATTCATTGTAGTAAATGTAACTGACTATAGTTGTTTTATTTTTACTAATGGATTTGCCTAAAACTTGAACACCAGATTATCAACAGTCCAGTATTAAGTTAAAACTAAGCAATACATTGACAGCTTTAGTGTAATCTATAGTATAGTCTAGTACCGTTCATTGGGACATTTTGTATCCTATCTTCTTGCATTCAATCAAAATTGTTTTTTTTCTTTAAATGCTTTCCAAATTTGGAAAGCATTTAAAGATTTGTCAAATTATCTTTACTTTTTTACCTTTTCTGGGATTCTATTGTTCATCTAAACATACATAAATGCCTTGTTCTAAGTCATCTAGTTTTCTAAGAACAATGCTTGCTGATGTGCAGGCTCAATTTGTCTCTGGTGTTCTTCAAAAAGAGAGAGGTAGAGAAGTTGCATAAAATTACTTGGAAAAAAAGCAGCAAGCATGCCCATAAGCACAGATAAAAGCCTACTGAATTAATGCTAAAATGGAATAAATAATACTGAAAATCAGGGTAAGATAACTAAAGGTAAATTTCTGACCTTAGCTTTGTTGGAATTGTTGTTTAAATTATAGTACATATTAAAGTGGACCTGATTTGATGGATCTAAATGCAGCATCAACAGAGGATTGGACACTCAAACTGAGAAGTTTTAGCATAATTTATACAGCAGTTAATATACAAAGAAGATTACATTGGAGAAGTGACATTATGTAGTAACAGTTACAGAAAACACCTGTTGGAATAGGCATGCATTAATAAAATGTTATGAAATTAATTTACTAAGCTTAGATTAGTTGTTTCTTCACTGGAATCCCCTTCCAAGTATGTTAATCACTACGTCACAAAATATTTATTGTGTCCAGCATGTGCATGACAAACAACATGGCTGTTTTATACAGCAATGCTGATGAGGAAATAACCCAAGGCCATTAGGGGTGCACATTACCTAGAAAAGGTGGGATTTACGTGGAAGAGATGTTATTACAGAATATAGTAGCATGATTAACTTATTCTTACAAAAGGCTGTGTATGAACCTATTGTCTGTGTCCAGCTTAAGAACCATTTTCTCATACCATGCCATAATATGATTAACTATTTGATTACCTTTATGTATAATATATGTATGCCTTAAAACTGTGGGGTAATATAGTTTTCTTATGTGTGAAAATCTGTGGCAAAATCTATTACACTGAACAACTTGTGATTCCAAGACAGGAGTTTTTGGCAAATGTTTCAACTTGTTGTCACAAAGTAGGAAGCTGAGGAACGGCTAAATAATATTATCTGAGTTATTAGTAAGGCTACGTACGTACCCGTGCAATAATTATCGTTGGAAAACTTGATCAGCAATTCTTCACGTTTATTTGAACGATCGTATAGTGCACAATTCTGTACATGCTGTAATTATACGATTGTTCAAATATAATCCACCAATAATGTACACACCCTAGATAGATTGTTTGAACGATGTAGGAAGTGACGTGACGGTCATTCGTTTCCAGCCACATTCCTCGTTCATCGCCATCGTTGGCCAGTCATTTTTTGTTAACCATTATCAGACAATTGGTCGTTAATCGTTTGTTTCCAACGATAATTATTGCACCTGTCTACGTAGCCTAAATGCTCGCAAATTAATCAAAAGACCCAAGATTTGTGCAATCTTCACAGCAGATATGAGAAGATTCGCTCTATCTGTCCGTTTTTTCTTTTTATTTATTTTGGAAATGACACTATTTAACCTCAAGTGAGAAACTATAGCTTTAGGGACGTGTTGATTAGGTACTCAACAAAATACCAGTGGGTGATTCAGACTTATATACTGTATCTGATTTGTTTGTAACCAAAAACATATCTATTGATATTCTACATTCGAACATACATGTCCAATTATGAACTTTGCTTTGAAAGAATTACAGAATGCATAGTGTAAATATGTACATTGCAAAATGAAATTATGTGTTTACTTTGTTCCAGTAAATTGTCCCGTAGTTCCTGTTTTTCTAATGTCATGTGCATTTTATTGATTTACTTTTGTAAGTTTTCATTACGTTCAGTACATGAAGGATGCTGGCTATTTTCTAATATGGTTCCCCTTTGTATGTGTGATTTTAATTTGGAGAACTTGGAATTGATCTTAGGTAACTGGATAGGCAGGAGATAAATGGGTCAATTAATCCAGTCAGTCTGCTGTCCACAAAATCAATATTCTAGACTTATCATTACAAGCATAATTTGCAACGTAGCAATCTTCTCCATGGCTACACATGTTTCTCTTGCTACAAAGATGTGAGGCTTCTTCTGCTCAAGGTCTGTAGTTGGGTCAGGGACAACTCATAGTTGTACTTTCTGAAGGATTTTCATTATTTTTACTTAACAATATTATAACCTAAACTAAAAGATTTCTTGTCATCTGTATCAAACCTTATTTTAAACATGCCTTTTTAGAAAGCTGTTCTGCAATGAGCGTTCTATATAGATGTCAGGCAATTAGAGCATTGAGGATGTTTGTTGGCTTATTGTTTTAATCAAACAGATTGGACCTAGTTTATTAAAGCTCTCCATGGCTGGAGAGGATACACTTTCATAAGCAAAGCTGGGTGATCCAGAAAACCTGGAATGGATCTGGTCCAGAATTCAAAACATTTGCTAATAGCTAGCAATAAATGACTTTGACGAAATCCAATCTCGTATGTTTGATGGATCACCCAGCTTCACTAATGAAAATGTATTCTCTCCAGCCTTGGGGACCTTTAATAAATCAGGCCCATTGTGTCTGATTGACCTGCGAATGGTACAAAGAAACAAAAAACACACTGTACAATGTTTTGATAGATACATCACCAGTATGAAAGATTAATATCTCCATGATTTTGATGGTTTACCTGGGTGCCACTGTGTACCTATTGACCAGCCCTGTTTTTTGTCATCCCTTGCTCTGACTACCAATAGAAGGGAGAGCGCCTCCCAGGGAGTTATACTACCGGCCTTGATTGGGCAAAGAAAGAGGATATTCAGAACAATGTTCAATTGATTTATTGATCAAGTATGTATTAGGATGGCCCTATTCTCTATTGGATTTATTGTTGGATTTGATATATACTGAATGTATAATGAGACTAATGTCAATTTTTTTTTTAGAAATTTTGATCAGTGAATTGCCAGTATAATTACCCCTTTTCTGAGACTACAAAAAAAACAATTTATAAGAGATAAGGCTACAAAATGTTAGTGTTTTTTGTGTTATTTGTTTTAAAGGTAACTTTAAATAACGAAGTGGTTAATTATCCTCAAAAAAATTTTACTGATAAAAACTACTGCTATATATAAGTTAATATCTTGACACTTTAAAAATATCCACTAATTCTTATCCAGAGATAATGTCACAGAACAAGCACTGAGGGTTGTCATTAATTGAAGGAGTAAAAGGATGCATCTACGTAACATTGCCTGTTTCCTGAGCAGGCAGGTAATGACTTTTAAATTTCTGACAAGTGTTTTCTTAGGAAAAAGGTCACAGCCGTCAATGTATGAGAGCTATGCTAATCTTTCTCAGCTGGAGACAGTTCAGGAAGACAATATTACAGCATGATAATTGGGAGTACAGTATTTATAATTCAATGGGTAGGGTGTGGTATTGTATAAAATACAACAAGCACCTAAATGGCACGGAACAATTCCAACTATATCTATAAACAAGCTCTAACTTACAGTCTCTTTAATTGATATTCCGTGTGGTTCCAAGTTTATGTCACAAATGTCAGTCATTGACAAGGAACAGTGTAAAGTAGAGTGGCTGTCTCAGTGGTCTTCTGCCTAAAATAACTAATCTTAACTCTTGAGAATGCCTACAGGCAATGATCACCCTATGTTAGTTTCAGGTCCTGGAGACTGCAATTAAACAGACAGATGGCATACAGCAATAGGCTGAAGGGAAGCGAGCAAATACTAGTTTGTTAGTCAGCTACAAACAGGCTGATGAGAGACGAGACTAGTAAATAAATTGCAATCAAGTTGTGGTTTCCAACAGGCAGCATTGCAAAAGTTTGTTGATCAAGTCTTAAGAGGTCCTGTGTTTTTATAGGTCTTCTGCAACTCCATTTCCCCCAGATTTTATGTTTTTGTAGACTTTAGGTCTTTTAATTTTTTTTTAAGAATAGAAAGGCCCATAGTCTTAGAATTAGAGGCGTAGGGCCTGCATGACAGGGTGCGAGGCTAGAATGAGATATAGGAGAAGAGTGGGGCATCGAAAGGGTTATACGGGTGTGATCGGAAGTGTGAGGCCTTTTTTAAGGAAGAAAAAAATTCCTACCCACCCATTTTTAGAGTGGCAGGAAATGTGGGGTTTTTGGTGATTATGGCAGTTGAAGTTGTGGTCTTTGGCCCCTGGTATCATCAATGGGCTGCATATATTATTCAGGTAATTTAATGCTACAAGCTGTGAGATGCTACAGAGATGCAGCAGGAGAGGGAGGAAAACTTCAGACATATTACAGGAGGTGGTCAGATACTGTGAACATGGTATTGGACTGGCCATGGTCATGGACTGCAAATGTGCCACAGGTGTTGCTGGAAGTTGTAGACATGCTTTAGAAGACAGTTTAGGACTAGAGATGCATTTCATTGTACTGCTAGAAGACACTGCTATTACAACCCCTTTGAAAATCAATTCCTTCACATTTGTTTTTCCTACAACACCCTTAAAATTACTTGTGTCACATTTGAAGTTTCTCCCAGCAAAATCTTTTTAAAAGATTATTAAAAAAGAAACATAACAGGTTAGATAAAGGCAGAATAAGTAAAATAGTTTGAAGGAAATGAAGAAAACTATAGTCAGCCTAAAAAAATTTTTCTTTCACTACCTTGAAAAAGCACCAAAACACATAACACAGTCTGCAGGGGCCCTAATGGCCTTCAGTACCGTAAGTGCTGAAGGGCATCATGCAACTATTGGGCCACACAATGTGCACCAGATGTCTAGTTTTTATATTATTCTCACAAATCCTAGGGCTAGTTAAACAAAAGTTAACTACTTTAGTGTCTATGTCAATGGACATGTCAAACACAGGTCACCAATATACTGAAATTTCTTTTGAACATAGCATGTATTACTGAAATGTCTCTGAACTGCCGGCAAAAATTCAAATAGGACACTTTCTTGCGAATACTGTCTTTGCCATGTCTCTGTTCATTGAATAGCAAATGTTGCATTTGGCAAGAATGCCTATCAATATATGTCCCTACTAGCGTGTGTTTGGAATGATTAAGAAAAATACTACCATGTACAGTATATGGTCACTGTTTTCCCTGTGCTAATAATATTGGGCTGTTGTTTATTTTTATAGTTGCACAACCCTGTAGAATTCAAATAAAATACATTTATTTCACAAAAGGTAAAAATGTTCCTAACATATGTTCAGAAAATTTGTTTATAACAAATAGCGTTCCACATCCCAATTGCAATTCATGTTACGGCTTGGCCAATGGGGCATATCCAAGTTTGTTGGAATATGACACTGATAGCCATTTACAATAAAAGGCATATTTTCTTCTGATTTTTTATTTGGACAGATTGATTTTCCTTACATATTTCCCTATACCGGACCTGGGCATACGTTATTATTTCTCTTTTGTATACCTTTATAATAAAGACTGAATTTTGCTGCCCCCTATATCTTTTAGTGTGAGCTCTTTCGAATAGTGAATTAAAAAAAAAAGAGTTTAAGTAGGGTTGTAGGTATTAAATGCAGATTTTTAGTGTTTGATTTCAGAACTCCTTACATTTGGGACTCCTGTAACTGTCATGTAGTTGGTGGAGTTGTTGACAAAGGGGCCTCTCTTGTGCCACCTGTCTAACACCCCTAGAAAGGCAACAAGCAATGCAAGGACACTAAGTAGCACAAACCAGCATTGCAGGCAGTATTGAATCTTATAGCCAGTTGGTGTAATGATCAGGACTTAAGATTTCTGACCACAAACTAAATAAAGAAACATAGTGTATCAAAGCTGACCAAAGAAATGTTGATGGGATACATCCAAGATAGTTAACAAATGAGGAGATTCAGGAGACAGGATTGGAGTGAAGGTGTGAGCCAGTGTCAGTCAGGCAGGCCAAGGTAGTTTCCAGTGGAAAGAAATAGTTAAAGTGAAACCTAAGCCTAACTGGATGGCAGTTAGTTTGCTAAAGCATGTTGTATGATAAACAGTTGCCCTTTATTAAACAAAATACTGAAAATACAGTAAGTTAAAATTGCAATAGGACGTTCCTACAGTAAGCAATAATTGGGAGGAAATCCATCCAAAGTAAGAGAAAGTCTTACCATTTACCAGTTACTACTTTACTAGATGTCTCTTCAAGGGGAAGGGGGGTTTCCCATTGAGGACCCCACAGCAATATATTCTTGACAGAGGTTTCATACCTTAACAACTATCCAATGTCCAAAATTACTAAAAAGTTTATACTAGATTCCAATGGTGGTCAGAAGTTTAAATTGAGTCATATTTGACTGGCTGTTGTCCATACTATTAAGGCACCATGTTGACTACAGCCTAATATTTCACTTCCCAGTTGATATAACTTTATATCTTAACTGACTTCAGTAGATTATTTTAAAACAATTAGTATATACATAATGAATTGTTCTTTAAACCTATACCACCCTTGTGAATGACTTCCTTAAGTTCTGCAGCTTTGGCATTTGGAGTCTTACATTTTTCTTAATGTGCCTAAACAGGATTTTAGCATCAATATTGACAGTGGTGTTATTTTTCAAATAGTTTAATTACTTAAATCTCTGTAGTGTTACTGATCATTAGAGGCAGATAGGCAAAACACAAACAGCAAGTATTCTCCATTTTGCATTTCATAATTTATTTCATCTTAATAAATGATGTATAATGACCTTTAAAACCATGCAGGAATTTCCACCTAGAAGGACAGGATATGTGTGGATAGGAATAGAGGAAACCTTTTTAAGACATTGTGTTTTTTTTTATTTTATTATTTTTGCTTTGCATTCTGATTGACCTTTCATTTATAAAGTAGTATAAATTTGCAGAGTTCTTTTGAATGGAAACATATCTTTTTAAATATTAGATGGAATGTAATTGTGAGGGACTGAATATTTCTTATGCTCTTTGCAGTTACCTTTCATGGAAGATTAATATTCTTGATCTATACTCAGGTGACCCTAGGTCTTCTGTGCTAGGATATCAAAACTCTTCCTTACTGTAGTGTAGAGAATACAGGAGGAATGGTCAGATTAGCCAGAGGTCAATACCACATGAACAGATAAGGCACCAGGGAGTCAGATGGATCACAGACAAGTAAAAAGCGGACCATACTGTATCAATGGGTTCCAACTAGACAGAGCCAGCAGTTAAACAGATTGTCAGGACTAAAAATCAAAAGTAAAGGTTGAAGTGGACACAAAGATCGAGCAGTGAACAAATGTAAGTCAAGACAGGCTTGTTTATTAACAAAGAACACGGATCACAAAGCTGATAGCAGTAAGTCACATTCATCTAGACTTGTTCTGTAATCTTTAAGTGTTTTAACACTCTGTCATGTTCCTGGACAAACAACATCTACCTTAACACATTAAATGGTGATTGGATTGAGGTAAATAAGTTACCAATGTGGCTATACATGTTAAAGCAGTGGTCGCCAACCTTTTTGGACCCACAGACCCCACTAAATTTACCAGCTCCGGACCGTGCATGTGCTGGAAGCCAGATGTCACTTAAAGGGGAAGAAACTTCCCGCATAGTGACGTCATGATGCCAAAACACAACCCACCCAACCCAATCTGTACAGGAGACGTGGTCTGCGGATGCCGTGTACTCCCCCAGCCAATGCTTCTCCTGACCCTGCTCGGGGATGCACAGGCCAGAACCGGGGAACACCAAAATTTTCTTGCTTACCACCGGTTGGCGACCTATGTGCTAAAGTATGATCCTGACATGGAGGAACCTTCTTGGAACAAGTCCAACAAGTTGATGACTATATCTAAATAGGTAAAGGTGAATTAGCTATACCTAAATAAAGAAGAAGCTTCACAGATACAGATCCTTAAGCTTGTCAGATAAACGATGCAGGATTGTATTTTACATTTGGCTATGTGTCTGTCCCAGGGACAGGAACAGAAAAAAGGAGAACATGCAAAGTGCCAGATCATCAAGAAGTGGAGTAGTCTGTCTACAGGCTAGTGTCATGATTGGAAACAGGCAAGTGAAATTATTTTGAAAGAAAAAAAGCGGTAGGTAACAGATATGATTGCATACATAGAATGCCAGAGATGGTTGCACACAATGGAATTTGGCAACCAGAGAACAAATCAGAGTAATTTTGAGGGTAGTGGACCAGGATCAGAAACACAAAGAAAAGAAAGCTGAACTATTTACATGAAAGATGAGGGTTGGATAATAGAAGACAAGCTGATTCATTAAAAGATTAACAGAAAAGGGTATTTTCAGCACCATTTCCTAAAGTTCTCCCAGAAAGAAACAGAAACCTTTCCTCAGGTATTGTCTTGACGTGTTGAGCAGAGTTCATATCAAGTGCTCTCTGACATGAAAAACACAACAGTACACACTCTGTTTAAAGCTTTAGAAAGGATAGTAGCATTCCGCACAGCAGTTGCTTGCACTGTTCACTTTTGTTCTGCATATGAGTGGGCAGATGAACATTCAGATAAGTATCTTTCTTGTTATGTCATAAACAGCATCATGGGATAGTCAGAATGCTTTGTGTACATTTTCAATTCATTTTTTCTTTTACCAGGGGAAAGAACTGGAATGGAATTTAGTGTTAATTGGGGACATTGTGTGAAAGTTTTTGTCATTTATATACCAAAGTATTTATTGTAAAGGTTTGGGGACCTTTGTATTGTTTAAAAACATTGTAGTAAAAATAATATTTTTCTCATTAACAAAGAAAAGTGTGCTTTATGCATGCTTTTAGATTCTGAATTTGTAGTCTGTTTTTTAATTTAAATTGCCTATTATGTATTTTATTTTCCATGCTTATTGCACATTAATGGAGACAATCCTGACATTGCAGTATACTTTTCTAAGCATAAAAGCTAGTTCATCTGAATGCCAGTCATGTTTCCTTTTCTGAAAGCCTGCAACCCAAGGTTGGTGGGATCACCCTATAGGCACAGCGGAGCTGCACAGTTAATGCACCACTGAGCAGGCAGAGAAAAGGAGCCAGCTCTGTAGAAAGCCTTAACACTGATTAAATGAGGATCTCATAATTGCACTTTTTTTGCATCTGCAGGCCGTTTTGCAGTCTATCAACACCTTGTCTCATTATGATGGCAAAGTACAAAAAGGTGACTTCAATCTGAACAGTCTATGGCCGTAATTAAAGTCTTTTACATAACTTTACTTTGCAGGGCTTGCAGGGTTTCTGTTGTGTCAAGAAATGTAACTCTTTCTGAGCTTGAAAAATGTTGATCAGGAGTAGTTTCATTGTGGTTCATTAGCCGATAGTTTGTAAAATGTAAAAATAATTTCAGGCTCCAAACAAACAGTTTTAGAACATAAAATGCTATTGTTTGTAGCATGATAGGGTGAGAAGAACAATACTCCACAGGCTTCAAGGAAAACTGACAGTTTGGTTACTGACCCGGAACAGGTATGTTCAGATGAAGTGTCAGGACACCTGATGTGCACAGACCTGTTTCAGGTCAGTAGCTTACCAAGTGTTAAAGCAAGGTTAAGGGCCCCCATCCTAGAGCATGCAATGCCATTTTCCATGTTTCTGTGTTGACAGTTTTTTTTTTTTTTTTATGTTTAACACCAGGCTTGATACATGGCCCAAATACACGTATTTACTCTTTAGGCTACAATAAGACTTGAAATTTTGATAAATCAGTAATATCATACACACACTTTTGTTAGTAAAAATATAAAACCTACTAGTTCAACATTACTGCCTCGTAAATAAACTTCTTATTCATGTGATGCTGATTCATTGTCCAAAAAGAAAGCTGGAAGTGGTGGTACAGGTTGCGGAATTGAAATGACATTTACAAATTGTGTGGTAGATAAATCTGTATGTATTTCATATGTACCTTACTATTTGCCAGAAGTAATGCACTTGCAAGTTTTCTGATAGGCAGGATAACCAAGTACAGTTGACATTCAAAAATCTGGCCTCCAATTATTCAGATCCTTCAGTTGTCCGGCATAGATTTTCAAATTTACTGGAGGCGCTGTTTATGTTTTGATGGTGCTCTACTCCAGACTCTACTGTTAGGTCTTGCGTTTCTTTCATAAAATGAAGCTGTTCCTGCTGCTGAGGATGCTGTTACTGTCAGTCATGAAGATGATCATCCTAACAGCCTATCTGCTATTTAGCTTCTTTTCGAGGGTACAGTAATGATTAAAATTATGAGGCACTATTTTGTTTAGTTGAACTAAAATTCTATAAAACTGTTTTATTTATTTGGGGATCAGTAAAATTTAATTTGCTTTTTCTTTAGTGTCATTTCATTTCGTGTTATTTCATTTTAATATATACAGCATATATAACCTTCAAAAATCTGGAAGTTTGGAAAATCCGGCACACCTCAGGTCCGGAGGTTGCCGGATTTTTGAACCTGTACTGTATCCTACTTTAAACACCAAGATCAGCAAAAACTTTAGCTTTAGAGGCTCTACCTCTTTTTTTAAGTGATATCACTGCTTTTTTGGGGAGCTTCTCTCTGAATTATGGTCAGGATATGAACTTGCTTAGATTGCAACAGCAAAATACCATCACCACCATACTAATATAGACCCTATAGTTTTCAAGCTGTTGCAACAACTACCAACTTGTCTTGGGAATAAAAACAGATAAAATACATTGCAGCACTGCATATGTCTGTGAAAAGATGTGAATCTTTTTTATTGGATGATCACATCGCGCAATGTTTTAGAACCTTGCAGGAACCCTTTTAGTAGGCATGTGATGGGTTGGATCACTGGTGTCCAATAGATGATTCTCTGGCTTATGGTGTGTGGCTTATCATTGTATATTGTGTTAGGGCTCCAATGATAATTTTAGTTTTCTTTTCAATGTGCATTGCAGTATGTTGTAGCAGGAACAACATTTTCAGGCACTGTGCATAAGGTGCCTAACTTGATGCAATTTACCTCAAAACACAAATATGTGCTGCTAGCATGTGGCCCTTGGGAAGTGTCAGGGGCTGCCCTAAAGACCTATATGAAGTTACCACCATTGAGGTAAAAGCTCTATCAGATGCTCAGCAGGGAAGAGTTAGATGCAAAAGAGTAATATACAAAAAAATGGACTGGAGACTTTAAAGAAGGAAAAAGCGAATTCCAGGTAATGTTATTCTTACATTCAAATGTGTCCCATTTAATGTTTTGGTTTTTTTTGTTTTTACCCACAAAATGTCCTCAGTAGGTTGAGTTGGTGTGTAGTGTCCTTTTTGTGTATTAACCACATTTTTAATGTATATTTTAAAGCCTCATCAAACCTCTGTGCCGTGGCACCGTTTTTTATGTGAAAGTTTGGTCCACTTAAACTGTTCTTCAAATTTCCGCTAAGGCACTGTACCGAGAAGAGCAGACGCTTGCCATAATGTGCCTGACTGAACCATAATATAGTTTGCCATTTACACAGATTGTGAAAATCCTCAGTTGTTTATTGAGCTTTCTAAAGGGAAAATATTGCAGTAGCTCAGAGTGTGACTCAAAATTCGGCAGCTGTGACTTTCCAGAAGAAAAACAATTTTACCTTGAATAGTTTATTGGTTAGCTAGAGTGTCTGGTAAATCCTGTAATACTCTTTATGGAATACTGTACTGCAAGAACTAGAAAATAACATGGTTTCCTATAATGAACACTATTGATTTTTCTTCAATTTGTGTAGTGCAGGCCTCTCTAGCAGACCCTTTTCAACAGACATCATCATACCTTCAGGAGAACATATCCCACCAGTACACATTCCCATCTTTAAAATCAAAATCGTTCTTGTAAAGTAGTCCAGCCTAGTTTCTGGATTCTTTGGGTGGAACTTCCTAGGTTTGGGACTTCACCTTTTTTGGCCAGAGTTGGCAATTGTTAGGACCTCTATTCAAGGAGACATTGGTCAAGGTTTGGATTTTTTGGGTAAAGATGGCAATATATAGGACCTTTGTAACATATTTTTGCTGTGTGTGTCCTAGAGATCTACTTATACCTACTGACTCACCAACCTCCCAAACTGCCAAGGGTAAAAAGAAAAAAAAAACATATTTACAAACACACACATACAATTTTGCTGTAAGTTATTTTAGCTCAAATGGACCATACAGCTGGAGCAGAAGCAGTGCAATACAAGTGGCCACTAGAGTTGTAATCTTGCTCACAAGCTCCACATATACCTGTGTTCAGAATTTTTACACAAAGTTCACATGCTTGCTCAGCCTAAACATTGCATATGTGTTTAGTCTGTGTTGTGACAAACCTGATAAATGTGAAGGCCATGTGGATGCGGCAGTTGAGTGAGTTAGGGACCTTTGCTGGTGTTAAAAAAAATCATGGCAAAACTTCCTTTCAAATTCTATGTAAACATTGCCCTATTGAAAACCTGTGATCATAATGGGCTTCATGGAGTGCTCAACAACTAGATTTGCATACAAAATACCAGTAAGCAGCATTAAATGGAGTGAGTAATCACACACATGATAAACTCAGAAGCTAAGTACAAATTAGACAGAAGTACACACATCAAGGTAGGAATGATAAGCAGGCTGGTGTAGCTTGTATAGGAACCTGATAAGATTTTACTTCATGAACAGTTACACCTTTAGGCCAATTCATAGTATTCAACATTATCACAACACATAGCATGGCTTTTTCATTTTGAATGGCATCCTATTGTGCTTTGCATTGCATTGTAATGTGCAGCCATTTAAATGGGCATGTGAAAGTGCAGCATGACACGTTAATGCGCAGCAATGGCATACATGGGGCCTTTTTACCCTAAAAGCTGAAAATCAAAAAATAAAATAAAGTATATCTAAAACAAAAACGTTTTGCATTTTTGATAGAATAGAAAAAAGCTTAAGAACCTGTGGGTTTTTTTGTACCTGTTACCCTTGGGAAGATCTCCCTTCACTCCCAAGACACACAAATGGAAATCTCAACATAGAGAGGTCCTCTTATCTTTAAGGCCAAAACAAATGTGCACATTGGAATTTTTACCCCCTCTGCATGTACTGATGAATACTCAGATGTTTAGGTTATACCTTTTAGTCTTGGTCACCAAGACAAAGAAACAAATGGATCTGATAATTTCAGTTGCAACCTCACAGTTCCAAGAGGTTCTAACCTGACCACTTTTTACTGGCTTTACATACGCTTTATAGACCAACTTAGTCATACATGTGGAAAAGTGGACTAATCTATTTTATGTGAAAATGGATGTGAAGTTATAAGGCTAACGGTATCAGATAGGTCTGAAAGACAGATCCCGACCTAAAATGTACCTATCAGTCACCCTAAGTTAAGATTGCACTTTCATAGGAACCACCAACAGAAGATGCCTGCACTTACCATTGTTAGGTAATGTGGGCTCCTCTAATCCTGTTTTTTTTTTACTAATGGGTTGACACAAATATGTGGCTAAGACCAGCCACCTTTTTGTTGTAAAATCGTTTTTTTTTATTAAAGATGAAGTAAAGCACAATATTCATTCAACCATGGTTTAATGAGCATGAATTTTACTAGATAATATAAATTCCTCAATATATCAAAGAAAAGTAGTATTTCTACTAGAGAATGGTATAGATAGGTATACAATGCAAAGATTTTATACCTTAAAGACATGCCAATACAATATTTCTCTGTAAAGTAACAATAATGGAATGCCATTTTAATGTATTTTTCTTATTCAGACCAAGGGACCTGTTGTTGTCTTGATTTTGTACAACCACATTGTTATTATTGAATTGTATAGATTAATATACTATCCTCTTACACAAGCAATAGTGTTAGATTTCCAATAATTCCAACTCTAGCAGCATTAAATAGGTAATCATTATTATTAGGAAGGAATTTACAATTTTTTACATCTAATTTAGAAGCATTACTTCTGTTGGATTTTATATATATATATATATATATATATATATATATATATATCAGAATTACATTTATTTATTTCTGACCTTAATTGTGTATAAACATGCATTCAAACCATATATGAAAATATAAACCTTTTCCTCTGGTACATCTCCAGCAAATGTTGTCATACTTAATAGGTGTTACATTTTTACAGTTGCTTGGAAGTTGGATGACTAATTTTGACAATTTTTGTACAAATTTTCCTTTCTTCCTTTATATTTAGGTAAATTAAAAGGTATGGTCAGATATTGAGTAACTTCTTCTTTTGAATATATTTTAATACATTTTTTCCCAAATCCTAATATTTAAATCCTCTAGGTTTTTTGTGAGTAAAGACATGCTTGATGAGCTTACAGCTTCTCATGTCATTCAATCGACCTTTGCTATTCGAAGTTGTGATGTCAAGGAATGATTTTGAGTATTACATTTGAAAATCTATCTATAATCTGGGGGTTTGCAGCCCTCTTTTTATTAAGCCTTGCCCACCAGGGTGTTGCAAGGGGCACGCACACAAACCTCTGTTTTTAACGTGGATAAACGTGCTGATAAACTCTAATGCATCAGATTCTTTCCAGAGCGAGATTGGGGGCAAAATCTGTGGTGCTCTATTGAGAAAATTTGGAATAGATCTGTGTTGTAAAACGTGTTAGTAAAATGCTGAGTTTCCTTCTAATATAGGAGTAATTCAGTGTTGCATAAGACAGACTTTACAAATTTGTGAGAAAGGATATTTAACAAATAATCTCAGCAGTGCTGATTTATAAAGGAAATATCAGTTTTGGGCTACCAGACTCTCTTTAATCCAGTAATAAAATCTACACCATTATGGCTTGTGTTTGAGATATTAGTACAAAAAATGACTAACCATTTTTCATGTGCACAGTATGGCCTGATTTAACATCTGACCTTGTCTGTAGGGCTTGCATTGTCACATTCAAATCCATTTTTCTAATGAATCATTTCCTGCATTGGCATGAAAATCAGTTTGGTTTTTATCTTTAATTAAATCCACAAGTTGCTATTCTGCTGTTCTCCTGGTGGATTTTTTTTTCTTAATTATTGCAAAAAGTGAATTATGTTAAAGTTCTTCACAGCACCATATTTTAATATTCTAATTTATAATTCATTCTCTGCTATTCTTTTTAATTGGGTTAATCATTTTAAGCTCGCCGTTTAATTTTTTTTCCTATTTGTAAGTGCACAGCATCTATAATTTTAATGGGCTGCATTAACAAGAAAGCTGTAAAATAATAAAAATAAATGCCTCCAACGTGACTTAATATGCATTTTGTAGTTATTAATGTCTGTTCACTCAGGTTTTGTGTTTATGCAGAATTATATATAGAAGCTTTTGCATTCCAGCTGCTTTAGTTTTTTTTTTATTTTAAGCAAACTGTTTTACATAACTTGTAGGATGCTAATTTAGCCCATTAAAGGTGTGTTCATTTCCAATTGTGTCGAATGATAAATCTTGTTTTTAGTTTTAGATGTAATGCTGTCTCTGGCCCACTTTGCAGAATAATTTCAATCCAGGCAACCAGTGTAATTGGGATAGGAAATACCAGGAGGTCAAAAATGTTGCATATCGCAACACATGATGACGGCAATTTTCCATTTAATTCAATTGTAATAGCTTTTCCAGTAACATTTTCCACTCACTTTCTGTTGTTCCTTCAAACATGAAGAGAATGGAAGAAATATATGCAGTTGGACAGAGGGTTTAAAAAATTAACATTGGTTTTTACAATTGTCTGCCTCATCACAAATTAAAAAAGATTTTGCCTAGGAATGCACTTTAAATACACACGATTGGAGGTTTGATGTGAAAATAGGCTCACAGGTCTTACAGAACTTGGTATTTCATTCAACACAAAAAATGAACCAAAAATTGAATTATGCAGCTTGAGCAGAAATGTAAGTGACTTCCATCAGAGTTGTTTTAAAATTAAAGATTGAAGGGTAAGAAACAAAAAAGGTGGGGAAAGACAAGAGCACAATATAGTGTAGTTTTAATTCTTATATGGTGGTAGCTAAGTTTAGTAATATGTTGGTGGAAAAGAGTGCTCATAGGGTGCTGATAGGGTAAGTTGCAATAAACCATTGGTAAGGTCTGCAGGCTCCTAACTTCATGCATGTGAAGAATATGTCGGTTTCCTTGCTGACCTTCATCCCTAAAGATGGTCACACCTAATGTATTGGAGAACTAACCCTTCAAATTTCTGGGTTGACTTTGTATGAGGTGGCTGATACAATTGTCACAGAAGTATCCTGAAATTATTAATATTTGCAGAGGTTCCCAACATTAATTTGTAGAAGCAATTCTCTAGGAGACTCTATACTTTCAGTTTCCTTGTTTTTTTGGCTAAACTACTGATACAAGAAAAGGTGTGTTACAACACTTTGGATGAAGTTAAAATCAATGAATACATTATTTTGAAATACATGGATTTTAACTGGTATTTTGCGGATAATCAAGTGCATCTGTATGTGTAAAAAAAGAAACAAATACATATACCCAGGGCAAGCATAGTTAAAATTCATTGTACTTGAAACAATAGTACATGTGTTCTTCAGGGGAAAGAATGATATACTATACTACATACTGGACACATTGTACTTCACTACCTATCTTTTGAATGGACCCTCCAATTATTAATTTATTTACAAAATAAATTACCAGTACAATCTCTCTTTAAACCTGCATGCATTAACCTTTGCATATGTATGGAAACTACTTAATCCCTGTGATCCTTTTCCATAATCCAGTAAAATCCAATTAGTAATGACCTGCCTGCACCATTCCAAAATGAAAAACAGTTAATTGGTGTCACAGCCAACCGAGAATGGAGAGAAGACAAAAAGTAAATTCACAGCTATCGGGTCCACATGAAAATACTGGTAAATTTAACGATAGTAACAGATACAAGAACACATCTATTAGAACATAGGAAAACTCAATAGTGTGATCAATACTGATGACCACCTCCAGACAATACAATACAAATGACAGGCACATCTAACAATCAGCTTCTTTGACAATGAAGGTTCTAGCAGCACTAGGCCTACTCGAAGCAGTACTGCCTACAGGATCCATACCTTTCAAGAGCTATCCCTTCAAATGCCAATCAAACTTTTGCTTCTGGCATTGTAAATAAATGTTATATTTTAACTGAGTTTTTCAAAATTGATGTTTCTTGTAACTGTGTTGCAAGATAATTTGTGTATATGCAATAAGCCAGGCTTGTTGGGAGATGGCCACATCCTTCATAAGTTAGGTGGCACCTACAAGGGTTTCGGTATAGTCATTTATTATTCTGATTCTTCTGATTTTCCAGAGTTAGCTCCACTTGTGCAGTGCAAAGCTGTAAATGAATTATAGATTCTGATATGGGTGAGAAGAAATTTTATGGGTAATACTTTTTATACTTGTACTTGTACAACGTATAAATAATAGAGTTAAAGTATACGTGAATGCCTAGCCTGCATCAATAATGAATGAATATCTTTTGGATGCTATCCACATGTATAAAAAAAAATACATAACTTTTCTTTAGTTCCAAACGGGTCATGCTTGTAATCACAGGTGGTGAGCACTCGTGTGATGGGCTACCCAGCCCAATGTACATCTTGTGATGGGCTATGGGTATGCAGACCTGTTATAACACAAGCTAGGGAGCTTCTGATATGCTCCCCAAAATCTGCTAGCTGTGTCCCTAGACTGTGGGGACCTGTTCTTCATATTTATTCTCACCAGCCAGTCCCCCTGGGCTGATGCCACTTCTCCTTTTTTTGTGAGAGACCCAAACTGGTGGAAAGCCAAAACGAAATGGGCATCCAAAGAAGGATCAAATGTATTTTTTAAATGAAAGTGAAGAATTGGAGCCGGAGTATCATCAGTATTACCAAGACTTTAGGTGAGTTAAAAGGGCTTTTAGTAATTAGTTTAATGGAGTAGTGGGAGGAATGGGTAATTTTTCCCCCAAAGATCTTCTTTACCCAAATATCATAAGAAATTTGATTAAATAGACATGATTGAGACGTGAGATAACCAAAAAAATCTGGTCTTACCCATGAGTAACAAACTATATTTGTAAAAAATGTCATCCATGTTTATAGCATTCTTGAATTAAAAAAAATTATTTGACCAGATGCCTTTTTTAACATTTCTCTACGAGAATAGGCTCATGTAGCCCTTTAAGTCACATAGTACACTTTCCTGCATATACTATTTATTGACAGACAACACTGCAAGGGTACCACAAATCAATGCTCCTCTTTCCATCACATCTCTTTCTAGTGCCCAATTGGGAAGCATTTTGAAGTTGTGCTAGTTAGAGAAACCTTTTAATCTGACAAGTAATCAAATGATATTTGCTGTTTGGTGTTAACTGCTATGAAAGTAACAAAATGATTTAACCTTCAGTGTCTGGGTAAATGAGACATTTGATGGTGATAGATGTGCTGTTGTGGAGCAGCAGACAGCTTGAGTATATCTCATTACCTGCATGGACCTATAACCATCAACGCACCTGTCTGCTTCCTCTCTCCTATGCTCTCAGGACATTCATTAAATGGAAATCAAAATAAACGGCACAGCCGAAATGACTTCTCTTAAAATGCCTTGAAAAGAAGATCAAGTTTGTTTATTTGTGAAAGTAGAAAGCACACAAAGGTCTTGCTTTTTGAATCTTTTGCCTTTGGTGGACAAAGTAAAGTTCATCTAATTCCATTTTCATGGTCTCAAATTTTAGAAGGTACTTTCTTTATACACCAAGAATAAATTTGGGAATTTGAGATTTGTTTTTAGATTTGATGCCAGATTATTCTGCACAGTTAATAATCTAAATATAATAATATCATATTGTGCAAATTATAAACACATTACCAGTCAAGGAACTATTTACAAGCAGACACCAGGCCATTCCTAACCAAAGGGAAGAAACTTCTCATAAAAGATTCTATCCAAGATGATAACTTAGAAGATTCCTCCTTCCTAGCCCTTTAATTTTCCCAGTGTTTTTACATGTCATGGGAATACCGTTAAGACATGCAAAATTACCTGTGGGTTCCACGTGTATTGGTATGGCTTGGTTAATATAAGAGGGGGCAATGGGGTGGATCTAAAAGTGTTTGAGCAGTTAGTACAGTCTTGAACACCACTGGAAGAAACCATAACTAGCCATATATTTTTTAAGATAGCCTATCTTTTGTATTTCTTTTCACATTTCTGTTTGTTCTTTTGTTTTTCTAAAATGTTAATTTTTGTATTCTCTGGCACTTAACAAAATAAGAGCTATTGACATAGAAAGTTGTGTTTGCCAAACTACTGCTAAACTTTCCTCTGCTGTAAGTTGACTTAAAGTTTCCATACATGAACTGCTGCTTAATTCTGAAAAAAATTGTCTGTAATTAATTTGATGTAATACTTTTGAAAACATCTAAAGCTCGTAGATCTTGGGAACAATTATAGCGTGCACACTTCTGCACATGCTTTGGCCAAATGTGACATTTTATAGCTATCAGATTGGGTGGTTGAATCTGATGCAGTTTGATGTCCATGGCCAGCTTTTTAGTGGAGACTCATTCCCAAAAAGTTTCACACCTGAACTTTTTTACAGTTTGCAGAAAATATTAGTAAGTAAAATGAGTATAGTGGCTGCAATTGGGTTTAAACTACTGTGAAGACTAGATTGAACAGATATTTTTGCAGGACATAGAAAGCAGTCTTTGAATTTCAACTTGTAGTTTATGAAGGTGTTTACTAGTATCCAGCTTTTTGTTTTATTTTGAAAAGTTAGCATGATCTTTTATGACTGAACTGCTTTTATTTTGTTAGTTTGATTACAATGTGAATGGAAGGTAAATACATGGCAAATACCTATTCAAGCAAGCCATCTTTCTGTAAAAGCAAGTCAAAACATTCTGCATTTGACTTGCTTGATTGATGCCATTGTACACGAACATGCTTTATTTACAAGCTTGCTTGAACTTTTGAGTCTGATAATCTAGTATACTTATTCTGAGAGAGCAAATCTGTATCTACAGGATCCTGAATGATAATTAGCAAAAGCAATTTGCAGTCCTTACCCACAAATCACCTGCTTCTACATACTGTTTGCCCCATAGTAACCAGTCATTAAATAGATGTAATTTTAATGGAGTAGGTTTGAATTGGAAAAAAAACATATTGGATGCTACAAACAAGAACTCACTTTTCACCCTACTAGACATTGGTTAAAGTGCATTAACCTTTGGACCAATTTGATGTGATATGTTTGCCTAGAATACAATTATTTAAAAAAACATTTAATGCAGCTTGAATACAGTTAGCCTTTTTTTGCACCATCTTATGAAGTAAGTCTGAATTCCTTTGACACAGCCTTAGATTTTGGCAAGCAGTTTTTTTTTATTCTTTGTTGGATCAAAGGCCAAACTCCCATCACCTGATGAGATAATCAGACGTGACAGCCTCATATGCAGATAGAAAGTCTCTTGTCAATATTCTTTTCTATAGAGACAAATGTCTACATTCATCCTCTCCCTTCATGCATGACGAGCGTTACCTTCCGCCTCCATTCAGGTAGGTCCCCTGTTTTTAAATATAACCATTTGTGATTGTCTGCCTGGGTGATGAATGCACAGAGCCTCACAGAAGGTTTAGCGGTTGCAATACTGTCTATTTGTTTAAGTGTAGAGCCTATTGTGACATGTGAATTTACATGCTGAATATTTAATCAGTCACACTGATATGCTAATTGTATTCATCTACAGAGCTAGACAGAGAGCGGCATTTTGGAAATATAATGAACAGAGCTTATTACCAGCTGAGGCACTTGGTAATCACTATTATGTGTCATCAAAATGCAGAGAGATTAAAAAAAGCAGAAACACCATTAAAAAATACATTCGTAAGGTCAAAATACACATCTCATGTTTTTTGTGTCAGCCAAAAATTACAGGTTTTCGTAGTTTTTTCCATAGCATAGATTAATCTAAAATGGGTTAATGAATATTGCAGTGTTTGTTACCAAATAGAAATACTACAAAGCAGGTTATCCATTAAAGTGGATTTACAAGGAAAATGAAAACCTTTTTATAGACGGAGGTTTTGAATCTGTACATAAGTGCCCAAAAGTTTCCATACCTCCCATAGGTTGCCTGTAAACATTGCTAAGACCCCTATGATCTTGATGCCTAGTTCATCTCCTTTTTTTTCAATATTAAAAAAATGCATCTATAAAGAAAAGAATGATCTAATCTAAGCCTTAATCAAATCCAAATCTCAATCTTTTCACCATTAGGGAACCCCTAACAATACCATAACAATACCAATATGCACAGCGCACTGGGCATTACCATGGTGATCAGTGGGAAGAAAGCCTCTTACAGTGGAAAGAATGTCACCCTTACTGATAGAAAAAAGATCATTGGTGTCAGTGGTAACTTTCCTGAGAAGCACAGATTGTTCATTGCTCAATGAACTCCTTACATTGAACAAACTTACAATAGGTAAGGGCTGGAACTGTGGCTAATTAGTGATGATTAAGGAGAGACGATGGTGGATATTTGAGTTTAAAAAGTTCAAAAAGATTTTAAGGCTTGTTTAAAAGTATTAATGGCTGGAGCACATCTAATGGGATGAGGAGGAAAATTTCACAGAGTAGGGCAGTCCTAGAGAAATCATGGAGCCATGCAAGGTAAGAGGTCCCTAGCTCATTGGAGGAGCATAAAAAATAGTAATGGGCAGCACAGTGGCTCAGTGGTCAGCACTCTGGCCTTTGTAGCGCTAGGTCCCAGGTTCAAATCTCAGCCAGGACTATTTCTGGAGTTCTCAGATTCTCCCCATGTCTGCGTGGGTTTCCTACGAGTACTCCGGTTCCCTCCCACATCCAAAAAACATGCAGTTAGAATTTTGGCTACCCCCTAAAAAATTAGACTGTATTAAAGACATATGACTATAGTAGGGACATTAGATTGTAAGCCCTTTGAGGGACAGTTAGTGACATGACTGTGGACTTTGTACAGCATGTGTAATGTTCAAAAATGTAAGTGGAACAGAAGCCATGAACTTATTTAAAGAGAAAGCACAGTAGGTTGAATTTAAAATTCTTAAAGTGGACCCATCACCGCAATTTTTAATTCATATAAAAGCATGGATAACCCTTTTATATAAAGTAAAAATGTTCTTGTGTTTTTCCCTTTAAACGCCTTTTTTTAAAAAGTGACGTAGCCAGAAGAAGAATAAAGACAGACAAAGATGATGGTGCCAATGTAGAAGTGGAAGCTAATGGAAAGATTTGCAGTGAATGGTATCACATAAGAAAGAAGGATAGATAAGTGTAGTTGCAGAATTATTGTCAAGTAAATAGTAATGCAAGAAAGAGGCGAAAAAGGCACATTTGACTTGGCTTGAAACTGATATCATTTTTAGAAGATCTCCTGATTCTGATACCACTGTATGCTTGCTTGATTGTAATACATTACAGTTCATTCTAATTCTCTTGTACGCTGATTCCAAAAGAACCTGTCGTGACTCATTTTCAGTCAAGTGCCACAGATTAGTCACTCCTTGTTTTAAGTTCCTCTGCAACACAGTTTAGGACCCATTGATCCTGCTGGCATGTACATTTTTTTCAACTTTAACAGAGCTATGACGATATTTGTCCTGGAGTAAAATCATACAGCAACCATTGTCACTTGAAAACATGGTAGTCTTAAATGTAGCTTTAGGGGCACCATCAGGGTCAATCAAATCCAACCAATCTCCAACTAAGGCTTTTTAATAAGTTACAGTAAAAGTTTATTTCATTGGAGAAAAAAAATAGACCGTTGTGAAAACCTCTTAGTTGGCCTCTACCAACTAAAACTGTCACTTTTGACAGACAGGTTGACTCCTAAAAGAATTGAAAACATAATCACATCATAAAAAATATCATTGGTGCCCTGGTAAAGGATGATGAAATATATACTAGGTCCAAAGGGTAGCAAAACTGTGTCACAAGAGGGGTTTGGAAAACAACTGCTGTGTTTAGGCTGGTGATAAACTACAAAAAAAAAATGTCATATTTAAATTCGCCCATTATTACACTTTAGGGAGATACAAGACTATAGTAAACGTCTGTCAGTTGGTTTACCTCTCATCCACACTGACCAAATCTTAAAAGAACGTATATAATAGAGTTTTCCTTTATGTCAAAACCACTTTCTCATTGGTATACCCGTAGATCTTCTTTTATATTTGTATTTTCATGCAATCTACACTTCTTAAAATACTCAAATACACATTTCAGGGTGTAAATAATGCTTTTATGTCTTCCCAAGCTCATTAAGGAATTACTGACAGATCCTTCTGTTATCGGAGAAACTGCTTCCTTTTTCCCAACCAATTATAATAGTTTGCTTGTCAGAATAAATGCTCCATGTTTTCAGAGGCTTCTTACCTTCTAATACAACAATAATTTTTTCACTAATAAAAACATAAAAGAAGTTTATCTAGTCTTGTTGTATCTGGGGATTTTTGTAAACCTTGTGAAAATATGAAATCAGAATTAGCAAAAAAAAAAAGTAAAGAAATAAAAAATTAGTTCTGAATATGTCTTTGTATAACTCTTCAGTAAAAGTAGAATGTAAAATATTATTAAAGCGTGAGTCAAAGCACCAAAATAAGGATATACATGCTTAAAAAGCCTTCCTTATGCAAACAAATTGATGTAGTACTAAAAATAATCTGTTGTAAAATTGGATCCGATGATCTTGCTGAGCTGCGTTTTTTTTTATAAAAGATGTAACCTGAGAGGAGAAGTCAGTGCAGAAGGTAAAGGTATTTATGTAGTTGAAAGTTTCTTTTTTTTTTGTTTTTAGATAGGGTAGAAAATGGTTTATACTACTGCTAGTTCAATTTGTGTTGTCTATGTTCCCCTGGGGAATTTTTTTCCCATTTCTTGTCCCACAACACAGCAGAAAGTTAGAGAAAATCTGCCAAACTTTGGTAAAGTCCCTTCTTAAAACAGTTTACCTGCAATAGGGGATAACCCACCCAATGTCCAAGACATCTAAAAATGTGAAATAGGATTACTAGTTTTCTTTAAAGGCTCTGTTCAGACTGATGGTGAAGTTACTGTGCAGTTACTGCTTCCCGGCACTTCCTCGGCAGGTGGCTACATTGAAAATGAATGGAGGCAGCAGTGAGCTGTGAGTACCAACCGCTGTAAAATGTGCAAATTCTGGTTTATTAAGAATCAGCTAGGTGCAACAGGAGCCGCACTAAACTCACCATGGGTCTGAGCCTAAGGGTCACTAAATACATTAAAAAAACATTTTAATTGAAAGATAGAACGTTCATTTGCACTGGACCCCTTTAAAAATTTAACATAATTTTATCGAAAAAAAAAACACACGTTAGATGCATACAACACATTTTACTCAAGTTTTACCTGCATTTTGTAAGTTTTTGTTGTATTTTAAAGGAAAATGTAAAGCTCCTGTATAATAACTTTTTGGAATGCACAAGACACAACAGTACAAACAAAACCACCTTTAACTTCCCTAACTGAACCAAATACTTCTTAATCGATATCCCACATTCTCCCCATCCCAGATACTACAGCTTACATTGGGGGTGGGGTTTGGGGATAGTAGCACAGTTAGTTATGCCTATCCAAAAACACTGGGCAGGACTAGGCATAGCCAGGTAGTTTCAGCCTTATGAGCTCAACCAAAAGGAAAAATCTCAAAGAAAATATTGTCATCCCACAGTTTACATGGGAGTGGCAACTTTGTTGTGAATTTTAGAGCAGTGCAGCATGGTCTAACTGTCAGGATTAACTAGCATTTGTTGGAATTTGCAGGGGACCAAGAGAAAACTGTAAGTGAAGATTATAATTATACACTACTGCATATATATAGATTGTTTTTTGTTTTTTTATTAAAGACCCTAGTTCTCTTTCAACGCTCTTTCTATTTACCAACTAGCCATGAAACCTGAAAGAGTATAAATGTAAATGTAATAACTAGAGTGCACATTTACATTATGTATCCCAGTGTATTTTAAAAGTATTTAGTTGTTTCTTTTGTAAATGGCACATTAAGCACAGATACAATTTAGAGGTTTTGATAATACATAACTGGAACTTGCTACTTTATTTAGTAGTGTATGTAGGATTGAAACAAGATATGAAATAAAGAGGAGCCCTGAAAAAACATAAAACTATTTCACTGTTTCTGTTGAAGGGAAATGCACAATAGAAAAACCTAGTGTGATGCTGATGTCCAATCTTACTGCACTGCCCACTATACTATTCTCCATAGACCACACATGGTTTGTGCAGTCTTCCTTAGCTCAGTTCTTTTATTTGCTTTACATTGTATTATTGTCAATGAAAGTGATTAACAGAAGAGGACAATTGTGTAAATCATGATAAAAAAGCAAGGGTAATAACTCTAACCAATACATTTCCAACCAATACAGTAATAAAGATTATATTTCTAAAATGATTGCATGGTACATTCTCTATGCCATGGCTGCACATTCATCAGGTGGAAATCTCTATATTTAAAAAGGAGTCTTCTCATGGACTAGGAAATAATTATTGACATTATCTAACCTTTGTTTTTCAATGTGAAAAGGAGCTTACAGTGATATTCGTTCATTTTACAAAGTAACGTTCCTTGTACAATCGCTCCCCATAATATTTTTTTTAACCTTTCCAGGGCTGATACTGAAACTTTGTTTTTGAATGATTTTAGCATTTGAATGGTTGCCTATAATATGTGTATATATATTTATTTATATGTTACATATTTAATGTATCCTTCCTGAACAATTCTCAATCGGCCTAGTTCTTAATAGCCTTGATTTGCAATCATATGTCCTAAAGCCATGTTGTCAGCCCACGGGCTCCTTACGGAGGGCATGGAGAGCGGTCCTCAAAAAAGTGTTACCCCTAGTAAAGCAGTGAACCTGATGCTGGAAAGCCCAGTCTTTCATATTTGTCCAGTGGTGACAAAAAGCGATCATCCTTTTTGCCGAAACAGTTGATTCCTCTACTAAGAAGAAGAAGAAATATTATAAAAAAAATCACATTCCACTTTGGTTGAAAAAAAAATTCTGACTGATATATGAACACAATGCAATGATTTTAACAAACTGCGTTGCAGATTCCTTCATTTTTCTGTTCCGAAGAAATAGTTTGTTTCACCATGTCCTTTCCGGACTATTTCCAGGATGGGAGGATCTGTGTTCGTTATAACCACCTGGTCGAGATAGCAGTGTTCTAATGAGGAAAAACAGTGTCAAAATCCTATTTATAGAAAATTTTTAGGATATCAGTCAGCGAGTCAATCATACACGCAGCAAATCACTTTTCTTGTGCCTGTGCCTCCAGGTTGCCATATTACAAATTACAAAATGACCCAAATAAGAATGTTATCCTCTAGATCTGTTTTGTTAAGTGAAATTATATTTTCTATCATATTTTATGTATTTACAGCAGCAAATCTATTATTATGTTTTTGTATCTGTATCTTCAATGAGGAGCATGCATAGTAAAAGTATCAGATGTCTTTAAAACTAGCTCATCGTGAAAGGTGTGACACAAAGTCCCCTGCAGACAGAAATGTTTTTTTTTTGTTTGCCAAACAGCTTAGGTGTGTCTGCAATAATATTGGTGCTATAGATATCATTTTTTGTTGGCCCTTCTCATTAGATAGATTGGAGAAGGATTAAAACCACTTTTGGGTTTTATTGCTTTTCAGAGCTGCGTTAGAAAGATTTACCTTCATTTACTCTCATGGTGATAACAATTTTACCAGACGGGAAGGGAGGATCAAATCTCCAACAAGCAATACAGACAAATAAAATAGCTCTTAAATAAAGAAGGGTAGGTTTAGTAACCGTGTCAGCAATTTTATTGTTGTCTGTATTACTATTGCAGATTTCACCTCACTTGCTGAGTAAAAACCAACGTCCCAATCGTAGTAAGTGGGGAAAACCTTTTAGATGGAGCTTCACATAATCAGAAAATGTGGAAAAAGGGCTAATACTGAAAAGGTCTAATACCAAAAAACGTTTGGCTGGACATACGCTAAAAAAAAAAAAAATCACTTTGCCATTTTAAAATTGTCCCTAGACATAATGCCCTGTGAGAACAAAAAGATTCTTAAAAAATCACTATAAAATATTTAATAATTTACATTTTACCAGTCCTGGGATGTAGTGTCTGCTTTTGTTTTTTTCCTCTGTATTTTCTTTATTCATTCCTGATAATCATGGAAGTAGCACACTGTCCCTTCATGTCTACACTGATTTCTCCATTGTATGGATGGGGCAGTAATGGTGGTCACACAGGCTAGGGCTAGGGTTTAGATAAGCTTTACCAATGCCTCCATTTACATATAACTGCTATTGAATCAGTGCTAATGTTTAGTGCCATATCTCATTTTAAGCAACAGAATACTGGCATATTTGGTGTCTTGGTGCTCACTATCCTTTAAAACAAATTCAAGTTAATTACTCTATAAATACACACAATAGTAAATGTAGTAAAATATCTCCCATACAAGACTAAACGTATCTTTACTATTATCAGATCATTTCTTTTTGTAACATATTTATATGTTAATGCAATGAAAAAAACAAAAACTAACATATGTCTACTGGCTTGCTGATGATTCCAAATGTTTGCAAATATGGGAAAAAAAATTCTAGCATTAAGTAAAAAATGATTTTCTTTTTAGATTACCACTTACTACCACCAGAGGGAGACAGTAAGTCAGGTCTTCTTTGAGCAATCCAAGGGTTATTTAAATTTTACAATACTTTTGGACTTTGATATACTATTGTTATTTTCGAAATGTTTATCCTTAGAGAATATAAGAGAACACAGTCCTCAGCTTATGGGAAATTGGTAAGCCTTTAAAATATATGAAACCACTCCCTTCCTCAGGGAATAAAATCATCAGATGATGAATTAAAAGGTACATTAAATAAAAAGTGCGGCAATGAGCTGCAGGCACTTCTCTGACAAGGCACTACACAGAGTGACAACTTTTGTCACATCCCTGCTAAATGTTCTGTAGAGATCTGACAGTTACTAGTATTCAGAGTAAGTAAGGATGTAGTGTTACAAACCTGAGTCTTTTAGAACATGCGTTTATTGTAAGCAGTCATTGCACCCAGGGTGGCTATCTAATTCTCTCAATAAGAATATAGGTGCAGAGACACCCCGGTGTGTTTGTTTAGTATAATTTACCATGCTGACAAGGAGCTGAATTCAATTACACTAACCTTTAGGTGTCAGTGGAAAAGAATATTTCTTATATTCCACCCATAAGAAGATTCTTATCCTGTGGAGCAGAAGAAGATTCATTCATGTAACTAGAAGAATATTGTATTGGATAAACAATTCATTTTGTGATGATTTTGACAATGCCATAAGATATGGTAAGAAAAACCTTAAAAGCCCAATGAAATATCAGTTTTAAATCTGAATAAATTCTAGTTGCTTTAAAACAAAAACATGCTTCGGGGAAGGACAATTTTTTGGTATGTAAAAACAGTGGTCTCTCTGAAAAGGTCCAGCACTCTAACTGCTGATTCAGAGCTAAATCTTTACAATCAGCAGGGACCATGAACTTATATACTGATATAAAATTTATAGGAGAACTCAGAATGATAGCGTGCTGCTTCCACATAAACAGCAATAGTCCTGTGGATTGCCCAGTAAGTCATTACATATGGGTAAATGGTACCTTATTTTATATGATTTTCCCTATTTACACACCCTCAAATGGATTGCCTAATAAATTTTCCTCTCCCTCATTGAGTAAAAGACACTCAACGAGGGGAGTTAACCTTTTATGATTAAGTAACCCTTAGTGGATTGCCCAATAAGTCCTTACATACCCCTTTGGGTAAATGTTACCCTAACGTATAGTATTTTACTTCTTTATAATTATAGATCTTCAATGCATTGCACAAAAGATCCCCACATACCCCCTGGGGTGAATGGCACTCTATCTTTTGAGATTATACCCTTTTATGATTACAGACCCTCAATGGATTGCTCATTATATCTTCCCGATGGGTGAATGACACCCTAATTTATGGGATTTTACCTTTTATGATTACAGACCCTAAGTCGATTACCCAATACGTCCCTACTTACCTTTTAGGTAAATCTATAGCATTTTACTTTTTTATAATTACAAATCCATTTTTGGACTTCAGTAAGTCCTCACATATTCCCTTGGGTGAATGCCATCCTAATTTATAGGATTTTACCCTGTGATAATCTCAGATTCTCAATTGATTGCCCAATAAGTCCTAACAATTTTTGGAATTTTATAGTTTTATATTTACAGACCCTCAGTGGATTGCCTATCATGAGTAAGTCCTCAGACAGCCCGTTGAGTGAAAGGCACCCTGATGTATGGGATTTTATCGTTTTATATTTACAGACTATCAATGAATTGCCCAGTAAGACCCCACATACCCCTTTCCGCAAACTGTTGGAATTATCATCATCATCAACAGTATGACTTGATGCCAATAGATTTACTATATATATATTATTATCTAAAAACAAAACAACTAGAAGAAAGTTATAAGAATGCAAATCATAAATACAGATTTATAAAGCTGGGAATCTGACATTCACCAAGCATTCTCTGGTGGAGAATCAATCACTCTTAATAAAAACACATGAGACACTTAAATGGAGGAGTGGAGTGTCTGTGCACAGTTGTATAGGAGCTGAGGAAATGTGCAGGGCATCTGCTCCAGGGCCCAGAAGTGAATGTCTCCAATCAAGTGTCTGTATCTCGCACACATACCAACCAGTGCAATACTGATAAGCCAGCACTTGCTTTGGTTTCTGTGTTGGAAATAACTTACTAACTGCTTGGGTGACATTTCTGAACCATAGGCTGCTCAGAGTTAAGGGCCCAGGGACGTCTGTAGGACTGGGAAAAGCAGGTGATCACCCTATGGTGCCAGAACCATCTGGGGAGCATCGCAGTCCATCATGTCTTTGATACAAATCACTTCTTTGGCTACCTGACATGTTGTTTTTAGGTATTCACAGCACTGCTGCCCCCATGCCTATGCATAAGTACAGGTAGTCCCCAGGTTACATATGAGATAGGGACTGTATGTTTGTTCTTAAGTTGAATTTGTATGTAATTTGGAATAGGTACATTATTTTAATAAATGCAATTAGGACAGATGTTTGTCTCAACATATTTTTAGGCAGCGTGGTGTCAGTTACTGTATAAAATCCTCACTGTGAGTTCATCCCAAACAAAGCAAAAAAAAAAACTTTATGAAGCCTTGACATTCATTCATTCATTGACATTCTGGAGCAAGCTGTGCTTTGATATGCAAAAAGGAACAACTGCAGAGTTTGTCTTGGTCATTAAAGAGTTACAAGATGTTACAGAAGAGCTCAGTCCTTAAGTGTGTGTTGCTGTGTTTAGCAAAAGATTTCTTCTGTCATGCAAACTGCCTCTCCCCCCCCATCAAGCCTTCATCCTGCACACAAGAGAGCAGGGAAGCCCCGTTCATATCTAGAAGTAGTTAATAATAAAATAGTATTAAAAAAAAGATGTTAAACAAACTGAAAGCAATTATGCTTTAACTTTAAAAGAACTTAAAACTCAGCTTTTTTTTTAAGATAAAAAAATACATTTTCTGCACAATTTAAAAAATAAATAAGTAAATAAAACAGCTTTCAATGCCAAAATATTTATGTCACTGCGCCTCTGCCCCTTATCTATGAACCTGCCCCACTACCCACTATAGGGACAGAAAACCCTGGGGACAGAGAAAACTTTTATAGCAATCAGGACTGATCATGATGACCAGAAGAAAAAATGTATGTGTTGTATGTGTACACCTTAACCGCAGATGGCAAAGGAATAGGGTGTCAAGAAACAGAGGTTTTACCGAATCCTAAACTGATCTTTAAAAGATATAACAAAACTCATTGTAGATTCCCTATATTTTGAAAGACAAAAAGTTGTAAAGGGCAAATTCAAAAAACACAAAAAAAATGGATTTCGTAGTGTTAAAATCAGCAGTTACTTTTAATTAGATCTTAAGACATCTCAAGTTAAACAAAATTTCACAAACATTTCAGCTTCATTTGAAAAAAATTATATTACAAAAAAAGAAATTGAATTGATGGGGCTTTGGTGTATTGTGATATTATTGTACGTTTGTCCACAGCACATCCAGACTTTCCTCTTAGCAATGGTGAGGGTGCAGCCGCATAAAGGAGAGGTCCCATGAAAGTCAAAGCTAATCTTCTCCATGGTGCCCTTATGTATTATAAGTATAGAACTTGAAAAATGAGGAACTTCAAAGAGTTCTGCAGCATTCACAGCATTTCAGCTTCAAAGCCAGTTGTGCTTTTGTAGTTTTGGTCTTGGTATAATTAATACGTTTAAAATATTAGCTGAAAACAACATCTTTAAGTTCATGCTGTTGTTTAAATTTTTATTTTCGAACTGCCATTTTTATTTGGGAGATCAGAACCATTTTTTGAGGGGTCACCTCTAGCAAAATGTATATCTCTATTGTACTATCTGAGGATGTGTAGCATGCAATGCGTTATTCGTTATATTTGTTTCTGTCTGCAGATGCATTCTAAATACCAGATCTCCCAGTCACTGCCTAAGTGATTTTATGATTGGTGTTCTTTGTGTTTACAAACCCTTCTCATTTATGCAACAAAAAATCTAAAACAAAAAATGCAATTTGGCTTCTAAAAACAGAAGTTTTCATTTAACCGTAGAAATTAACTCAGAGAGTTTACATTTAGTTAAATGTTAAGACTGTAAGGTCTCATTTAATAATGCTCTCCAAGACTGGAGAAGATAGACTATTGTGAGAGAACCTGGGTGATAAGGCAAACCTGGAATCTGCTCCAAAACATTTGTCAAAGTAATATTTTCAAATGATTTTAAAAAAATCTTCAGGTTGCTCTATCGCCAGGGTTCTCCGGTCTTGGAGAGCTTTAATAAATCAGGCCCTTAGTATCTGAATAAATATACCTTTTATCTCCTAAAAATAGCAATTTGAATCCTGGAAGGTGAGGGCGTCCAGGCACTCCTGTGTCCACATCTTGATATCTGTTGTGGGGTTTACTTCTGCTTTTGACTTTTATTGAGAAGATTCTTTTTCACTTATTGTCCAAAAAAAAAAAATGTTTATCCAAAGTAGGGGGAAAACCACAATTAATCATCAGGATAGAACGTAGTGCCAAATCCAAGTAAAACTCCCCTCTGGTGAAAGTAAAAGGAAGGTGAGTCTCCCCAGAATCAAACTTCAAACAGATATCAAATAATATAATTCAATGTAAATAAATATATAACAGAAAATGTTTGATTGTATTTTTACATACAACCAGCACCAATAGCCAAAACTGCATTCATATTGTAATGAAATCTTTGCAATCCTCTGTTTGCTCTCCATCTAGGATTCTAATCCAGATGGACTCTAGATGTATTGCATAGCGTTATCTGTGAACTTGCATACAGAATATGAGAACAGAGTCATGACCTCAGCTTACTGCTGGTTCTTTGTTGTCCAGTCATAGACTGTAGTGGGTCCTGGACCAGGCTGCTCTGGCTAGCCATAGCAAATTTCCAAAACCTGGCAGTTCTGTCTAGCAGGGATGTTCTCTGGAGCTGAACGTTATTCATCACTGATAGCTGCTGCCTTTATCTGATCTGATGTTATTAACATTTAGTCCATGTTCCCTGGTTATTTAGCATACATAGCAGAGGTGATTTTGTTACGTGCCTATATATATATATATATATATATGTATATATATATATATTCTGTTTTAGAGCCTATTTATTTTCATTTGCCATTTTAGACTATACAGGGTTAATTGTTGGAAGTAGACTTGTGAGGATTACTAGACATAAAGACTGATATATGTCAGAAACTATATCTCTCAACAATACACTTTAATCTTGAATCCGGTATTCTGTTAAGCTCTTGACACCTCTGCATATTTCATCTGCAATGTTACTGAGAGCTCATTTATAAAAACCCACTTGTAATTTATGCTTAACGGCTCTTACAGTCTCCACTTTCACTAAAAAAATGATATAATATATATAATTGCTACACAAGCTGTTTTGTAATTTAACTTTATTAAAAATTACCTTTCCTTCTCAATCTAGGGATGCTGCAATTATCTAAAATTGTCAAAAATTTAAATATCACTTTCTTGGCTTACGGCAGCCTGGAGATGATATGTACACTGTTGATGTGCAGAATTTCCCCAGAAGTCTTTGCTAGTTAGATCAGCTCACTGCATATTTCAGGTGTTACCTACAATTGGAGTTTCAGTTTTCTTAGATACATCTCAGAACTTATCCACTTCTAAAGACATACTGTAATTTAATGAACTGTGAGGCACTGGCTTAAATCTATATATCTGTTTCCTAGGTTTTGCACCTATACTTGGTGAGGGAGTCCAGGGTTTTTGTCTGATGTGGTTTTCAGATTTTAATAAACTATGGTCTGCATTTTGAGGACCAGAGCTGTGGTAGACCTTTGGGTGAGCTAAAACCTCATTCCTAAGTGCTGTCTTACCTGACAAGACCCTTAACAAATAGTCACAACTGTCCACAGTTCTTTTTATAAATGAGCTGACTGATTCTCAGAGGTCTCACAATGGACCCGATTTATTAAAGCTCTCCAAGGCTGGAAAGGATACACTTTCATCAGTGAAGCTGAGTGATCCAGCAAACCTGGAATGGATTTGGTCCAGGATTCAAAACATTTTCTAGCAAAGAGCAAATGACTTTGAAGCAATCTATCCCAGGTTTTCTGGATCACCCAGGTTCACTGAACTGATGAAAGTGTATCCTCTCCAGCTTACAACATTAAAAGTACTAGAACTGTATATATCATATTAACTCTTTAACATAAATAGACTCACATATACTGAGCATACTTTATGCTTTTCTGCATGCAAAAATTTAATAAAAAAACATGTTGTAAAGAAAAATTGTTTTGTCTGAAATATTACATTTGCAGACATGTAGGGACAATGTGACTACCTTCATTTCAATTTATCATATGGCATCAACTATAGTAAAAATACAATTTCTTGCAAATCCCCAGAAAAACAGGCCTTCGATTGTATGACCGCACACTCGGGAATAAAAATGTTATTGTAAGAAAGCAGGGGCACTTGTATGATCCCGTCTGTCCAAGCTAGAAAACAGGTTAATTGCAGGAATAAAAGGTGCAAGAAATTCAATTCAGGCTTTCTTTTGCTTTTTATGTAGCATAAGAACATCTCAAGGGATAAGCTTAATTTGCTTTGCATTGTGTATTGAACAGATAGCTTGGATAACCCAAAGTCCAGAAGTTGTCAATCATGTGGACCAGGTTTAAAAAAAAAAAAATGTGCGTACTTCATTACACTGACACCCATATGAAAGAAAAGTAATTATTATTTTTGGCTCTTAGACGTTGACTGTAAGGAAGACAATGCAAGGTTCCTAAGGGATAAAATGCCGTCAATTGCAAAAACGCTCCTTGTAGGATTGGTAAATGTCACTAGATAATACACCAGATTAACGGATTCAGTAATGTCCAGAAAACTAATTGCCATAATGTCAAGTGGGACTGAAATGAGACAATTTGATCATGAAATATGTTGGTTTATTTAAATACAGGGATACACAATATTATCACATGTTATATTTCATAAGAATTGTACTATAGAACATCAGTATTGTCATAATGAGAATAGCATGTACAAAAACTCAGAATTTTACCCATATGTTTGTTGTGATGAAGAATAGATTCAAACAATATTATTTTATTTTTTTTATTGCCTATTTAGCTGATTCAGCAGTGTGTAGAAAATAATACTTATGTCATTCTGATTTATAGTGTAAGCAAAATGTTTATTAAAAGCCCATCTCTATACAAATATTTTATATGTATCTTGTAAAGCAAGATATATTTACCCAAATCTGGCTTTCAAGTCTCTTTCCAGATCTGGGTGTAGGGGAGTACTAATATAGTGTTGCAGATGTGCGCTTGCTATTTGGTCCTATTATTATTATTATTATTTGGTCCTATTAGGACCCTTCCTCCTGTCAGCAGAAAAAGAAAAAATAATTGGGACTGGATTGCCATATAACCTGAATATTTTGAGGCAGTATGTTTTTTTTTGTTTTTGTATTTTTTTTTGCTCCAGCAATCAATACGATGAGTTAAAATAACTGAGTGGTTTGCATATATATTTCCATGAAATAAGCTTTAGGGCTGATTACAATAATTGAAAACACTTTGATTTAACATTTAATCAGGTTGACAGCCAGAAAAAGTTGATTCCGATTTGTCTCAGAGCTATTCGGACCTTGGATTGAAGCTCAGAATGTGAGCTCTTCAAGCTTAAATTCTGAGCATCACATTGATATCCCATGTGCATAATGGTACTGGGAGACTGCAGATAAGGGCCTGATTTATTAAAGCTTTTCAAGACTGGAGAGGATACACTTTCATCTGTGAAGCTGGGTAATCCAGCAAACCTGGAATGGAGTTTTTCAAAGTCGTTTGCTACCACATATTTTGAATCCTGGACCAGATCCATTTCAGGTTTGCTGGATCACCCAGCTTTACTGATGAAAGTGTATCCTCTCCAGACTTTGAGCGCTTTATTAAATCAGGCCCAAAGACATATCTCCTCTATTACATACTGCCCTTTTAGGTGCACTTTAATGACTGATATATTGCACTTCGTATTAATGCTATCTGAGGCAGATATAAATCTGAGGGGGCCTCCAGAGTTTTGGAGTGATACAATGTTAAGGGGTTCTTTCTTAAATATATACTGTCACTTATGAACAATCTACAGTCTATATATTGGCTCATTTATACAACTGAATTTGACATATTTTACACATTTTATACATTTTTCCACTCCCATATCCATTCCTCTCCTAAATATTCAGTGATATACAGGATACACCAGGGGAATGAAAAGATGAACATTTGCATTTTCTACCTGAACTCCACACATCTTGCTTCGACATCTCTGTAAAGCTGCGTACACACGTCCAATTTTTATCGTTGGAAATGAACGATGAACGAACGACGAACGACCGATTGGCCAAAAATTGTTCGTAAAAAAGTAACCAACAACGCCGACGAACGAGGATAGTCGTTGAAAATGAACGACCGGACCGGCAGATCGGATTGGGCGACGATCGTTGACCATCTATCGTGTGTACAGTCGTTCAGTGATCGTGCATGTTCTGAGCATGCGCGATGAACGTTCGAACGTTCGATCGATACAGGCTGTATTGTGTATATGAGTGTGTGTGTATGTATATATATATATATATATATACTCATATATATACATATATATATATATATACTGTGTATATATACGTGTGTACAATATCTTTGAACGATCGTGTCGTTATCTGTATGTACAGGATCGGTGCTATACGATCGTTCGCAGATATCGTGCAGGATCGTTCGTCGTTCGTTTACAAACGATAATAATTGGAAGTGTGTACGCAGCTTAAGTCTTCTAGCCTCTTTTTTTTTTCTTTCAAGCAAACATAATAATACATAACTCTTTCTTGACCAATGCAACCAGGTTTAATTTAAAAAAATATTTTGTTCCACTTACCCCTATGAATATTAGGACAGATGCTTCATTGGTTCTGGCACATATTAGTGGAAGGTTTTAATAAATATTAACTGGGTTTAGCAAAGGTCAGATCAGTGTACAGAGGCAGGTAAATCAATATGATTCTCTACTTCAGTTATGAAGCCTGGCTTCTCCAAAAGCTTTGGTAGCCAACAATACCTGTCTCTTTTTGTGTTTACAATCCTCTTCCCAAAAACGTGTATGACCCTGCTCGCTTCTTAGCAGTAATTCCCCTTGGAATTGAATTGTGCCATACTCCCAACAATGAAGGTATATTTCAAGTCTGTAGGATGTTACTGTGCTTATGTGATTAATCCTAAATATGTTCCTTGGCATTTTAATCACAAGGAGAATATTGTCCAAATTAGGAGCTGCCATAGGTCATTTGTCCCTGAGCTTTACCACAGGGTGATTAGGATGGTGAATTCTTTCTACCATATGTTGTGCTAACTAGTATTAGTGGGGGAGCATCTTAATCCTAAATGACCTACCTTTACACTGTGGCTATTAGTAGGTTATTATTAATATTATCATACTGTATTTATAAAGCGCCAACATATTATGCAGCGCTGTAGATTAAATAGGGGTTGCAAATGACAGACAGATACGGACAGTGACACAGGAGGAGGGGAGGACTCAGGAGGAGGAGAGGAAGAGTTTGCTAATCTAGGGGGTAGAATAATGCAATCCAAATAAATAAAATAAAATCTTAGAAGATGTGCGCTGGATCTTTCCTTTATCCTTTCCCACGCCAGCCTGGAATTCTTTTTGCCCCAATGGGGAGGAAGTGCGGGGTACCACCATTTTCATTCTTCTTCTTCCTTTTTATTGTTAGCACACTGTAAAGGGGGGAAAAAGAGAGCAGATCCCACTCTACATGCATGAGAACAGCATATCTTTCCCTGTAGTGGAGGAATATGCCCCTTCTGCAAATGCCTAAGATCAGAGCAGTCATGGCATGCGTGACGTAGGTATCCTGGGAGGCTCATTCAATATACTAAGTTAAAGTTCCCTTTCAAGGTAATCTATATAGGCAAGCCTATAGCAAGTCAACTTGACTCAATTTCAAGTTGACATAACAATATTAAATATTTGAGGACAATAGTTTACATTCATTTTGAACTACAACACTCTGATATTTGATAAAAAGAAACATGGTGTAAGGGCAGCAATGATCAGACTTCAGTAGACCTTTGACCCTTTGAATCTTTATTTCATTGTTTCTCAACCAGGGTTCCTCCAGAGGTTGCTGGTGGTTCCCTGAGCAATGAACAGTTTGTGCTTCCCACGTCAAATTAAGTGACACCAATAATCTTTTTGGCTATCTATAGGAGTGTCATTCTTCATATTGGCCAGCAATGTAAGAGGCATTTCTCCATACTGACCACTATGCTAATGTACTGTGAGCTGTGGATATAGGTATAATTATAGCGGGGGTTCGTTGAAGACCTGAATTTTCGGGTTCCCCCATGTTGAAGAGGATTAGAGTCTGCTTTAGTTGAAAAAACAAGTATAGACAAAATTAGGTTGAGCAAGGTGGTAAGTGTAACTGAATTGGAAGTAAGTATTCCCAGCAACATTTTCATGTGTGATTGGAGTATTTCTTTAATGTAGTAATATAAGCTTAAACTATGTTATCAGTCAGTAGTAGAGGATTAATTGCTTTGGTACTTTTTCCAGCATTTTATGAGTTTATTGCAGGCTGAAGCTTTAAAAGCATTAGACAAACAATGAATCCTTTCTAAATATTAACAGTACACAAGCAAGCATGTTAAAACATTATCCAATATTAAAATGTCAGAACATGACGTGGCAATTTTCACTTTAACAGATATTCTGAAAATTCAATTTGCACCTCCCTGAATAACTACAGAGTGATGACGGATTTGTAGCAAATCTTGAATTTAGTGCTTTCTAGTACAAAGGCTTATTTCATTCCAAACAAACACAATTTTACAGATCAATTAATTACATTTTTTTCTTTCTAGCCAAGAATGTTAGGGACAAGTATATGCAGGCAGACATTGTGTTACAACATTCTTTGGAGCAGTGAGGTATATTCTTTGAGTAGGAATTTAATTTTTTATGTATCTTTGTACTTTACATTTGGATCTGTATTATTCAGGAGGTGATTTTAATGGGAATCATTTTATTCTTTTATGTTCAATACATAATTTTTTGGTAATGTTAACTGCCTAGTGGCCTATTTGGTATTGGGGCCCTAATTCAGCTGTCTTTGCATTACTGTCCACGATTTCTTTCTGATTTGTCAGTTTTGGCAAGTGCATCCTATGATTTATTAATATAATCAATATGTGTTATAGAAGAGCAACATCAAATACGGCTATGACCATGTAACTGTAAACCACACTAGAAACAAACCTTTAGGAGCACACCTTTTATACCACATACAAAACTTGTGCCTTCACAAGAGTTAGCAGAGAATGAGTGTACCTTTTTTAGTAGGGTACATTCATACAAACTAAACATTGGAACTGGTATGAAGAAAATGCCATGTGGTTTGTCACTTAGCATTGGCATCATTAGTGTTGGGGTCATCAAAAGTGGCAACTCATGGTCACAAGTCCACATGGACCTCCTCAGGTACTATGTCATACAGAATCCTTTTTAATGTCCCCATCCCACCTGGGGGGGAGGACAACTTTTGGTTATTGTCTAGGGCAGTGGTCCCCAACCTTTTGGATGTCACGGACCACTAAATTTACAGACTCCGGACCGTGCATGTGCAGAGAGCCATGTGTCACTCAAAGGGGAAGACACTTCCCCCAGAGTGACCTCATGATGCCAGAACCCTGGTCTGAGCCTGCGATGGGAGAGTGGGTGACACAACCCGCCCACTGCCCT